>NC_048234.1:29304436-29512632 GCF_002007445.2 Ailuropoda melanoleuca
AAAAAAAAAAAAAAAAAAAAAAGGAAAGACCATGGAGTCATTCTTCTTGAAAACATATTAAGTGAAAAAAAGTTACAGAATGATATATATAGTAAGATCCTTTTTATATTTTTAAATCCACACACATAAGTATATATTTTATATATGTTTGCATTGTATATATTTATGTATATGCTTACATGGTACATGTGTGTATAAATATGTTTATTATGTATATCCATATATACATTTATTTATATATACACATATCCATTTTTATATATCCATATGTGTATATACATGTGTATAAATAATATGTTTATTATATATACATATCCATATATACATTTTTATACATATATATATATAGCGCCAGAAAACTCTGGAAGGGTACACATCAAACTATTAATGGAGAAGAGAGGGAAGGATTTGGGGAAACATTGAAAAGGGACCTTGTTTATTCTATAGACTTATTTAACTTTTACACTGCACGTGTATTGATATATTTAATTCAATATTTTTAATTTATTTTTCAAAAGCAGAAAAATCAGCAGGCAATACCACACTCACATCTGGGCATCAGTGGATATTCTCCTGGGCCCCAAGTTGAACAGCCCTCCTCTGGCCATGCCCTCCCCTCACAGTGAAGAGTCTACGGGACCAACGTTTGAGGGAAGCCTGTGCCCTCAACCCTACTTACTAGAGTGCCTTAGACCCCAAAATTCCTGCTTCCAGGGGCTGCCTGAGCCTCTGCCCCAGATATGTCCTCCCCCAGGACATACTTGCCAAAGACGCTGGGGTATAGGGGAGACGTGGGTAGAGCTTGGACATACAGGTTGGGGTGTCCGGGTGAGCAATGTGTGTGAAGCCCCTGGCACAGAGGGATGGAGCCAAGGGCAGAAAGAGAAGCAGAGAGCAGGCTGTACATAGGCTGGGCAACAGTCCTGGCTGTGGCTCAGTATTCCCAAATTTCCAAGATGCTGAACTCAAACCTGGTCTTCCAGCTATATGTACAAATGTAAAAGAATAAAACCTTATACAGTTTGTTAGCTTGATTTAAAGCTTTTAAATATTTAGACATATAATATGTGGGCTTTCCTGTGTACCCTTGTCCTCGACTCCACAAATGTTTGGTGGGGGTGGGATTTGGGGGTAAGGGAGTGACTGTTAGCAGGTATCCAAACACATAATTCAGTCTGTTTCATTGCTTTGACATTCTACTTCTTTTCCTTTTCCATATAGTTTCACCTCATTATTTTCTCCCTGTCACTAAAAAGTGAATCTAAAATATACCAACTGATAGTCATGGGATTCCTCTAATAATATAGTCTTATAAAAGCTAAGCGAGATGAAGAAAATGATATATTAACATGTAAAAGTAATAGAAGAAAATTTAGATAAATACTCCATTAATGATAAATTATTGACATGCAGGGAAAAAAGAGAATCTCTTATACCCTATATAATGAAATACCATGCAGCCATTAAAGATGTGTTAAACTATGCTTACTAATGTGGAAATGCATCCATGTTTAATGGGCGAGAGGGGAAGACTACAAAAGAAGCATGGATATTATATGAACCTAGTGTTCATTTTAATGTTGCTGTGATGGGGCGCCTGGGTGGCTCAGTCGTTAAGCATCTGCTTTCAGCTCAGGGTGTGATCCTGGCGTTCTGAGATCGAGCCCCCACATCAGGCTCCTCCGCTGGGAGCCTGCTTCTTTCTCTCCCATTCCCCCTGCTTGTGTTCCCTCTCTCGCTGCCTGTCTCTCTCTCTCTCTCTCTCTGTCAAATAAATAAAATCTTTAAAAAAAAAAAATGTTGCTCTGTGTGTGTGTAGAAAATTTCTGAAAGCATATATATATGAAAAAGTTTTCAACGGTTAGTTTTTTATTATGAGATTATGGAAAATCCTTCCTTCTCCTATATGCTATCTTTGTTTTATCTGAATATGAGAGTATATATAGCACTTTTATCATCACAAAAGAATCAATAAGGGTAAAGAGGGAATTCAATTTCTATAGGGTACATCTTTCTTGAAGCAATAACTAATTCCCACAAAAACAAAAATATTTATGATTGTTTTCTAAAAAAAGGATCTTACTGATCCTACTAAATTTATTTAAAAAAAAAAAAAGAAAGAAAAGAAAAGAAAAAAATTGTCAAGTTCTTGTTGAGAAATCTCACTGGAGAGCTGCCTCAATCCTTGGCCCCCAGGGTTAGGCAAGAATACAATATCATGCCTCCAAATTACAAACTCCTAGGATGGACACCCAGGAAAGCACTCTTCTCCACTGACAGCTGGGCTGTGAAGAGATACGGAGGCATCTGATCCTATCCTGTCTATCCTCAGGGGCTTAGGAACTGACATTGGTCACATTTCAAACGGCTAAACCCAGGAATTCCTATAGCAAATTTATGATGTCAGGGTTTTGGGGGGAGCACTCTAAGTTCTCTTGGCCAATATCAAGGGTTTTCCAGGGACTCCAAGAAGTCCAGGTGAAAAGAAATAAAAGAAATCAACAAAATATTTAACTATTTTCATTCCATCCAAATAAACCCTTTTTAAGCAATACAAATATGGTAGAAAGCTTCCCTAGTGAGCATGGCGGGCATGAAGATCAGCTTTGATATGTAAGAATTTGGGGTCTGTTGGGGGCTTTCCTTTCCTTTCTTTCTTCTTCTCTTCCTTCTCCTACTCCTCGACCTCGTTCTTCTCTCTCTCCTTCCTTTCTTCCTTTCCTATGTGTGTGGGTGTAAGTGCCTTACTGTTTTTGTTCCTTCATATTGGTTCTCCTTAGAATAATAAATGTTACCAATCACTGGAATGGGCTCCACATTCTTTTACACACAAAGTGAAACTCTCCAAGTTAAGTCCCAAGTTTCAGGATCTTTGAAAGTAGAAAGGTGACTTGATGCTATTTGCAAGCTTCAGGTTGTATCCACAAATGGAGAATCAGCAGGGAATAAGAAAGACCAGACTTTGCTCTCCTGGGGCACACATCATGATGCTGTACAAAACCCCTAAGCGATTTCTGTGGTGAGCATAGGTCAACAGAGGCAACCGGACATTTCAGCTAATTGAGAGTTCAGACGTTTAAAGGAGCCCTCCCTGCGGGGACTCTTCTTCAGGCCTGTCTCTGACCTATCCTCCTCTGCTCTCCTCTGTGGGTCTCCCTTCCCCCCACCCACACCCACTCCACAGGGGACCACATACCTGATCCTCTCTCCCCTTTTCTTACCTAAATGAGCCTCCAACCTTCACCCACAGTAAGCTCTAAGTGACTGGCAACAATTCCCAGGGTCCCTCCCACACCACCTTCCCCCAACAAGGAGATTACACCTGTATCAGAGGATAAAAGGAAAGAAAGACACAGACGTGTATTGAGGGCATACAAGGCACCCAACACTATCCTAGGCACAGCAAGCGTACATTATCTCAATTAACTCTCACAACAAAAGGTAGACAGTTCCTTCCCTTTTATATTAAGAAAACTGTCTAACAGATGTTAACTCCCTTGGCCAAGATCATAGACAGTAGATGACAGAGCTCCGATCTCTCTGACCTCCTACATTCTGCTGCCTCAGGAGATCAAGGTTAAAATCTCAAAGGACATTCAGCATGTAAGGTCAAAGTCAAAGGTTGAAGAGGACTTGAGCCTCCCTAGGGTCTTGGCTCCTAGGTCTTCGACCCCAAGGAGGGAAATATTTTGTGGAAGATTTAACTCATGGAAAGAGGCAGAAGTTCACTTTTTGCTGCCTTGGACTAAAAGTCTCCATTTTTCCAGGCAGCACCTATCTTTCCACCTCTCCACCCAAGGATGTTTGCTGATTCTGACCCTCCCCTCCCTTCTCCCTCCTATAGATACTACTATTAAAAAATAGACAACAGGTCCAAAATAGAGTCACTTGTGCTAAGCTCCACATCAACAAACCAAGACATAATACCTGACCTAATTGCAGTTGCAACCTCTCCCAGGAATGTAACCTTTACCCAGTCAGTCTGGAATTACCTGGTTGGCGTTAGTGAGGTAATCTGCCTGGTAGGACCCCCACACCCACCCCACCTTCCCTCAAAGGAAGGTGACCTTGCCCAAAACAATCCATTCCTTGTTAGAATAACTCCCCTGCCACACCTCCTTCTGCTTATAAAAGTCTTCCATTCTGTCCAGCTCCTTGGAACTCTTCCCTATCTGCCAGATGGGATGCTGCCCAACTGATGAATCACTGAGGAATGCCAGTAAGATCTTTAAATTTACTCAGCTGCATTTTGTTTTTAAACGCTACCAAAATGGTCATATCGAAGCATCCCTGGAAGTAGTACCTAACACTGAAACCTTCGAAGGTCCCTATTTCTAAAAGTCCTGTCTGGTCTTAATCCTTCCCTATCTGAGACATGCCACCATATACAAAATGCCATCTTCTCTGATGGTCAAACTCATACCCTCCCTCTTCTCAAGCCAGTCTCTTTACTGCTATTTAGTCATTCCCATTCTGGCCTCAATCTTCTCCCCCACACACAACCATCCTCCACCCATCCTACCCTATGGACAGCTGGAGGCTATGCTGAAGTCTCCACTGTTGCAGAAAACCTCTCCTGATTATGGTGTCCCCCAAGATTTCTTCCTTTCTCCTGTCACCCATAATTCCTCACCACCTCACATGCTGCTTTCTTCTGGCTGTGGGTTCACATGTGTTAATTTAAGGCAGGGACCAGCTCGGACCTCTCCACTCGGTATGGATGACAAAGGGGTGTCTTTCCCCATAGCAGCTCCCCAACCAGGCCCCAGTGGTTGAGCCCCTGTGGTACTCACGGCTGTGTATTTTCTGCAGGGAGAGGTACTTTTCCAGGCTCCTCCTGAGCTTCATCTCATTTCCATACTTGCCCACAGTCCCATCATCGGACAAGATAAAGTGGGAATGCATGCTGTTGAGTGTGGTGAGCTTGCTGAGGGGGTTACCCAGGGTCTGGTACAGGCACACCACCTAGAAGACAGTGAAGATAAGAGAGGGTCAGAGCTCAAGGTCCTTCCTTCCCTGGGCTCACCTGCTCCATAAGGCCTGTCCATGAACCACGGAGTTCCTGCCAAGGTTAATAAGTACTACTTGCTACCTACAGCACTGTTTCTCAAGCTATGTGTGGTGAAGGATCAATTTGTTTTCTTTAATCTCCCATCTTTTGGGATTGGTATGTGGTCCTACTATGTGTAACCAGTATGCAGCTCATGCTACATGGGACTCATGACACAAGTTCAACAACTCTTGCACATGCCATGCTCAGCAAGAGAAGCCCACTGACCATATGGTTAGATGTCACAGCACTGCCACATTACTAAAAATGGTTCTAAATATTTATTTTTAATTTCTGTATTTACCTTGTCTCAGATCATTATAAAACAGTTCAAAAAGGTACACAGGTACACAGACTACATCACTATCCAAAAAATATGCTTTTCAACAGATCTATTCCAAAACAATATTGTGATACCACTTCTTTTTCCAGTATTTCAAATGAAATGAAGAGTAATCACCAACCCACTGAATGGAGATCCATCCATTCAATACAAAACTTCCAGATCTTTATTGATATTTGTGGACTCTTCCTTAAGCTACTCCAATTTTTATTTGTTTTTAGAGACAAAACCACAGTGTTTGGAGTCAGAGGGACCCTGTTTAAGTCTAGACGCTTCTACTTCCTAATTTTATTTTATTTATTTATTTTTAAAGATTTTATTTATTTATTCGACAGAGATAGAGACAGCCAGCGAGAGAGGGAACCACAAGCAGGGGGAGTGGGAGAGGAAGAAGCAGGCTCATAGCAGAGGAGCCTGATGTGGGGCTCGATCCCATAATGCCGGGATCACGCCCTGAGCCGAAGGCAGACGCTTAACCGCTGTGCCACCCAGGCGCCCCCACTTCCTAATTTTAAATCGGGGTAACTCTTGTCTCCTTTCTCAGCTTACTTTCCTCATGTAAAAGTGAGAATAATAATTCCTACAGCAGAGGGTCACTGTAAAGCTTAAAAGAAATAATGAAGGGAAAAGCACTATAAATTTTATCAACATTAGTCTTTAAAGTTACCTTTATTAGTACCTAAATGTGACACTAACTCCAGAAAGCAAAAAAAATAATAATAATAATTGATAGATTTATTACATCTGAAGTATCTAATCCTAGCATTAATATCATTTTTTTATAAAAGCAAAAAATGTGCAATAATAGAGGAAAGGTTAAATTATAATATTATTAAAGTGCTATAGTACAGTAGAACATTATTAGGCATGAAAAATCAGAATGCACTCTTGGCCCCCAGAATATAATTTCCCACTAAAAGCAACCAGCTATTTCTCAAGGAGCAAAAAATATACGTTAGACTGGAACGTTTTTCTATACTAAAACACAAGGAAGCAGGGGCGCCTGGGTGGCACAGTCGTTAAGCGTCTGCCTTTGGCTCAGGGCGTGATCCCGGCGTTATGGGATCAAGCCCCACATCAGGCTCCTTCCTAGGAGCCTGCTTCTTCCTCTCCCACTCCCCCTGCTTGTGTTCCCTCTCTCGCTGGCTGTCTCTGTCAAATAAATAAATAAAATCTTTAAAAAATAAAAAAAATAAATAAAAAAACACAAGGAAGCAATGAAAAATAATTAGAATTGTGTTAAAAGGACTCAGGAGACAACTTGAAAAGTTTCCACTGGCCAAAATGGGACAATTTGATCATAATTAATAGTAATAACTAGAACAGATGATTTGAAACATATTTAATATTTGATATGTTTCAATTCATGAACCAAAACAAATCTCACTGTTCACCTTGGAGAACGGTAGATAATGAATCATTGCTTTGAAAGCTGGAAAGTAAAGAGAAAGAATCAAGCATTTATTCTGCCCTTTCCCATACAACTATACCAGAAGGTAAACCAAATGGTTGATTAGAAAATGTTTCTCTTTGTAGAGTGTTTAAGCTAATAAATAAAGAAAGAACACTAAAATTAAATATCAGCACTTGCAACCCAGTTGAGATCATGAATCTAGGCAAGGACATCATAAAAAGAAAGATGATCCTAAGTTACAAGGGAAGGACACATCTCTTATGGCATAAACTTGCACAAAAAATCTTGTATTTGATCAGAACTTTGGATCAAACTACCAATTTACAGGAAAGACAAGAGACAGAGAAATACCCTAAACCCTACTAAAATGGGCTAAATCTGCAAAATCCAAACTATGGGAAACTCTTCAGGAAAAATGACCTAGTTCTTTAACAAATAAATTGTACCCCCCCCAAAAAAAAAAGAGAGAAAGAGAGAGATGAAGGAAAAATCCATAGATTAAAAATGACTGAGGGGCACCTGGGTGGCTCAGCCGGTTAAGCATCCAACTCTTGATTTCAACTTAGGTCATGATCTCAGGGTTGTAAGATCAGCCCCACATCAAGCTCCATGCTGGGTATGGAGCCTGGTTGGGATTCCATCTCTCCTCCCTAACAACAACAACAAAAGACTGAAAATGACCCAAGAGACATCTCAACCCATCACAATATAGGGAACTTTTCTGGATAATGAAATCAAACAACTAGGGCACCTGGGTGGCTCAGTTGGTTAAGCATCTGCCTTCAGCTCAGGTAATGATCCCAGGTCCTGGAATCAAGCCCTGCATCGGGCTCCCTGCTCAGAGGGGAGACTGCTTCTCCCTCTGCCCCTCCTCCCCCCTTGTGCTCTCTCTCTCTTGTTCTTGCTTTCTCAAATAAAATTTTTAAAAAAATCAAACAACTAAAAAAATAGGACACAATCAGAATGTTGAACATAATCCAGCTATTTGCTGATATTCATGAATTGTTAATTTTTTAGGTACAAAAATGGCAATGTGGTTATGTATTTTTTAATTGTCCATATATTTCAGAAATATCTACTTATTGGTATTTAGAAATATCAAAGTATTGGTAAATTAATCACTAAATTAGAAATACTGGTTAAAATATTTATCAGTGACATTTGATGTCTGGAATTTGCTTCAAAATATTGGAGGGAAGAGGTGGAGAATGGATAAAGGGATAGATGAAATAAAATTGGCTCTAATCTTGTAACTGTTGCAGCTGGGAGATGGGTTCATAGGATTTCATTATTTTAATCTCTCTACTCCTTAATATGTTTGAAATTTTCCAAAATGTAAGTTAAACTATACACATGTCTGTATTAATTGACATAGAGAAGTAACTGTTAAATAGTTAAGCCAAAGAACAGATTCACAAAAACAAATAAAAATTTAAAAAAAAAACAGATTTACGTTGGTGGGATTCTGTTACTACTTTTTTCATACAAACTGTTTTTTATTATACATATGTACATATACTTAGAAAAAATTCTGGAATGATACACACCAAGATATTAATAGTGGTTATCTTTCCTCTTCATACCTTTTGTAATACCTAAGATTTTTTATCAGAAACAGAAATCTGTTTATTCTTATAAACAGACAAGTCCATTCCCTATAGAAAAACAGACAGGATCAAAGAATCGATACACAGGAATGAATATAGCAGAGAGCGGTACAAAATAAGACAAGGGTCAAATCATGAATGTTCCTTGTTTTATCCCACACACAACAGTACAAGAAACTCGGCTATTACTCTGAGCAAGACAGAAGCCATTGAAGGGTTTTTCATAGCACAATCTGATTTGTACTTTAGAGGAATCATTCTGGCTACTGTGCTGAGATTAGATAACAAGAAGTGACAAGGATAAGAGAAGGGAAGGCTATTCCTGAAATCATTCAGGTGACAGAAAATGGTGGTTTGGACCTGCTCAGTAACAGCGGGGATGATGAGAAGAGGTCAGATTTCAGGTATACTTTTACATTTAAAGTGAAGCTGAGCGGCACCTGGGTGGCTCAGTCGGTTAAGTGTCTGCCTTGGACTCACGTCATGATCCCAGGTCATAGGATTGAGCTCCGCTCAGGCAGGGGAGCCTGCTTCTCCCTCTCCTCCCTGCTTATGCTCACTCTCACTATCTCTGTCGCTATCTCTGTCTCTCTCTCAAATAAATAAATAAAATCTTTAAAAAAAAGATAAAGTGAAGCTGAGATAATTTACTGATGGATTAGGTTTGATGTATAAGACAGAGATCAATCCAGGATTAATCCAAGGTTTTTGGCTTGAACAAGGATAAGATCATCATTTTCTAAGACAGGGCAAGTAGGAAGCCAATAGTTGGTTTGGGGTATATTACATTCGAGATGTCTTTTGGATACCAGATATAGTGCTGACTTGGAAATTAGATACACATTCATTTCCTTTTGTTGTGAAAGGGTTCTCTACTTACATCTTTTCCAATAAGATCTCTCTGGTTTTCAATGACGCCCCAAGGAGGGATTCCAACGGTCCAGATTTTTCTCAAGGACTGGAAGGAATGGGCTCTCAGGGCATCCCCAACATGTTTAGACACGCCTATGAACAATAGAGATCAAACTTGAAAGCACGAATCATGCAAAATACCATGACTGCTGGAAGGAGACAAATGGGTGGGTATATGCAAAGGGCCATTCTTAGGGAAAGTTGTTGGCACAGTGGAATGAATTTCTGATATCTTGGTTTCCTCTACTCTCTTTTAACACCTCTTTCTCCTATCGCTGACCTCTTTACCTGAACAATTCTCCTCTCCCTTTGGGCACTTTTTGCTTACAACCTCAGTCCTGCCCCTATTTTTGACTGACCAGAAAGTCCTGTAAGGACAACATGAATGTTCTAAGTATGTTTTTTTCCTCTAACCTTCTCAACTGCCCCAGCAAAACATCCTGCAGATATGGCCCTTGCTTCTTTGAAGCAAATTAATAGCTTTATATGCATAAATATTCCAGAACTAATGCATTCACATTTGACCTTCTGGGATTAATAATAACAACAACAATAATAATAGCCAGCACTGACCAAACTCTTACAATGCACTACGTGCTCTTTTAAGTGTTTTACAAGTATTTACACTCTAAGTAGAAACTTTAACTTTATGTTGTCTATTTTATAGGCAAGAATTGAGTCATAAAGAAGTTAAATGATTTGCCCAACGTTGTAGAGCTGGTCATTTGTAGAGCTTGGATTCCAATCCAGGATATCTGACTTTTTTTTTAAACGGACTCTATTTTTTAAAGCAATTTTAGGCTCACATCAAACTGAGCCAGTAGTACAGACTTCGCCTGTACCCCTAACCCCTACACCCACAGCCTCCCTCCACTGTTAACATCCCCGCCCCAGCATGGTAGATGTGTTACAACTGCTGAACGTACACTGACATATCATGAGCACCCACAGACCATAGTTTACCTTAGGGATAGGTGCTGTAGATCCCATAGGTTTGAACAAATACATAATGATCTATAGCCATCACCACAGTATCATACAGAACAGTTTCACTGCCCTCAAAATCCTCTGTGTTCCATTTACTCATCCCCCTGCCACAACCCCGGGCAGCCACTGATCTTTTTCTCTGTCTCCAGTTCTGCCTTTTCCAGAATGTCATATAGTTAGAATAGTGCAGCATGTAGCGTTTGAGATTGGCTTTCTCTGCCTTTTAATGACAATACTGCATTGCACCGCTTACTCTTCTCATATATAGTGCTGGCCCTGTGTCATTAGCACAGAGACAAATGAACAAAAACTCTACCAATTGCATGCATCTGATGCATGGCACCTAATCATTTCCCCCTCTCTGGCATCTTCCCCATCACCCTATTTTGTACACTTTCCCCAGAGTCATTGTCTAGAATCGGGGATCTGGGCCACAGGCACGTATCAGTATCAGCTGTGCAGCCATCTACTGCAGTAGAAATTTGGACTCCGTAGGTTTGGCCTGGGCTCCCAGCATGGTGGTGCTGGCGGACGTATGTCAGCATCCCACATGTGATCCTACTACATATTGTTTACTGAGACCCTCTATAAAACCAGATCTGACTATGTCATTCCCTACCCATTCTCCTATCCAGATTCTGTTGAGGACCCTTTACTACACAGAGAATAAAATGTCAGTCCATTGGCGTGGCACCGAGTCTGGCTCCAATCTCCCTTGTCCCTGTTCTCTGCCACATGGCACATCCAGCCTGTAGCCTTATCTCCTCTTTCTACATGTGCCTTCACCTCCAGCCGTGTGCCTGGCCTTGCACTGCCACCTCTATCTAGGATGCTCGTTCCTACCCTTCCCTCAAGGCCAACGCCAAGTGCTATATCCTTCTCCATGCCTTCTTGGGTGCTCTCAGGTGGAACTGGAATGTGTCTTCCTCTTCCTTGTACTCCCAAACACTTGCTTTGTATCTCAACTATGACCCAGTCAGCACTGATTGTAGTTAGTTGCTCACTGTTATCACAGTCTACCTTATCACTAAACCCAGCACCTTTCACCCACAGCACCTATCCAGATGCTTGTGCATTCAATTAAATGTCAAATATTCATGCCAGATAATGTTCAAGTACAGCTGAGAAGCAGCTCAAGAATAGGCAGAAGCTGGTAAGCAACATTTCCCAAATTTAGATGTGCATAAGAATCATCTGGGGATGTTGTCAGAATGCAGATTCTGGTCCTGCTGGTCCGGGAAGGTATGAGATCTGCATTCCCAGCACGCTCCCAGGTGATGCCGATGCTGCTGGTCCAGCTGTCCCTCCCTGAGTAGTCAGGCCCTACGGAGTTGTGGTTGAACAGGGTCAGATCCTGATTATTGTTTAAGAAAGCTTCAAGTATGTCTCATTTCTCATTTCTTTTGTTTATATGAACTATTCCAATAATCTTCACACTATTATATTTGTGTTCCTTAATTGGTCCTAACCTAAATGTTAAAATACACACACACACACACACACACACACACACACACACACACAAGAGCAGTAAGTAAAAGAAAGCCTGTGTTGTTAAAAAGGGAAACCAAGGGCCCAAAATGGAATCACTTAAGCCAAGTTATCAAACTGGGGCTTCATACCTAACCTAACCTAATTGCAGTTCCAACCTCCCCCAAAAACTTAGTCTTAACCGCTCAATCTGTCACAAGAACTCTCCTCATCCTATCCGCCCCCCCCCAAAGGAAGATGAGGTAATCTGCATGGTTAGACTGCTCCCCCACCCCACCCCATTCCCTCTGAGGGAAGATGACCTTGCTTGGAAAAACCCTTCCTTTTCTTTTGCAAATAACTTCCTTGCCTCACCCTCCTTCCTATAAAAACCTTCCATTTTGTACAACTTCTGTGAGCATCTCTTTATTTGCTAAATGGGATGCTGCTTAATTCAGGAATTGCTTTATAAAGCCAATTAGATCTTCAAATTTACTCAGTTGTATTTTTGTTGTTGAACTTGACCCTCTGGTAAGTTTAGCTCATGCCCAAGCCTGCGCACTCCATACTTGCAAGAATTCCGAGTCCTTTCAAAACTCACCAGAGTCTAAAGTTCATGAAAAGACTATTTCTTTGCCAGAAGTTTACCCACAGTTGTGTTAAAATAGCATTACTTTAACAATGGTAGAAACGCATTCCAGGAAAGGTCTATGATTCTTCTGGGTTTTTTTTTTTTTTCTAGTACTATGCTTTTCGTCTTTCTCATGCCACCATGTGCCCCGAGAGCACTGCAGAGCAGAGATTAGGTGCCATACTACCTGATTCAATTAGAAAGAGGAATTTTTTTTTTTAAGTGAAGCAGAGAGTGCACTTTACCAGTATTAATGCCTTCCGTTATTATCCACGCTCCTGTTGTCTCTGCAGCTTTGACCAAACCTTGGCTGAAGATCTCTTTAAGTTTGGAGGGCATCTTGAAGTTCTGGATTCCCCCGTGGACAGAGATCACCAGCTTTGGCAGTTCCATCTTCCACTCTTTCAACATTAAATGTAACAGATGATCCAACTTTGTATCATAAGAAATCCTAATATACTGGAAGACATGAATAGACACATGTACATAAAATAGGAAAAACTACATACCAGTAACAATGAGCACACAGCAGGGCGACCGAAATGGCCAAAACTTAAAAGGAAGTGTCTGAGATTTCTTTAAAAGTTCATCTTTGTATAATAGAAACATTTACTTTGAAAGGATCCCACACCCCCTCTAAGTTCCTTCTGGGAATTACAAGTCACGGTAGGAAGGCTTCCTCTGGCTTTCAGGGTTGGCCCACCAATGAATGCTCTCTAGAAGGTCTGAAATGAGGCAGAAATACTTCAAACTGGCAAAAAACACTACTCCAGGAAACCCATTAAAAAAAAAAAGCTTTTAGAAATAGGTGAAATGGGGTTTTTCATACATGCTATTGACGAGGGAGCAGAAGGCTAGCTGGACGAAGCACAAGCTGACACCCTGCAACCTCCCCCCTACCCCCCCACTCCTTCGTGGGACATGTGTGACAGTCTTCCAGGGATCTCCCAACTATCTTAATCTTAATACCTTGCTAGAGGGGAAAACAACCTTGACAATGGCAAGGTCTCCAGTATCTTGTAGGTCTTCTTTAGCACATGAAAGTTCTTGTGACACCTCCTTTTCCTTCCTTCCCCCAACTCCTAAGTACATAATCAGCCACTCCGAAAGACCCCTGTGCAGCAGCTCTTTCTGCCCATGGGTCCTGCCCCCCCACACCCCTGCTTTAATAAACCACCATTTTGTGGTCATCAGGTCCAGACCTCACCCCACCGAACCTCACCTATATTCCAAAACCACATCACTATGACTTTTAATTTACTTAACGATTTCATATATTTCCACAATTTAAATCAGATTATGATCTGGGAGCATGTACATTTAATTTACTATAAACTTCACATTCTAACCATTCCCTTTATATATAATTATCCCTCTGAAAATGTCTTTTTCCAAAATAAATACTTTTCACCAGAGTCATATTTTTGACTAGTCAATGTAACCCAAAGCAAAGGCGAGAGAAATCCGAATCAGCAGGTAGGACCAGAATCATTTTGTGTTTTGCTTAGTATCATGGTGTATAGCTGGCTCTCTTTTCCAGTAGATGCAGCCACATACAGACTGTTGCAATCACACTGAGATGAGTCTGCCCTCCTCAAGCATACGCTAACCAACAGCACCCACCAAGTCAGATTTACAGGAGTAAGGACGATAAGAAACCATGAATTAGAAAACTACACCGAAAAGAACCACAGGTGGAGAGCTTTATCCATATGCAAATAGAATTATCACCTATCTTCCAGGATGTAACAGTGACTTAAAACAATGGTCTATTCACCTTTGAAATTCTTAAAAACATAATCCCTTTATTTAATTATTAAAATGTTAGAATTTCTGAACATGGAGTTGACATCGAGTTGGGACAGCCATCACAGAATGTAACAGAACCTCAGGATAATCAGGATTCAATTTGTAAGTGAGGACAACGAGTTGCCATGGCTTTATTACATATTCAAGTAGTAGGAAAATACGCAAGTTGACCTTTGTGACATGGTTTGTGCTGCTCCGAATGGTGAATGCAGGCAGAGGCAGCTCTGACGTGATTCCCCTAGCTCAACTCTTTCTTCCAGGTGCCTCTCTCTTCCATCTAGAAGTCCTTTTAGTCCTAGCAGATACTCCTCCTTGAGATCTCAGATAAACAACCTTGATTAACTACATTATCAGCACTAGTCTTTCTTCCAAAGGCCAACCGAAGATGGTGCTAAAGGTTAATGACTTTCTTTCCCCCTCCCCCTCCTTTATAACTAACTCCGGCAGATTCTCAGGGGCATAGATTCTCCTCAAATCCTTCACGGAATGAGGTGGGAGGGATAAGACCAGGAAGGGAATGCAGGGGTGGGAGATAAATAACCAGCTCTCAAAGCTTTCCTGCCTCTCACTGTGAACAAGAAGAACAATTCTGGGCTTAAGTATAAAAGGTAGTTTCTTCTGAGAGATCAAATAAAATGCATTCAGGTACTCAGGATGTAATGGCAATCTAATGGTAAGCATAAAATCTATGAGTGATCAGGAGATCTGTTAAACCATATTTTCAGTTCTCCTATGTGCACCATATTTTCCCTTGGCCCTCCCACAAGCCCAAAGTGCTCTTAGCCTTCTGCCTCAACTGACACCAAACACCTCACTCACCTTTCTGATCTCATGTTAGCTGTGCCTACTTCCCGACGGCTTCCTTGACACACACACTGCCCCAGAAAAACAGGAGTTATCCTTTCCATTTATTCAAAGAATCCTATATTCACATCTGGAGCATTTCCCCTCCCCCTGTGGTAATAGTATATTTATTTCCTGTTACCCTCACTAGACTGTAAGCAATGTTAGCACATGGAACATATACTCTTTGGGGCACAGCAACATATGAGCACCTAATAAATCGTTATCAAATGGATGAAAAAATGAGGAAATGAAGGTGATTATGAATAAACATAAAAGCAAAAGGAGGAAGACTAAAACGTAAGGGGAAAATTACATACAGGGTTCTGTAAGAGTCAGCTTCCAAAAAGGATTACAGAGAAGAACAAAGGCAGTTTCCTCACCAACTAAAGAGAACATCAACACACAAAGCTAAGTGCAAGAGGATTAATAATTGGAAATGTAGATTACTGTAAAACTGTATTATGAAACTTGGTGATGATTGCTTTATTACGATCTGCTGTTTCAAATTCATCCAACAGATGGTCAGACTCCAGGGTACAGCTGAGTCTCAGCTTTCCTGAGGTGGACACCCCTGCAGATTTCCCAGGGAAATCTGCCTCTGAAAAAGCAGCAGGTGATTAACAAGCTCAAGAAAAAACACCTGAGAGATAGCTGGCCTGCCCGTATTATGCAAATTACATGCAAAATTATCATATTAGAGACAGGAGCAAAACTGGCCTGGAAAACCTACAATGATCACTTGGGGGAGATACAGAGAGAAATTTCCGCATTTCCTCTCACAAGGACGGAGCAGGCCTGAACAGCCACAAGCTACAAGTAATTGCTATGGCCATGCTTCAGCTAAAACCATCTCTTTGGCAGCGACTTTTCTCCATTCCTTAAGAAAAGGGCAGCCTTTGGCAACAGTCTAAAGAGCAATAAGGAATTCTCCCATAGAGAAGGCATAAGCTTGCTAAAAGAGGTCTAATAAAGAGCTGGCCACACCATACCTGGGAAAGGTACCATGTCCCTCACACAGAAAAGAAGAAGGGTCAGGTCATTTTTGTGAACAGGTCAACAATACAGATCATTTTTGCAATAAAACCCGGTCATCTGATCATTTACACTTGGAGATACAATTTCGAGAAACATTTGGAGGTTATCCTCTGTTAAAAACTAGCGAAGTAATGTGAGTTATTAGCGTACCTTGGAGTGGTGGGTGTGCTCTCCATCTTGAAAATTAATAGTGCCAAACGTATCTGTAGGGCTTTTCGTCGTGTGCTTTTCAACAGACCATGGTTCATTTTCATTACCGTTGGCAGCTGAGATGGTCCAGGAATAATCTATCCCATGATGGTCTCCAATCAGTCGACCACAGTAACACCTTAAAGATGGGATGGAAACCAGTTTCAGAATAGAAAACACACAACATCAAAACAGAAAACAGATGTAATGTTTCTACACTTTTCTAGGGTAATATAGAGATGGCATATATGAATAATTTTTTTACAACTTCACATTAAGATTTATATCACTAGATTGTCTTCTGAGTTAAAAAACACCCTCAGTGTTTCTCTCCCTTAGCTGCACATTAAAATCACCGAGTGAATGTTTAAAAAAAATACTAAAAATCTTGTGCACACCCATGTTCAGATAACTATTATAAAGCATTATTCATAGTAGCCAAGTGTCCGTTGACAGATGAATGGATAAAATGTGGCATATAGAACCTGACCAGCCCCTTAACGCAGCCAAGACTGCTTCCACGTTGGAAAGCCAACAATTGCTGGGTCCCATAGACGCTGAGACACCTACAGGGAAGCCACAGCCCATGCCACCATGACATTTACCCGTGTCATTTTGTGTGTGGATCTTACCCATCAGTCCTCACTCTTCTGTGCGCTCATAAAAAGGAAACTGTAAGAAAAAGAAGTTTCTGGGGAGGAGGTTAAGATGGCGGAGGAGTAGGGGACCCCTTTTTCAGCCGGTCCCCTGAGTTGAGCTGGATAGGTACCAAGACCAGCAGGAACATCCACGGAATCAGCCTGAGACGCAGGAAGATACATCTGGATCTCTACAAATGAACATCTCCAGCGCTGAGTATCGAGGTACGAAGCGGGGAGCCGTGAAACCGCGCACAGATATCGGAAGCTAAACAGAAGGGGGAGGGAGCCGCCGTGTCAGGGCGCCGGGAAGCGGTAGCCACCTGCAAGGGGGAGCGGACAGACCGCGGACCCGCACGCTTGAGACAGCAGGCTGAGAAGGGAGCTCCGGGAGCGCACGCGGGACGGCTGGCGGTTGGCGGGCCACCTGCACGGGGGAGCAGGCGGACTCGCGGACGGCACCCGCGAGACAACAGACTTAGAACGCGAGCTCCAGGAGCGCGCGCGCAGGGCGGCTGGCGGGCCACCTGCACCGGGGAGCGGGCGGACCGCGGACCCGCACTCTGGAAACGGCAGACTGAGTCCGTGAGCCGGGAGCGTGCACCACCAAGCATCTCACGGAGCTCCGGAGCTCCGGTGTGCTCACTGGATCGAGGCTGAGACCGGGAGCTCCGGGAGCGTCCGCGGGGCGGCTGGCGGCTGGAGGGCCACCTGCACGGGGGAGCAGGCGGACTCGCGGTCAGCACCCGTGAGACACCAGACTGAGACGGGGAGCTCCGGGAGCCCGCGCGGGGCGGCTGGCGGCTGGCGGGGTTGGAAACACAAAGGACAGAGACGTGCCGGCCCTGGAAGTGAGGGCTGGGACGCCGGGTGTGGGGCGCACAGCCCGGGATGCTGCAGGGTTGAGCAGCACCAACAGAAACAGAGTTAAAGTGGCCAGAACATCAGTGGAGAACGATCCGCGATCCCTCTGTTCTGAGACAGAGGCTGAATTTCAGCCGCTGCTGCTCTCTCAGAAGAGGCATAGCAAACCGCCAGGGAAAGCCGCCAGAGAACAAAAGCCCGGAAATACCGGCTCACAGGGTGCCCATCCCCATCCCCCCTCGCAAGGGACACAGAGACTCTACCCAAACAGGGTTTTCTGAGTACCGGCAGGCAGGCCCCTCCCCCAGAAGGCAGGCTGAAAAATCAAGAAGCCCACAACCCGGAGCGCCTGAGTGGCGCAGTCACCAAGCACCTGTCTTCGGATTAGGGTGTGATCACAACGCTCCGTAAGGAGTCCTTCATCGGGCTTCTCCACCGGGAACCTGCTTCTTCCTCTCCCACTCCTCTGCTTGGGTTCCCTTTCTTGCTGACTGTCTCTCTCTCTCTCAAATAAATAAATAAACTCTTTAAGGAAGAAGCCCACATCCCTAAGATCTCTATAAAACAAGGGCGCACGGCCTGGGTCCCAGTCAACACTTGGGCTCTGGACAACCCTGCAATCTCTCTTCATCAGAATGACGAGAAGGAGAAGTCCCCCCCAGCAAAGAAAAGATAATGAGTCTGTGGCCTCTGCCACAGAATTGGCCTCGGCCACAGAATTAATACATATGGATGTATCCCAATTATCAGAAATGGAATTCAGAGCAACAATGGTCAAGATGATGAGTAAACTTGAAAAAAGCATCAGAGAAAGCGTTGCTGAGAATATAGAATCCCTAAGGGCAGAAATGAGAGCGAATCTGACAGAAATTAAAAACTCAGTGGGCCAAATACAGTCAAAACTAGAGGCTCTGACGGCCAGGGTCACCGAGGCAGAGGAACGCGTTAGCGAATTGGAGGATGGGTTAGTAGAAGAAAAAACGAAAATAGAAGCTGGTCTTAAAAAAATCCACGCCCACGAATGTAGATTACGGGAGATTACTGACTCTATGAAACGATCCAATGTCAGAATCATCGGCATCCCTGAAGGGGTGGAGAAAAACAGAGGTCTAGAAGAGATATTTGAACAAATTGTAGCTGAAAACTTCCCTAATCTAGCAAGGGAAACAAGCATTCGTGTCCAAGAGGCAGAGAGGACCCCATCCAAGCTCAACCAGGACAAACCTACGCCACGGCATGTCATAGTGCAATTCGCAAATATTAGATCCAAGGATACAGTATTGAAAGCGGCCAGGGCAAAGAAATTTCTCACGTACCAAGGCAAAGGTATCAGGATTACGTCAGACCTGTCTACAGAGACCTGGAATGAGAGAAAGGCTTGGGGGGGCATTTTTAAAGCTCTTTCAGAGAAAAACATGCAGCCAAGGATCCTTTATCCAGCAAAGCTGTCATTCAGAATTGATGGAGAAATAAAGACGTTCCAAAATCGCCAATCATTAACCAATTTCGTAACCACGAAACCAGCCCTACAGGAGATATTAAGGGGGGCTCTATAAAGGTAAAAAGGCCCCAAGAGTGATACAGAGCAGCAAGTCACAACCGATACAAAGACTTTAAAGAGAAATGGCATCATTAAAATCATATCTGTCAATAATCTCTATCAATCTAAATGGCTTAAACTCTCCCATAAAACGCCACAGGGTTGCAGATTGGATAAAAAGACATGACCCATCCATTTGCTGTCTACAAGAGACTCATTTTGAACCCAAAGATGCATTCAGACTTAGAGTAAGGGGATGGAGTACCATCTTCCACGCAAATGGACCTCAAAAGAAAGCTGGAGTAGCAATTCTCATATCAGATAGACTGGATTTTAAACTAGAGGCCATAGAGAGAGATACAGAAGGGCACTATATTATTCTTAAAGGAAGTATTCAACAAGTGGATATGACAATTATTAATATATATGCCCCCAACAGGGGAGCAGCAAGATACACAAGCCAACTCTTAACCAAAATAAAGAGACATATAGATAAGAACACAGTAATAGTAGGGGACCTCAACACCCCACTATCAGAAATAGACAGAACACCCTGGCAAAAACTAAGCAAAGAATCAAAGGCTTTGAATGCCATACTCGACGAGTTGGACCTCATAGATATATATAGAACACTACACCCCAGAACCAAAGAATACTCATTCTATTCAAATGCCCATGGAACATTCTCAAGAATAGATCATGCTCTGGGACACAAAACAGGTCTCAGCCAATACCAAAAGATTGAAATTATCCCCTGCATATTCTCAGACCACAACGCTCTGAAATTGGAACTCAACCACAAGGAAAAACCTGGAAGAAACTCAAACACTTGGAGGCTAAGAACCATCCTGCTCAAGAATGACTCGATAAACCAGGAAATCAAAAAACAAATTAAACAATTTATGGAGACCAACGAGAATGAATACACAACGGTCCAAAACCTATGGGATACTGCAAAGGCAGTCCTAAGGGGGAAATACATAGCCATCCAAGCCTCACTCAAAAGAATAGAAAAATCTAAAATGCAGTTTCTATATTCTCACCTCAAGAAACTGGAACAGCAACAGAGGGACAGGCCTAACCCACTGACAAGGAAGGAGTTGACCAAGATTAGAGCAGAAATCAATGAATTAGAGACCAGAACCACAGTAGAGCAGATCAACAGGACTAGAAGCTGGTTCTTTGAGAGAATCCATAAAATTGATAGACCACTGGCAAAACTTGTCCAAAAACAAAGAGAAAGGACTGAGATTATTAAAATTATGACTGAAAAGGGAGAGGTCACGACCAGCACCATTGAAATTGCAAGGATTATTAGAAACTTTTATCAACAGCTATATGCCAAAAAACTAAACAATCTGGAAGAGATGGAGGCCTTCCTGGAAACCTATAAACTACCAAGACTGAAACAGGAAGAAATAGATTTCTTAAATAGGCCAATTAACTATGAAGAAATTGAGTCAGTGATAAACAACCTTCCAAATAATAAAACTCCAGGCCCAGACGGTTTTCCTGGGGAATTCTACCAAACATTCAAAGAAGAAATAATACCTATTCTCCTAAAGCTATTTCAAAAAATAGAAACAGAAGGAAAGCTACCAAACTCATTCTATGAGGCTAATATTACCTTGATCCCCAAACCAGGCAAAGACCCCCTCAAAAAGGAGAATTACAGACCGATTTCTCTAATGAATATGGATGCCAAAATCCTCAACAAGATCCTTGCTAATAGAATCCAACAGTACATTAAAAGGATTATCCATCATGACCAAGTGGGATTCATACCTGGGATGCAAGCATGGTTCAACACTCGCAAATCAATCAATGTGATACATCATATCAACAAGAAAAGACTCAAGAACCATATGATCCTCTCAATTGATGCAGAAAAAGCATTTGACAAAATACAGCATCCTTTCCTGATTAAAACCCTTCAGAGTGTAGGAATAGAGGGTACATTTCTCAATCTCATAAAAGCCATCTATGAAAAGCCTACTGCAAGCATTATTCTCAATGGGGAAAAGCTGGAAGCCTTTCCCTTAAGATCAGGAACACGACAAGGATGCCCACTCTCGCCACTATTATTCAACATAGTACTAGAAGTCCTTGCAACAGCAATCAGAAGACAAAAAGGGATCAAAGGTATCCAAATCGGCAAAGAAGAAGTCAAACTGTCTCTCTTTGCAGATGACATGATACTCTATATGGAAAACCCAAAGGAATCCACTCCCAAACTATTAGAAGTTATAGAACAATTCAGTAAGGTGGCAGGATACAAAATCAATGCCCAGAAATCAGTTGCATTTCTATACACGAATAACGAGACTGAAGAAAGAGAAATTAGGGAATCCATCCCATTTACAATAACACCAAAAACCATGCGTTACCTTGGAATTAACTTAACCAGAGACGTAAAGGACCTATATGCTAGAAACTATAGATCACTTTTGAAAGATATTGAGGAAGACATAAAAAGATGGAAAAATATTCCATGCTCATGGATTGGAAGAATTAACATAGTTAAAATGTCCATACTACCCAGAGCAATCTACACTTTCAATGCTATCCCGATCAAAATACCGAGGACATTTTTCAAAGAACTGGAACAAATAGTCCTTAAATTTGTATGGAACCAGAAAAGGCCCCGAATCTCCAAGGAACTGTTGAAAAGGAAAAACAAAGCTGGGGGCATCACAATGCCGGATTTCGAGCTGTACTACAAAGCTGTGATCACAAAGACAGCATGGTACTGGCACAAAAACAGACACATCGACCAATGGAACAGAATAGAGAACCCAGAAATGGACCCTCGGCTCTTTGGGCAACTAATCTTTGATAAAGCAGGAAAAAACATCCGGTGGAAAAAAGACAGTCTCTTCAATAAATGGTGCTGGGAAAATTGGACAGCTACATGCAAAAGAATGAAACTTGACCACTCTCTCACACCATACACAAAAATAAACTCCAAATGGATGAAAGACCTCAATGTGAGACAGGAATCCATCAAAATTCTAGAGGAGAACATAGGCAACAACTTCTATGACATCGGCCAGAGCAACCTTTTTCACGACACATCTCCAAAGGCAAGAGAAATAAAAGATAAAATGAACTTATGGGACTTTATCAGGATAAAGAGCTTCTGCACAGCCAAGGAAACAGTCAAAAAAACTAAGAGACAGCCCACGGAATGGGAGAATATATTTGCAAAGGACACCACAGATAAAGGACTGGTATCCAAGATCTACAAAGAACTTCTCAAACTCAATACACGAGAAACAAATAAACAAATCATAAAATGGGCAGAAGATATGAACAGACACTTTTCCAATGAAGACATACAAATGGCTAACAGACACATGAAAAAATGTTCAAAATCATTAGCCATCAGGGAAATTCAAATCAAAACCACACTGAGATACCACCTTACGCCAGTTAGAATGGCAAAGATAGACAAGGCAAGAAACAACAATTGTTGGAGAGGATGTGGAGAAAGGGGATCCCTCCTACATTGTTGGTGGGAATGCAAGTTGGTACAGCCACTCTGGAAAACAGTGTGGAGGTCCCTTAAAAAGTTAAAAATTGAACTACCCTATGACCCAGCCATTGCACTACTGGGTGTTTACCCCAAAGATACAGACGTAGTAAAGAGAAGGGCCATATGCACCCCAATGTTCATAGCTGCATTGTCCACAATAGCCAAATCATGGAAGGAGCCGAGATGCCCTTCAACAGATGACTGGATTAAGAAGCTGTGGTCCATATATACAATGGAATATTACTCAGCTATCAGAAAGAACGAATTCTCAACATTTGCTGCAACATGGACGGCACTGGAGGAGATAATGCTAAGTGAAATAAGTCAAGCAGAGAAAGACAATTATCATATGATTTCTCTCATCTATGGAACATAAGAACTAGGATGATCGGTAGGGGAAGAAAGGGATAAAGAAAAGGGGGGTAATCAGAAGGGGGAATGAAACATGAGAGACTATGGACTATGAGAAACAAACTGAAGACTTCAGAGGGGAGGGGGTGGGGGAATGGGATAGACTGGTGATGGGTAGTAAGGAGGGCACGTATTGCATGGTGCACTGGGTGTTATACGCATAATGAAGCATCAAACTTTACATCGGAATCCGGGGATGTACTGTATGGTGATTAACATAATATAATAAAAAAAATAAAAAAAAAAAGTTTCTTCAATAAAAAAAAAATGTGGCGTATACATATAATGGAATATTATTCAGCCTTAAAAAGGGAGGAATCCCGTGATACATTACAATAGGGATAAACCTTGAGGATATTATGCTAAATGAAATAAGTCAGTCATAAAACAAGTGCTGTATGATTCCACTTATCTGAGGTACCTACAGTAGTCAAATCCACAGAGACAGACAGCAGAATGGTAGTTGCCAAGGGCTGGGAGGAGTGGCCAATGGGGAGTTATTGTTTAATGGACATAGAATTTCAGTTTTGCAAGATGAAATGTTCTGAAGATCTGTTGCACGACAATGGAAATATACTTAACACACTGAGCTATACACTTAAAATGGTTAAGATGGTAAAAAAAAATCAAATTGTACATTTTAAATATGTGCAGTTTATTTTATGTCAATTATATCTCAACAAGGCTGTTAAGAAAAAAACTAAAAATCTCTAACATGCAATATACTTAAGGATTGAGTCAGAAAATGTCTTCATGTAAAACGTAACATGCACATCAAAAGGAAAGAATATTAATCAATGTCAAAAAAGATTCAACTTCAGAGAAATATGTAAACATACAGCTACCACACGAAAAGAGCCATGAAAGAGGCTTGACTATAAATATAAATTAAATGATAAATATATGTGATATACTTGCAAAGGAAGGAAAATTCAATAAATGTTCCTGCAAATAATTAAAAGTTTTAAAAACTATTTCAGGTACATAATTTCCACTATGTAACAAAATGAAGCAAATTAGAAGGTTAAATCTCTTTGAAACTAGAACTACATAAAAACTAACAAAATATAATAATAATCATATTGGTGAAAGGACGATAAGGTTCTCGTGTTTTGTGAATTAAAAAAATCAGAAGGAAAAATTAAAATTTGAGCATACAGAACTTTCATATATTATATAGAAAGAGGTTATTCAGCTTTATAAGTGATTCAAGCTTTTTTGGGTGTATATGTGTGAAAAGCAACATAAAAACGTGTACAAGTTGTGGGGTTCAAGTAAGCAAGGAAACAAGATGACAACAAGAAGTCAGAGGATCGAGTTCTATATATGGAAGGGCTCTTGACTCAATGAGTGGAGGAATAATCTCAAATGTACAGAATATATACAGTTGGCATCTACTAGAGAGAAATGTATCACCTGGTTATCTTTTGGAACGAGGGTTAGTCTTCAAAATGGAAAAACATCTATTCATAAGCCGAACGATTCATTTCACTGTGGCTTTTTCTAAACAGAACATGAATGAATGGAAGCAGCCATAATTCACACCTGGAAAGTTAAATCACTAACCATTCTTCAGTTTGAACCCACTTTGCTCTACGTATTTTTCTAGCCTAATCCAGTTGACTTGAATCAATGTAGTTTTATTCCAGTTTTTACCAGGTCATTAAACTATTGCATGATGATCCCATAGAAGAAACCAATTACCCCTAATTTTTTTTTAAAAAAAGCTTCCATGTCTATCCTTTTAGTTAAAACTTTCAGAAGTTCCAAATTATACATCACTAACTAAAAGCTCACCTTGAGAATCAACTTTATAAAGGTGCCAAATGCCAATTCCCTCCCAAATTGTTTTTATAAATTCTATAAAATACCCATCAAAATCTTTTTTTTTAAGATTTTTATTTATTTATTTACTTGACAGAGAGAGAGAGACAGGCAGCGAGAGAGGAAACACAAGCAGGGGGAATGGGAGAGAAAGAAGCAGGCTCATAGCGGAGGAATCCAATGTGGGGCTAGATCCCAGAACGCTGGGATCACGCCCTGAGCTGAAGGCAGACGCTTAACGACTGAGCCACCCAGGGCCCCTACCCATCAAAATCTTAAAAGGATTTTTCAGGGAATTTGACAAAGTGATTCTTTTTTTTTTTTTTTAAGATTTTATGTATTTATTTGAGACAGAGAGAGAGAGACAGAAAGAGAGAAAAGAAGGAAGGGCAGAGGGAGAAGTAGACAACCCACTGAGCAGGGAGCCCCATGCAGGGCTTGATCCTGGGATCCTTAGATCATGACCTGAGCCGAAGGCAGACCTCCAACTGACTCAGCCACATAGGTGCCCCGTGATTCTAACATTCATACGGATGTATAAATTGTCTAAAAGAGTGAAATGATTAAAAAAAAAGAATAAAACATAGAGGACTTGCCCTATCAGATATCAAGATATATTACAAAACTGTAATAATGAAGCAGAGTGGCATTTACTAGGAACAGGAGGATCAATGACACTAAAAAAATAAAAAATAAAATAAATAAATAAATAAATAGCTTAGAAACAGAACCATAGACATATGGGAATTTGTTGTGTAACACAAACGACAGCAGAAATGGTTAGGACAGATTGCTCAGTAACTAACACCGGGACATTTCACTCTCCACATGAAAAAAATCAAACTAGGTCCTAGCTAGGTGAAAAAAGTGTAAGTTTCAACAACTTTTAATTTCTGGACAGTGTGAAATCAACATTTTTCTAGTATCGTTCACATTAGTTACCTCTAAAGATTGCCAAGCTAGGAAAATATTGCCAAGGAAAGGTTCTGGAGAATAAAGTAGGAAGCAGGAGGAGTAAATGAAGCCTTTTCACTTCTTTTCAATATAGTCTTATGCTTGCTTTCAATTTTAGCAAATTTTAAATAATTGCTAAAAAGAAAGAAAAAATAATTTGAGGAAAGGTAAAAGAGGTTAGTCAAATGGAAACTCTTCACTCATTGTTAGGAACTGAATGGTGTCCCCCAAAATTTATTATGTTGAAGTCCTAATCCCCAGTGTGGCTGTATTTGGAGACAGGGCTTAGAAGGCAGTAATAGTCTAAATGAGGTCATAGAGGTGGGACTCTCACCTCACAGGAATGGCGTCTATAAACGAGGAGACACAAGAGCTCTGTCAGTGCACAGAGCAAAGGCCATGTGAAGACACAGCAAGAAGGTAGCTGCCTGTGGAGCAGGAAGAGAGGCCTCATCAGAAACCAGCTCTGATGGCACCTTGATCTTGGACTCGCACAGCTCTGAGATAAAATTTTTATTGTTTAAACCACCCAGTCCGTGGTGGTCTATTATGGCAGCCTGAACAGACCAGTACACCCAGCAGCCTTATCCTTCCTCTCCTCCTCCATCTGAGGATGGTGTTTTCCTTTCCCTATGATTTGCCAAACTTAGGACTCCGGATTTTTTCTTTTACAAAAATAAATTTAACATTGGGCCAATCCATAAGGTGAACTATGATCAAAATGAAGGAAATTTTCATTTTCCTCCATTTACAAAAGAGAAAGGTAAAACCAGTAGTTTAAAATGCAAATCGCTGTTAACATTTGTATTCCACTAGGGTTATTTTTGCCCATAAGCTTGTGTGATACTGTGATTTATAACAAACACAGATTTGGTCTTTGTCCCCATTTCTGGCACAGAGCCCCTAAAACACTTGAAATTTCCTAAATGCTAAGAAAAATAAAGATGCTGGAGGTTGAATCAACCACCAATGGCCAATGATTCAACCAGTCATGCCTATGTAATAAAGCCCCCATAAAACCCCAAAAGGATGGCATTCAGAGACTTCAGCTTAGAAGAGTGGCTTGCTCAGAAAGAGCACAGAAGCTCCACGCCCCTTCCCACACAGCTGGCCATATGCATCTCCTCCATCTGGCTGTTTATCCTTTATGACATCCTTTATAATAAACTGGTAAATGTAAGTAAATGTTTCTCTGAGATCTGGGAGCCTTGCTAGCAAACTAATTGAACCCATGGAAGAGTTCTTGGGAACCTCTGATCTACAGCCTATCAGTCAGGAGCACAGGTGATAATGTGGACTTGTGATTGCCACCTGAAGTGCAGGGAGGAAGGACAGTCTTATAGGACTGAGCTCTTAACCTATGGGACCTGATGCTATCTCCAGATAGATAGTGGCAGGATTTAGTTAATTACCCGGTGTTGTAATGGAAACACACACACACACACACACACACACACACACACGTCAAAACTGGTGTCAGAATTAGAGCTTGGTATGAGCACACAACACTCACAAATCATAGACCAAATACAGTGCTAAACAAACCATCTTCATTATCCAAATAAAATATAGGAGGACCTGGATGAATCAGTTGTGTCTGAGTCTTGATTTTGGCTCAGGTCATAGTCTTAGAGTTGTCAGATGGAATCCTGCATCAGTCTCCACGCTGAGTATGGAGCTTGCTTAAGATTCTCTCCCTCTCCCTCTGCCTCTCCACAACCGCCCCCCCCACCGCTCTTCTCTTGCTCGCTCTCTCAAATAAACAAATAAAATATAACATAAGCAAATGGGATGCTTTACAAGTATTTCAACTGGTAGAAGCTCTTGCCAAAGGCCCTTGCCATTTACATATCTCAGTAATTCAAGTCATCTATCTATTGCATTCAAATAATCAGTCTCCTTCAAAAAACTCCCACATTTCTTTTTTAAAACTTCCCTTCGAGGAGCACCTGGGTGGCTCAGTCAGTTAAATGTCTGCCTGCGGCTCAGGTCATGATCCCAGGGTCCTGGGATCCTGACCAAGCCCCAAGCCCCGTGTCAGGGCCCCTGCCCAGGGAGGACCCTGCTTCTTTCTCCCTCTTCCTCTGCACCACCCCCCCTCACACCCTCTCTCTCAAATAAAAAAATCTTAAAAAAACCAAAAAACTGCCTTTGGAAAGGTAAATAGGATGCACCGATAAAGCCCTTTCATTGAGTCCATTCAAGACATGAGAAAACTGTCCCAATAAGTTTTAAACAGAGTGCCTAAATATTAAAAGAAATCTTATTTATCTAAGTCTTACCTGATTAAATTCTGGCAGACCTGGCATCCTGCAGTACATCTGAATTAAAAACACAAAACCTCTGTTAGGCTAGTGACATATTTGAAGGCATATTTAATGCTTATACCATAAATATCCATCATTTTTCCTGGTCTAAAAAATCAGGGTTTGCTGAGTACTCATATATCATTCCCCAAATATTCCCATATGCCATTTCTCAAATATAATTACACTGCAGCAACCATGACCTAATTAACAGAATGCTGAATTTGGAACCTAAATACCTGGATTGAAATCTCACTGATTTAACAACTCCTGTAAGCACTGGTTTTCACATTTGAAAGTAATACCTGGCCTGTAACGTTACTAAGAGGATTACCTGAGATGATGTGTGTAATGTGTCTTACAGTGGTGCATTGCAGGATATATAATAATGGGGGCTGTTATTGTCATTACACTATGAAGATAACAGAATTCTCGAGAATTCTGAGAATTAAGAAAAATATATATTTACATAATTATAAATATATAATATATAGACATAATTATATAAATATATATAATACATAATGGCATGTATTTACATATTAAATATGTATATTATCTATTAATTATAATATGATATATATTATTGTAAAACCATAAAACACTATCAAATCAAAAGACAGTTGGTATGATTATAAGTATTATCCTTATTAATCTTTCTTTTTATGATTCAGAAGAAACTTCTGAAGTTGGGGGATCATTGTGATCATCAAAGATCCTATTTTAGGTATAAAGAAGTTTTAACTAGAAGAGAATACTAGTTAAAACAATGGAAGAAAGGACAGTATTCAAAAAATCAGGGTCGTTCAGTATTATTCACAAATACTGAAGCCTTTCACTTCTTCCTGCCCTAGCCTTTGGGACCGTCTTTTCTCAGAAGCTTCACTTCAACAAAAAATTCAAAATATAGAAGGAACAAAGACATTGTAATCAAGTCTATCAGATTTGTTTCTTATTAGGAAGTATAAAAATAACCAATAAAAGATCAACTTTCATCTAAATTTAAAATCACGAACTACCACCTTTTTCTTCTGTACCATCGGGAAGAAAATTTCAGAAAAGCTACAGTTTTGAGATTCTTACTGAGATCTAAGAAAAAGACTGGCATAGGAAGATCCGTAAGCATTCCACTAATTTTTTTTTCACAATCCCATAAAAATAGAGACTACTTTTTTCCATAAAATGCAGATCTCGGACCATTCCATAATATGGAATTATGATCATTGATATTCTTCTTGAGTATATGGGATAATGGCCTTTGGTTATCACATTTTATTAGGTTCAAGATGATTAGGAAGATGATTTTCCATTTATAGAAGCAGAAGGACTGCGTGAGCTCAGTCTGCCTTCTGTTGTAACCACCATCACATTACAAGATGTCATAAGAGATGAAGGGAAAAAACAAGTTTACCTTGCCATTCTGTAAACATTTTATAAAAGGGTAAAATAAGAACTTCCAATCATGGGGCTTACAAACTCCAGGTAATTCAGTGAGGGTGGGGCTAGTAAATATTTAACAAAGGCAAGGAACACTGTTTTAGTCATCCCCAAAGAACAGGAATTTCAGAGACCGCACCACGCTACCCTTCATAAGCATACAACTGTGATTTCTAAACTTTAAATGATTATAAGGTCAAATGTTAAAAAGAATCTAAAAATAGAGTGGTCCCCCTAATTAAAATACTGCTCTTCTATTTTTCCCTTCCTTTTAATTTCTACTCTCCAAGGGCAATGCCACCCAATCTTAATTTCATGAACCCAATTACCCTGGGGAATTTTCCATAGCCCTTTATTCTCCTATCTTTCGCTGGCTGCTGTTTTGAACTTTGTTCTGCAAGTAGAGCTTCCGAAGGGTTCTCAACAACTCAGAGTGGTCAAACTCAAGTCACTCCATTCTGCTGTCCATTATCTGCTCAAACAAAAAGCCTATGGGGGAAAGCACGGAGTTGTCTGCATAATCTAAACACAGTGTCCTGAAATACCCCAAACTGTCACTATTGTCACTATTTTCCATAAACGCTTGAGTTGGGGATAAGGAACATTCACAATATTTTGAATATTCAGTATTCAGAAGTTGTGGCAAATGGAATGGTGGAATGGATACGGCACTAGATATTTCCCCCAATTTTTTTTTCAATTAAAAAAATTTTTTTATTTTACTTACACTGTAGTTAACATGCAGTGTCATTAGTTTTAGGTGTTTAGTGATTCAACAATTCTATACAGTACTCAGTGCTCATCATGATAAGAGTACTCTTAATCCCCTTCACCTATTTCGCCCATCCCCCCGCCCATCTCCCCTCCAGGAACCACATTTGTTCTCTTAGTTAAGAGTCTGTTTCTTGGTTTGTCTCCCTCTCCTTTTTTTCCCCCTTTGCTCATTTGCTTTGTTTCTTAAATTCCACATATGAGTGAAATCATATGGTATTTGTCTTTCTCTGACTGACTTGTTTCACTTAGCATAATAACTCCCTAATTTCTCTTCTCCCACTAAGAGAAACAGGAGCGTTAAAGAAATGAAATCCACCACAATAGTGACAGTGGCCCCATCACAGTGATGTCATTTCGACAAATTCTTTCTTCTTTATACTTAAGTCATGAAACAGATGTTAATCAGGAGCCTTCTATGAAGCAGGCGCTGTCATAGGCTTGGAGTAAGGTACAAAACTGACAAGGTCCCTGATCTTACCTGGTTGTCTACAATAATCAGGTATTATTTTTATAAAGACAAAGAAACAAATATTGATTAAAAACAAATAAACGCTAACTCCACAGATATGATTAAATCCTCTTGATAAAACACACCTCTAAGTTTCCACAAACAGTTCTCAAAGTAGTGTCACTTTAAAATGAAAAATATAATTAAAAATTGTACCTGTGAGGGTCTTTTGAGCTAGGTATGATTTTGTTACATTCTCTCTTGTTGAACACTCCTTCAATCCAGGATTTCTGGGACTAAAGAAAAAGTGTCGTTATTTTTATATTATAATTAAGTGAGAAAACAATGTAACCACAGTAGTTCAGGGAGGCAAGATATACTTAAATATCATGGAGATGAATTAAAATACCAAGATCAACCCCAAACAGGCTAAGCATTTATTGGCTTTTATCACAGACAACATAGACACAAATAAAACCAAATGTGAACACAAAAACATTCACAAAATTAATACATCCATAATCTCATTTTCAGCAAAATGTCCATAAATGCACAAAGCACTAGGAAGGAATTCATGTTATAACTGAAGCATTCCTTAACTCTGCTAAAAGTCACTTTAAAATCTTGTACCATAGTCCTATAGAGTGAATTTCAAGCTCTCAAAGTTCAAAATTCTCACTCTTAAAGTCCCACTTTGGCTAAGATTTCATGGAAGTTGGAACCTCAGCAAGATTCTATGAAAGGATTTCATCTAAAATGGACCTGGAGGATATGAAAAGTAGAATCTCACATATGTACCCTGAAGAAGAGAACTTCAAAACTGAGACACTGATTTCCAGTAAATGCCTTATTGACAGAAGACTGAGACTTATCTTCTGACCAATGAACATCTGCCAAGAATCTCTCCCCATCCTCAAGCCAATGAACTTACAGCTTGGACTCTAGCTGGACTTCCCCCTCTTTGCACTCCTTGCCCGTCAATATAAACCACCCCCAAAATTTCTCATAATTAGAGCTTGCCTTGGCTTCCCTCCTCACTTAGATAGACAATCTGATACACATTCTATAAGCATGGCTTATCACAGACCGTGCTGCTTCAATCTGCACAACCCATGACCATCCCTGAATCCTGGGGGGACATCGATACTCACTCGCTCATCCTCCTAATAAAATCTCTCCCAGTCTACAAAACTCAAGTCATAGCCAGGCTCTTCCATAAGCTATAGTGTAAGTCCAGGAGCAGGGGACACTGGATATACAACAGAGACCCCAACCAACTGATGAGCTTGGCCTTCTCCTAATTTGAAAATATTTTAGCTCTGTATGGTATAAGAACATAAGTACGGATATAACTTTATAAACACATGTGTTATAGCAGTGGCGAAAGGACGGTGAATGGGAATCTGCAAGGGGGTTTTACAAACTCCGTGTTAGTGCAGCCCCCACCTCACTCTGACACCCATTGTCATCTTACAGTTGCAGGAAATGCACTACACCAGACGATGGGCTACAAATTCAGCTGTGCCACCTCCTTATCACACTGTGCTCAGGTCCCAGATGTTCAGGACATGCCACCCTAAAACACGCTGCTTTGGTGTATGGGTTATTTTGAGCTGTAGGCACTTGAAAACCAGCAAATGCAGGGAGAGGCTTTCTCTGAACTCTCTTTATCTGCCTAAAGACAGGTCTTCCAAAAGGAGCTCAACTGTCATAAATCCCTAGGAGTTTTCATCAACCAGAAAGGATTGACTCTTATCTCAAAAGAAGGAAGTAGAAATCAACACCACACCCAGACAAACCTTGTCGCAAACTATCATATCTCCCATCTTTTCTTCTAAGAGTCCCTTCACCTTTTCTAAAAATCATTTACTTTCTTCTAAATTGCCTACCTCCCCTAACCCTTCCCCTATTAAGACAGTATATAAATTCCCAAATATCATCATTTTGGGGGTATTTACTTTTGCTTTTCTGTGATGTTACCATGACCACAATATTAAAAATGAATAAATTTATGCATCTTTTCTTCTGTCAGTTTATTTCACAGACCCAGCCATCAAACCTAAAAGAGCAGAGGAAAAGTTTTTCTTCTCCCACAATTACAAATGAGGCACTTATGGCATCCTCTGTACACTTTAATATTAAACTCATGGATTTTGTTCAATATTCGCCAACGTGTTGACTACTGAATAGAACTGTATATAACCAGAATCCAGTTGTTAAGCAAAACAAGGTGGGGGCATTGACTGATTGGTTCCAGTGCATTCTGAATGTAACTATAAACAAGGAAAACTTCCCGAATCAAGCTCAGGTCATCTTAAAATCATTCTACCTCTTAACCCTTATGCACAGTCAGCATTTTTAAAAGACATCCTAAATTGGTAAAGCCCTGAAAACATACAAACTTGGAAAAAATTCAGTCACAGAACTTGGAATGAACTCAAAATCTACTGATTATAATAAGAAAATGACACAATCTTTTGGAATGGGTAAGCCTTGTCCCCTCTTCAAAAACTAAAAATTTCATTTATTCACTCTGCAAACATTAATTAAGGCCCTAATTTTTGCAAAGCACTGAGAAAAGAGCTGCAGGGGAATTAGTGTGTTCTCAAAAAGCTCTTCATTCTGAATTCATTCAACCAAAATATTGGATAGCCCTCCATGCTGCATGCTGGGAATACTACGGCAGGTAAGACAAGATATTTACTCTGATGGAACTTGGAATAAAAAGAAGGAAACAGATAATGAATTGATATCGTTAAACTGCATGTGCACCAATTAACTATTAAAAAGAGCTCCAAAAAGGGTCCCTAATATAGGAGCCTCGATACACAAATTAAGCAGGCTGTGCTGTCATTCATTTTTTTTGCAAGACTAGACATCTGACTGGTAGAACTATCTTAGCAAATTAATTTTTCATGCCTGTTTGTTTATATATTAAAAATGGAGATAATAGCAATAATAATACCTCATAGCACTGTTGAAAGGAATAGATAAATTAAAGGCTTAGAATTCTCCCCGGGACTTATTAAGGCTATAAAGCTTAGCTATTATTATTATTGGTATATCAAAAAGAAAAAAATTAGCTTTTGGTGGGTGGCCAGGGAACTGAACTTTGATGTGTTTTTTTTTTTTTCCCCCACAGAAAACTACTTCCTGACCTCCAAATCCTCCCCCTGGGACCTCTCATACTAAAAATGAATGACTTCTCCAGGTCCACTTTCCCCACTAGACTCCAGCACCCACAGGCCCTGTGCCAGTCACTTCTGTTGCCCCGGGCCCAGCCCAGTCATTACTGAATGAACAACAAAATGAACACACCTAGACTAGAACTTCAGGAATCCATGAATACAATTTTCCCTTCAAAGGTGTAAACAGGAAGCCTGAGCCGTAACAAGAACATGGAAACTCTGCTCCTGCAGCTCGCGGATCTTATCTCAAAACTACAGGAAAGGAAAAGCAGGCTGAATTTGCAAGAGTTTCAGACAATTCCCAATTTCGAATCTTACTTTTTTCCCCTCTACCTCATAATGGTGGCCTTTTCAATATACTCTGAAGCACATCTGGAAGAGGCTCCCATGTTCAGGACAACAGAGAATGATTAGAAACCAAATATTTGTTGGTTTTAATTCAGTAGCCCAAATCTATTGAGGACAAATGCCCAATGAGCTGGCCTCTGTCACTTGGAGCAGCAAACTGTCACGGGTAGTGGTTGGCAGTGGAGATGATGCCATTTCTACAGCCCTAATGGCAGCCTACAAAGCTGAGTGTTTAATATATATGTATGCATATGTATGTACACATACACACGCACCAACACACCACACGAGCGAGGGGAGGCGTTTGCTGATTGTCATTATTTGGGGGAGGGAAAGGCAGAGGACAAAGAAGGGAAACTGTTGGTCTCAGGCTCAGTGTGCGCCTCACCCTAAAACTTAATAAGCAGGTTTTACTTACAATCCCAGGCCTGAGGTGAGGGTGGCCAATAGCACAGAAATGTCCAAAAACCGAATCCTCCAACAGACGCTCTCCATGAATGAATCCTTCGCCTCACGGAAAGGATTTCTACACTACAGCTTTTCAGGTCTTCCAGAGAAGAGATCTCTCTCAGGGGAGTCTCTGAGAAAGGCATAGTTTTAGAGGCATTCCTTAATTAAAAAAAAAAAAAAAATCTACATGTGTGCGTGAATGGTTTTTTTTAACATCCAGAGGGCTTGGTGATTGGGGGTGAGGGGGCACACAGATTACAGGTCATTTGTTTTCTTTTTTTAAAACTCTTATACTTAAAAAAAAAAATCTAATGTCTAACAAATACTTTTCCAAGTGAAACGGACTACTTACTCCCCTTTTTATGTTCCCCACACACTATCTTCTACGTATCATAGCACAAACAATGCTTAACTGCACTTACTCAGTTGTTTTTCTCTTAAAACTATCAAAATCTACATTAAGAGAGAGTGTTGGCTTATTTATCTTGGAATCTACAATATGCAGGGAGACACCAGAATGGACCAAGGAGAGAAGTAATGTTTTCAGACTCCAGATGGACAGCTGACATTTCCTCTACATGGCCTCTCCTCCAGAGCAAGGACCTCTTCAAACGGAGTCACAGGTGGATGGACTTGCACAGCACACCACCATCTGTGGGCTCAGGGCAACCGCTTCAGGGCAAAGCAAGCCCATCCACTTGGAAGAGTCAGCTCAGGGTCTTCTGTGGGATTCTGTCCACATTCTACAGGAACTTCATCGGACTCGCTTGATCCAAGATTAACAGTGTCTGGCAAACCTAAAAGAACCAAAACCCAAGGATCTGGTTCGCCAACACTGCCACAAGCTGATCTCACTTCCAAGTAAAGAATCTTTCCAGCAGCCAGTATTTAGGCATACTTCATTAAAAAAAAAAAAAAATCTCACATGTATTCTTCTTTGGAGGTAGAAAAAAGGGAGCCCTATTTTTGCTGGTAGTGATTTCTCCTGTTTAGGTGAGAAATTTTGCTAACATTTTCATTTCCTGTCTTACTGAGAAAAGGCATTCAGAACTTCAGAATGAACATCTACATTATATAAACTCGTAAGTACGTGAAGAAAACATTGATGAATTCTCCGCAGAGCCTAATGGGGAATGGGAAGAACTCAACAGTGACCGGACAAGTAGAGCGTATCGTAAAGGTTCAAGCTCAACTGATGTCTTACTCCATCCCTCCCCTTCCCAAACTGGTGAAAGTCCTCATTATGCCAGCACTAACACAATTAGGACATCCTTTCCTCTGCTGTCACACAGGCTTCAGCTTTATCCAGTTCCCCCGGGGAATAAAACACGCAAATGAAACGTTTATAATCTCAGATCACGTTAAGTCGTTTTGTTAAGAAGGGAAAAGAAATAAGTTCATTTATGTGTATTCTTTGCAACTGTCCCTAGATAGTAACACACAGAATTTAACTGAATGCTGGGCCTATTTGTTACATAACTACTCTTATCTGTTAAGATTTTCAAATTAGATGCAATTAATGAAGGGTAATTGGAAGAAAGGCAGGCAGGGACAAGGGGCCATGCCCTAAGAGGACACTACCCTTAAAAGGATTTTACACCGCCCCGGAAGGAGGCCTCCACTCCTTCCCACATGATAGGTAGATGACACAAACCTGATTGGGTGACAGGCTCAAGGAGGGTTCATCCCACCACCAAGCCCATAAAAACCCCTAGACTTAGAAACTACGCTGGCAACCCTAAGGGTCTCCTCTCTCTCCAGGAGTTTTGTACCTATCGCTCAATAAACTTTGCTTTTTGTTCACCACTCTTTCTCTGGTCAGGGGCAGGACCAAGAACCACGGGCACCTGGGGCACCTGGCTGGCACAGCGGTTAAGCATCTGCCTTCGGCTCAGGGCGTGATCCCGGCGTTATGGGATCGAGCCCCACATCAGGCTCCTCCGCTGTGAGCCTGCTTCTTCCTTTCCCACTCCCCCTGCTTGTGTTCCCTCTCTCGCTGGCTGCCTCTATCTCTGTCGAATAAATAAATAAAATCTTTAAAAACAAAACAAAACAAAAAAACAAACCACGGGCACCAAACAAAAAGAAATCCTGTAACACAATCAGTCTTCTCCAACTTCCAAGTAGCAAGATATCCATGAATTTGTTATCCATGTACACAGATGGTCTTAAATTATGCTCCAAATATCCTGTTAAATTATCCAAAACTTCACTAGGACTTTATCTGAGTGAACTACATAGTCTAAAAAGCCTTTCCTGGGAGTGAAGCTATACTCTTTTACCACAAGTGTCATTATTAGTGAAGCTATCCTCTTAAATAATTGACTTTTAGGAAACCCACCATGCTCTGGGACAAAAACATCTTTATTTGGAATTACAGGTTAAAGACAATTTTATCATCTACAGTAAGGTCTATATATGTGCAGCATAGCAGAAAATACATCGCAAGAGGGTTTTACTTCTTGAAATTCAGTAGAGACACATACCACACATTTAACTTGGACAAATTTAAAATTTTTGCTAAAGGAATAAGTGAGCACCAGAATAAGAAAGGTGAGAAGAAAGAAAAAAAAATTTAAGTATGAACAACTTCAATGTCATTTTAAGTTCAGAAGTACACAATGTCCAAGAGCATCAGTTCTCAAACTTTTGGAGCTTACGACCCCTTCATATTCATAGAAATTACCAAGGACCTCCAAAAAGCTTTCACTTATATGAGTATGTCTACCAATATTTATGTATCAGAATTTAGAACTGGGGACTTTTTAAGATATTTACTCATTAGTTCATTTGTAATAACAGCAATAAATCTATTCACCTCTTTATGTTTACATACATACTTTTTATGAAAAAAATTTTAAGATTCATGAAGTTTTTATTTTTATTTTATTTTTTAAGGATTTTATTCACTTATTTGAGAGAGAGTCAGCAAGAGAGAGAACACAAGCAGGAGGAGCAGCAGAGGGAGAAGCAGGCCCAGGATCCTGGGATCATGACTTGAACTGAAGGCAGACGCTTAACCAACTGAACCACCCAGGCGCCCAGAGATTCATAAAGCTTTTAAAGACAAGAGAGTTGTCTTAAATTTTTAAAAATACCTTTTATGTCTGGCTTAAGACAGCTAGATTCTCATATCTGCTTCTATACTCAATCTCTTTCAATAAGTGGTTTGGCTTGAAGTATATAAAGAAAACTGGCCTCACACTGACAGGTAATTGGAAAAGGAAACAGTATTTTAATAGCCTTTTTAGATACCGTGAATTGATCATATAACCTCAGGAAAACTCCACTGTACACTCAGAGAATGAGTAGAAAAGGCAAATAATGTCTTCATACCATTATAAAAATAATTTTGATTTTGAGAACCCTTTGAAGGGGTCTCAAAGACCCCCAGGAGTCCCTGAACTACACATAGAAAATCACTGCCCAAAAGTGATTGCATGGAGGCACTTCAGGGAGTGTGAGCACGAAACAGGGTCTACTGTCTCCTTGTTGGTCTCGGGTCCCCCACATATGTCTTAGTCTGTGCATCTCATTCCAATGAGCACATGGTAGTATTTCAACATCCCCTGCTGAATCTGGAGCTCAACTGAAAAGAAGTTTCAACATAGAGAAAAAGCAATTAGAGATCAAACCTTCACATATGATGCTTTATGAGCAAGGTAGGGACTTTCGAAAGATAATTTTGACTGTATTCATTTCTAACCTTATGGCTGACTTTAGTGCCTACCAAATTCTCTATCCCAAAGACGTCACTGAAGCATGATAAGTGGGGGATCAGCCCTTCAGAACCCATAGGTAGCATATATTCTATCCATTTATCCATTCTTCCTTTAAAATATTGGTATCTCTAAGAGTAATAGCTTCATTCGTTCATTTATTCATTTAAAAATACTTTGGTTGGCATATATTATTCTAATAAAAAATAAATAAAACTGTGTCCCAAAGACCAACACCAAAGGGGAAAAAACCTATTATAAACAGATACCGAGTATGGCACAAGAGCAGGACGTGGGACTCCTTGGAAGGAGAAACCCTTCTGCCTGCAAATGTTTGGGAAGGCTTCAAGGAGGACATGAGACTTAGGAAAGTCCTTGAAAGGTGACAAAGATTTTGGAAGGTGGTGATAGAATGCCATGGTGGTTAGAAATGCAGAGACCTCAGGGGCGCCTGGGTGGCACAGCGGTTAAGCATCTGCCTTCGGCTCAGGGCGTGATCCCGGCGATATGGGATCGAGCCCCACATCAGGCCTCTTCTGCTGAGCCTGCTTCTTCCTCTCCCACTCCCCCTGCTTGTGTTCCCTCTCTCTCTGGCTGTCTCTATCTCTGTCAGGTAAATAAATAAAATCTTTAAAAAAAAAAAAAAAAGAAAGAAATGCAGAGACCTCAGCCTGGAAGAGAATTCAGAGGACGCTTATGGTAAAAGCCATGAGGTCACTGGAGAGCAGAGAACAGAGAAGATAAAAGAGCCAAGAACCTTTGGAAATAACTAAACATAGGGTACAGAAGAGTTCAGGGAATAATGAATAGAGTCACTAAGCAGGATGCTGACATGATACCTGAAGTAGAGAACAGAGATTTAAAAAACAAGGTGCATTATTATGAAAGCAGGCTGTTTCAAAGAAAAGCTAAGAAGATTAATACTGACAAGAAAGTAAGCAGAATGGTGATTTTGGCCACAATCACTGAGCAGATTGAGGGAGATTCAGGAAATAGGTTGCAGGGGCGCCTGGATGGCTCAGTCAGTTAAGCGTCCAACTCTTGATCTCAGCTCAGGTCTTGATCTCAGGGTCATGAGTTCAAGCCCCACATTAAACTCCATGCTGGGTGTGGAGCCTACTTTTAAAAAACAAACAAACAAACAAACAAAAAACAAAACAAAAAACAAAAAATAAAGTCTGTTTTTTTAAAAAAAGGAAATAGGTTGCAAAACAGGAGGCATCTAGTGTAATATACCCTTGGGGAAAGCAATACTAAGAACAACAGCCACTAAATCAATAATATAAAGCAAAATCCATCATCAGTATAAACCTCTCATGTAGGCCAAAGGCTGTGCTAAGTGCTTTCTGTGCTTTCGCTACAGTAATAGTCACAACTGTGCGATGGGTACAATTATTACCACCTCTTAATGGAGGAGGGGCAGGTTCTGCCAAATACCAATTCCGGAGCTCTTTCGCAAGATGTTTAAGAGGCAAAACCGAAAGAACACTTATTTTATTTTGAGAAATCCTAGACCTTGTTTGTAGATAAAAGAGAAGTCAATAAAGAGAGAGAGAGAAGATGAAAGAGAGAATGAAAATGACTTTAGAGACTTTGGGGGTGGTAGGTGAAGAAAGGGTATGAACAGCCAAGGAGGAAGGCTCACCCTTGAAGAAAATTCTTCCTCTTCAGATAGAGGCAAGGAGAGGATGACAAACGTTTCCTCCTTTTAATTTTGCCCAAGACCCTATTACCTATATGCTACAGAAGTTAGCACGTTTCGCTCTGAAGGCTGCAAATCCCAGCGTTCTCCCTTGCCCCTCTTTTTTTTTTAATTTTTTTTTAATTGTATTTATTTATTCGACAGAGATAGAGACAGCCAGCGAGAGAGGGAGCACAAGCAGGGGGAATGGGAGAGGAAGAAGCAGGCTCATAGCGGAGGAGCCTGATGTGGGGCTCAATCCCATAACGCCGGGATCACGCCCTGAGCCGAAGGCAGACGCCCAACCGCTGTGCCACCCAGGCGCCCCATTCTCCTTTGCCCCTCTTATCAAGGAAAGTAGAAAGGTAGGAGATATATATATGCAATCATACTTTCCCTTTTTATTACTCACATTTCACAGTACAACAGCACAATAACTATACGCTCTACAGATCACAAAGCATAGGAGATACTCTCTCAGTAGGGGATCCCCAGGACGTACACCAGTAGTGTCTCACTGGATAGACTCTGGAGCAAACTGCCACACCATATTCCAAGGATGTCCCCAACACACTAACCTAAAAATGTGTGCCTCAGAATATATGGGTCTGCAGACATCTACACTAAGCAAATAGGAATTCAGGGTAAAGGATAAGAGTAAATGTAATTGGAGATCACTGGGGAGTTGGGCTGTCAGGGCAAGGTATAGGGTAAATGTGCTTTCTTGGCTAGCCTGTAAGAAATCCCTATCAGCAAACCGGAGAAATCTTTTTCTTCCTGGGTGATTGACCCCAGAGGTTGTCAGAGCAATGTCCTGCTGTCCAGCTGTAAACTCTCATGAGCATTCCTTTAGCTGCACTTAGAAATAGGCACTTTCATTTTTAAAAAAAATAATTATAATCACTTCAGGTAAACCTTTTACAACTGTGTGCCTAACTGACACATAGCAAAAAACAAAAAAGATTTGCTATAATGTTGGTCCTTGTATTCTAAGCTTTCACTTTCAATTGTGGAACAGATAAGCCAGGACTCAGCAACATTTTTTTAATAGATAACTTTGAAAGTACTATAAAATCCACAAGGTAGAATAGATGATACAGGGAAAAATAAACTCTTCCTCCTACCCCTGCACTCCAGACATCCCATTTCCTTTCCCTCAAAGGAACCTCTGTTATACTTTGTTATGTAATCTTCCAAAGATAATCTATGCATTTATAAGCATATACCAAAAAATTATTTTTTACATAGAGGTATATTATACACACTGTTCTGCACCTTGCTTTTTCTTCACTTATTAATAATTTGGACATTCTCGTATATTTGTACACATAGAGTTCCTTCATTCTTTTGGGGGCTGACCAGTATTCTTGTGTATGGAAATCCCATTATTTATTTATTTATTGATGTATAAAATACATACACCATAGCTTTCACGTGCATGTATATGTATCAGATAAAAACCTACTAGTAAAATGCCTAAGTGAATTCAAATATTGCCACATTGCCTTCCAATGAGGATGTGTCAATTTATAAGCAAAAGTTCTGAGTTACTAACAACTCTAAACATCAGAGAATACACTGAGTATAATGCAATTTAATGCTTTAGGGAACTACAGTACTTTTTATTATTAATACTCAAGTTCCATCCAAAAAAAAAATTTGAAGTGACCAAATTCATTCAATTTAAAAATAATTTTAAAATAAAATAAAATACCAAAAAATGTACTTGACTAAGGGACAAGAATCTTGTTAAACATCCAAAGTGGCTTTAACATTCAGAAGTGATAAAGTATCTCCAACTGAACTCTGAAAATATGTGAATATTTGAATAGCAGCGAGACAAGTGAAGGCCCAAAAACTTCAACCAAAGGATTTCAATGAAAAGAGTACTGTTTTTCTGACTGTTATCTATGAAAGTCATGTCTTTGAGAAGTCATGGGTTATAGCAGAGAAAGAGCAAAAGGAGGAGGTAGAGTGCGGGGGTTTGTGCTTTTGTCACCCGTTGACTATGGCAGTCCATTCATCATATGCAACTTGGCTGGTGGGATATATAAAACCTACCTTATTTACCTCACTAGGTTTAAAAGGGAACAAAAGAATATCTTACTTCAAATTACCCTGTCCAAATCTGCATCCCGATTCCCCCACCCAAACCTATCCCCCACGTGTATTCCCCAAGTACACACCAGTATACCCAAGTTAGAAACCAGAGCACCATCATTCATTCTTCCCCATCCTTACTTCCCATTCAGTCAACTGCCAAGACCCATTCATTCCATTTCTTAAATATCTCTTGAATCAGCCCACCTCTCTGCATCTATATTGCCATGATCCTACTGTCACCATGAATTCTTGGCTAGATGGCCTCCCAGCCAGTCTTTCTGCCTCCAGATTTCCCTTCTCTGATCCACTGTCTGCCGTAAAGCCTATACTCTTCTTAAGGTGAAAAGCAAACATGTCATTCTCTCTTAAAACCTTTCAGTGGTTTTCCCAATGTCATCAGGATAGCTTGAAAGTCCTTCACCAGGTGTATAGCTCACTGCCTACCGTATCTGAGCTGCCCTTTCCCTCACCTCATCTCTTGCCTCTCCCTACTTCAATCTCTACATTCTAAATATACTAAACAACTTTGAATTCTCTGAATTCATGCCCTGCTCCTTCCACGCTGTTCTCTGCTGAGGATATTCTCCACTCTTCTCCTTTTTCCACCAAGATAGACATCATGAAAACCTTCATAGAAATTCTCTGAATCTCTGAATCAGGATCTCCTTCCATGTGCCCCTAAGACTTCTGTGCTTACCCTGAAGCACTGTACAATCATGACCTACTTAGACTGACACATGCTAAGCCCTGGAACATGGAGTATCCCCAAAGTCTACCTGAGTTCTGGGTACACATTCAAACACTTTACCAGAGTTTCTTAAGTATATCCTAGAGAACAAAGGTATCACATGGATGAAAAGAAAATGTTTTGTGGCTATATAAACACATGCAAATAGTGTGACTCTCCAGAAGAGATAAATCCATTATTATCCATTGTTCCCCTAAATATATTTGATCAAGGATCATCTCTGAGGGTAAACACACTTGTTTGCACAGGGTACAATTTTGGGAGATTCTTTTCCAAAAGATTTCTGCCAGCTCTCAGTTCAGAATGTTCCCTTCCCTAAATCTTACATCAAAATGTAAGATTTTTATCTTCATCTTTAAGATTTTCAGCTTACTTTTTAAAAAACATCTTTGAGATGTTTAAGTTATTTTAAAAGATAGAAATCTTTAAGATTTTTATCTTAAGCTGAAATATTTAAGGTAGCATGCCAATTGGTTTTGTTTTTGTTTTCTTCAGAAGAAAAAAAAAACTCTCATCCAGAATAACTAATTCCACTAATATTCCAGAAGGAAATGATATTTTAATAAAATGACTGTGGTCCAGGAAGTTGAGAATTACAAATCTGTCAGGGGGATACCGAGAACTCTGTGCATAATGGGGGCTGGCAGTTGAGAAATTATTTGCTAGGATAAAGTTTCCCAACTTCTGTTTCTGGCTGTTACATTTGATTTTCAAAGTTCCAATGTTGTTTAGAAACTAACTGTTCTTTCAGTGCAATTCAGGAAGGAAAGGGGAAGATAACTACCACACGAAGCCTTTCTCACTCTTCGTCACTAAGGAGCCAAACTACAGAGCAGCTTTTCCTTTTCTCAGAGTTTCAGTCACTAAGATGTGTCTTCTCTATTTCTTCTGCTATTGTAAAATGGGAAGAAATATATCATAACCATAAGAGAAAAGTCCCAAAAAGGCAATTATAAAAGAGGGATTAAACAAAAGAAAAGCAGCTTTTCTAAGAATGTGTCACTCAAATGCTCATGGTTTTTCGTGATTCTGTTACATAAAGAGGAACAGCCTGCCTTAGCCACCTCATGTCTCAAACTGACCAAGACTCTCTCCTTGACGGAAATTGGTTCAGGCTCTTTCTGACTTGAGTCCTTTTTCTTTTTTCTTTTTTTTTTTTTTAAAGATTTTATTTATTTATTCATTCGACAGAGATAGAGACAGCCAGCGAGAGAGGGGAACACAAGCAGGGGGAGTGGGAGAGGAAGAAGCAGGCTCATAGCGGAAGAGCCTGATGTGGGGCTCGATCCCATAACGCCGGGATCACGCCCTGAGCCAAAGGCAGACGCTTAACCGCTGTGCCACCCAGGTGCCCCTTGAATCCTTTTTCTAAGTAGGCCCCAACCTTGGGCTCTGTGGTTGCCCCACTAATGCAATTTTAGCAAGAATCTGCTGGGTCAGTTAGTGAAAATCCCCCACCCCTGATATCTGATCACCCTGGCCTGCCTTCAGCAAGAATCCTGTTGAGTTGGTCTAGCAAGAATCCTGGCTTTGATCTTTTCTCTTGTAATTTTCCATCTGCTGACCCACATCCCACTCCTTGGCTATCTATCTCCACTTGTTGTTGTACTCGGACTTGAGCCCCAAGTCTCTGCCTTACTACAAAACCCCCACTGCAGCAGACCCTCTTGAATAAGGTCTTCCTTACTATCTTTAACAAGTGTCATGATAAATTTTTCTTTAATAAAACCCAAGCCACACACACCCATACATACACACACACACACACACACACACACACACACACCCGTCTGTAGGTCAGAGAACAAAACTCAAAAAAATTGGAAGCCCAGTAACTCTCAGAGACTCTGTGGTAGACTGAACCTTACAGAGCTTTTCCCTTCAGCTAAACTGGAAGATAGACTCTGACATCAAGAAGTCTCCACAGAGTGGACCTCAGAGGGCTCTCTCAGGGTAAATGGCTCTCATGCCTTACCTACGACACTCCATATTTGCTGAAACCAATACCAGCCAGTAAGATGCAATTTCTGCCTGAAAAGTCTCCACTCTAAGAGTTACTCCTCAAGAATGTGGTTTCCCTCTTAAGGGCAGTGGCTGTAAACTCAAGAGACCAAAATACGAGCTTGATTGGTTTGCCTCTTTATTACATTGAAGAGCAAAGATCCAATCTATAAAGTCTTAGGCTGATTCACCATTTCCTCCTAGTTCGCTGGCCTAAAGACTAACGAATTTTAGAAAGCTTAAATTTTAAGATTTTGGATCCTCTTCTCTGTTTTAATCCAACAATGCTACTTGCTTGGCCTTCCTGTCACAGAGCAAAATTGCCTGCCTCGAATCCTGAGTTCCTCTAGGCCAGGTAAGGACAAAAATTATGGAGGGAGCAGGTGGGGGGGGGGGGGGGGGGGGACGGACATTGTTTTGTTTTTTAAAATCACTTTAAAGCAGACATTAACAGTAGTGACAAAGGTTGGAGAGGATTAACCGATCTAGGATCTATAAAGTACACTATGGGCTTAAATTCTTCTGGGAGTAAAATTCTCTTTTTCAAGATTACAAGATTTAATTTACAAAAACTTCTTGGTTCTTTTAGAGATCAATGGAGGACATCTATTTTCTCCAGAAAGAAGGAAGATATTTCCATATTCAAAGACCAACCTGCTCCACTGAAAGATAATATGCCTTGCTCATTCTGTAAGATAATATTAATAGCAGCTATCTTAGTCAGTTTGGGCTACTATAAACAGAATACCATACACTGGGTGGTTTATACAACAGACATTTATTTCTCACAGTCCTGGAGAACAGAAGTCCAAAATAAGGGTGCCCAGATGGTAAGTTCTGGTGAGAGCCGTCTCCCTGGTTTACAATGGTTACCTTCTCACTGTATTTTCATATGCTAGACAGAGATCATCTCACCGGTGTGTCTTCTTACAAGGGCACCCATCCCAGTCATGAGGGCTCCACCCTCAAGACCTAAGTACCTCCCAAAGCCTTCACCTCCAAATACCATCACATGGGAGATTAGAACTTCAACATACACATTTTGGGAGACACAAACATTCAGTCCACGGCAGCAGGGTAACAATTTATTCAGCACTTTCTGTGTACCCACCTGCACAATACAAAGTACTTTATTATGTTAACTGCCCAGGACGATGTGGAAAGTAGTCAGTTATTATCTCCATTTTACAAATGAAAACACTGAGTCAGAGAAGTTGGAACAACTGCCCCAAAACACAATGGCTCATAAAAGTGACACTAGGATTCAAACATGGCAGTCCGACTCGAGCTCCCGCCCTTAACAACTTCAGTTCACTATCACTTACCTACAGAGCTGTCACCTATCACAACTCCTGAAGCTGTACAGTTTTGTGGTTTACAAATCACTTTCCTGAACAGTTGTTCCCTACATGAATCCCGTGAGGTCCCTAGTAGATAATATGAGTAAGATCAAGCATAGGAAATGCCCAGAAGAATCCCTGCTATATAGCATGCTTTCTGTGAGTATCCTCAGACCGATAGAGAAATATCAAGAGGGTCATGAATCCCTGGAAACTGTGTACAGTAGTCCCCCTTTGTCCATGGTTTCAGTTACCTGCAGTCAACCATAGTCTAACAAACCATCAGAAGATCAGTAGCAGCCTAATGCTTTGTCACAATGCCTCTATCATTCATCTCACTTCGTCTCACATCATCACAAGAAGGGTGAGTACAGTACGGCAAGATATTTTGAAAGAGACCATACTCACATAACTTGTATTACAGAATATTCTTGTAATTGTTTATTATTAGCTATAGATAGCCATCTCTTACTATGCCTAATTTATAAATTAGACTTTACCATAGGTATGTACACGTAGGAAAAAAACAGTATGTATTGGGTTTGATACTATCCACAGTTCACTGAGGGGTCTTAGAACATACCCCCTTTTGTTAACTGAATTAAAATAAAAATAAATAAATAAATAAATAAAAAGAACATACCCCCTTTTGTGTGGATGTGAAATGTCCACTTCTCAGGAGAAAATCTGAAGGGCTGTGTCAAAAATAGTGCCACACAAAGGATCCGAACAAACAGTTCTCCAAAGAAGACATACAAATGGCCAATAAACACATGAAGATCCTTGACATCATTAGTCATTGGGGAAATGCAAATCTAAATCACAGTGAGATACCTCTTTATACCTACTAGGATAACTATAATCAAAAAGTAAGATAAGGGATGGGAGAAATTGAAACTGTCACATACACTGCTCATGAGAATCTAAAACGGCATAGTCTCTCTGAAAAACGGTCTGGCAGTTCCTCAAAAGGCTAAACAAAGAATTACTAAGTCCACTTCTAGGTACCTACCTAAGAGAAATGAAAATGTATGTCCACACAAAACCCTGTACACTAATGTTCACAACACCATTATTCATAATACCCAAAGATCAAAAACAACCCAAATATCCATCAACTGATGGACGAATGTCATATGGGCTATTATGCAGCAATACCAAAAAAATGAAGTACTTATACATGCTACATGGATGAACTTTGAAAACCTTATGATAAATGAAAGAAGCCAGAGAAAAAGTAATACATATTGTAGGTGTCCATCTATATACAATGCTCAGAACAGACAGATCTATGGTGGCAGAAAGTAGATCAGTGGTTGCCTAAGGCTGGGGGGATAGAGGGACTAAGGGCTGACAGCTAAGGGGTGTGGGGTTTCTTTTAGAGATGATAACTATGTTATAAAATGGACTGTGGTGATACATGTACGATTCTGTGAATATACTAAAAGCCATTAAATTGTATACTTTAAGTAGGTGAATTAGGGGTGCCTGGCTGGCTCAGTTGGTAGAGTATGCGACTCCAGATCTCAGGGTCGTGAGTTCAAGCCCCACATCAGGCATGAAGACTACTTAAAAATAAATAAATAAATGAATGAATAAATAAATAGGTGAATTATGTGATATATGAATTGTATCTCAAAAATTTTTAAGTGGGGAGCAGCACAGGGAAAGAAAAAGACTGACTCATCACAGAAAACCGTGATAGTCCCCCCTTATCCATGGGGGATACATTCTAAGACTCCCAGAGGATGCTGGAAAGAGCAGATAGTATTGAATATTATGTATGCTCTATTTTTTGCCTGGACACACATACCTATGATAAAGTTTAATTTATAAATTAGGCACAATAACTAATAATATACAGTTACGATAAGGTACGTAAATGTGGTCTTTCTCCCTCAAAACCTTATTGTATTGTACTCTCCTTAGGACCATGATGATGACGTGGGATGCTAAAACGCCTATGTGATGAGATGAAGAGAGGTGAATGAGCTGAATGACGAAGGCATTATGACGTAGAGCGAGACACTGGACTTCATGATGATCTGTTGGAAGAGGGATCATCTGCTTCCGGACTGTAGTTGAGAAAACCGCAGAAAACAGAACCACAGATAAGAAAGAACTACTGTATTTAAATAAGTAACAGCCCACAGGCAGAGAGCAGACCACAGATGTGTTTCATTCAACCAATAAAGCTTTTCAAAAATCTTCTTAAGCAACTACTGAAATGTAAAAACCAAGAGGTTTCACATTCTAGAAAGAATCTGTATATCTGCATTTTCTATAATAAGGTCGGGGGACACAGAATGTGGCAACACTCGGCTTGCATTTCAACTTGGCAACAGTCAGTTGGGGCCAACTGTGGGCCGCCATGTTTAGTCAGGGCTTACACTGACCAGTAAACCTGAGTCCCCCCAGCAGGCCTGGTTTTTGAGTTTCTGATCTATTGCTTTCATTAGATTTTCAAAGGAAAACACATTCAAAACACATTCACAGCTCTTAGAAGGAGGTGGCCAGTGAATGGTGGCTATTTGCTTTATGGTTAAGGAAACTGAGGTAGCTTGCCTAAGGCAGAAGGGCATGCAAGCCAGCAGTAAAACTACCTTTTCCAACTATTCCTTTTATTACTCTTCTCACCTTCCTGCTGATACTTCTAGAGACTTAATTACCACATTCTGCCCCTTTTTTGATTACAACTAAGGAAAATCAGTGATAAAGAACATGCCAGACATTCCAAATGGTGTGTTATTATCAGGCTCTATGATCTAATCACAAGGAAAGTTTTGCCTAGCCCTAAGTGTCTTTAGTTGGTATGGGCAATTCGAGGGGGCCCTCCTGGCCCATATCCCAACACATTCCAATACTAGGAAAGATAAAAAGAATGTTAATCTTGCACACATGGCAGGGGAATAAAATACCAAGAAAGAATATTTTCTCCAAAGTCACCCCTCACACCTATTACAAAAAGCAGAAGTTTCTCACAGACAGAGATGTTTTCACCCCTGAACCAGGTGGTTTGCTCACGTCAAAAATGACCATTACAAGAAGCTCTGAATCTACAAGCAGCAAAGTGAGCAGAGAACTTTGGTTGCCCATAGTCATTTATCCCACCGGGCTTTGAGTTTGCAGGGAAGAAAATTCTGTTTTTTTGGCAGGAGGAGGGAGAGAGAGAATCCCAAGCAGGTTCCAGCCCAACGGTGCAGGGCTTGATCTCACAACCCGGAGATCATGACCTGAGCCGAAACCAAGAGTCGGACGCTTAATGGACTGAGACACCCAGGACCCCTGGAAGAAAATTCTGTAGGAAGGCCATACATAGTTTACAGAGAGGTAGAATAGAGCACAACCAAATTCATCAGACTGATCTCTCCAGTCAACACGCACAGCACCATTGCAATCCTGGGACACCTGACCGTTATCTAGTCCTGGAGCGTTTCAAGAACCGGAGCCAGCATATAGCACAGGGTCAATCCACAGAGGGCTATAAAGCAAACGCCGACAGGGGAAATGCAGGGAAACCAATGCTGGGGAAGGCACCTGCCTGTGCTACCAAGTAAACATCTTCGTTTCCCTTGAAATGGATCGGGAGGCTCTCAAGAGGCACATGTCTACAAACTCAGAAAAAGAACGTAACCCCTAAGCCAAACAAAACTACCACTTCTCACTGCTCCCAATTGCATAACTGGTCACAGCACTCTGAAATAGTCTGAGTTTATCTGTACTATAAATAACTGAGGACCTCTTCCCCAGAGATATGGAAATACCATGGAAGAAAGAGAAAGCAGCATTAGTCCACCCCAACACGGAGACCTGCCAAACGTTCTGGTGCTAAGCGCATCAAAAGAAAGTTCCCAGGGCAATCTGCTGCTACCCCTCTGCACGCCCTGGAAACCATGGATTCCAGGCAGTAGCTGAACCCAGCTGCAAGTAGGTTCATACACCCTCACAGAATTATAGGAGGAATCCCATTATGGAGTTTGTGTGAACACTTCTGGGTTTTTTTGTCTTTTTATTTTATTGTGGTAAAATACACATAATATAGAATTTACCATCTTAACTATTTTTTTTAAAAGATTTTATTTATTTATTTGTCAGAGAGAGAGAGACCACAAGCAGAGGGAGTAGCAGGCAGAGGGAGAGGGAGAAGCAGGCTCTCTGCTGAGCAGGGAGCCCAATTGCAGGGCTCGATCCCAGGACTCCGGGATCATGACCTGAGCCGAAGGCAGACGCTTATCCCACTGAGCCACCCAGGTGCCCCCCACCTTAACTATTTTTAAGCGTGCAGGTTAGTTTTGTCAAGTATATTCACATATTTGTGCAACCAATCTCCAAAACTTTTCGTCCTGCAAAACTGAAACTTTACACCCATTAAATAACTCATTTCCCTCTCTCCCAGCCTCTGATGACCTTCATTCTACTTTTTCTTTCTATGAATTAGACTACTTTATATACTTCATATAAGTGAAATCATACAATATTTGTCTTCTGATGATTGCCTATTTTACTTAGCATAACATCTTCAAGGTTCATCCATGTTGTAGCATGTGTCAGAATCTCTTTCCTCTTTAAGGCTAAATATTCCATTGTGTGTGTGTGTGTGTGTGTGTGTGTGTGTGTGTGTGTGTTTATCCATTCAGAAAATCTATTTCTATATCTCAGGGGTGTGATGAGGTTGCTCTGGTGACACCCAAGTTATGCAGTTCAATTTGTAATGGTCATGATTTTACACCGAGAAAGAAAGAGAAAGAGAAAGCCTTGCTCGTGTGACGTTTGTATTCCAGGAGAAGAAAAGCAAGCTAACCAAAGCAGCAGTGGGGCTCAATGCCGGCATCAAGAAGCATCACACCACTCCTTTCCAGCTCAAAAATAAGTTTTGTTCACTATATATTCCCAAGTTCTGGAACAAGTCTTAGCACACAGTTGGCACTCATAAAATCATAAATACCTGTTGACTGAATGAATCTGAAGAGTGACTGAATGCTCCAAATGACACAGCTTGAATATCTCCAGATTGGACAGAGATGAGGAGGAGGGATAGAAAGGGGACTTTCTGTTTGAATTTCTATTAATAGTGTTTGAATGATTTACCACAAGAACTTACTTTTGCATTGTTAGCAGAATTTTTTTAAGGGAGAAAAGTCTGCGAGGGTGCTCTGTCATAACAATACATCAATTCAATGTATCTTATGTGTAACCCTTTCTCAGAGAGCTACTGGAAAAAGTGCTCCACTTAGATGATGGAAAAAAATCAAGAAGACATGGGATAAAAGAAACAGGAACCGGCATAACAGAGAAAAAAAGGAATCAATCCCTATGACGATGCTGCAGACAGACAGAGCCCAAAGTAACAGCTGTGTATCCAACGTCAAGACTGGAAAGGTCTGGACAGGCAAAGCAGGTCAGAAAGCTGTACTCAAGATAAAATTGGTTAAAACAGGTATTACACTGGATCATCCTAAGAGATGATTTAGGCAACTGGCAAAGAACTTGTTAAATTAGTGAAAAATCCACAGAAAACTCTGGAAACACACACAGAAAGACAACTCTGGGGGAAAACAAAAGTTAGAAAGGGGGTGTAATCATACACTACATAACTCAGCTTTTAATAGTGTGTGTGTTCCAGGAAGGCATAATAATGTTGACCGGACTAAATACTGACCTAACTAAAAATTGTGGATAGCTATATTCTGTAGATGTTAGGAACAGGAAGGACCATGTGAATGGTAGATGCAGGAATGCAAAAGAAATCTAAATCCTTATATTCCATCTGGAAAGGTAATGCATGACTACACCTGAAAAATCAAGAAGGAGCCACATAAGTATTATTTAGAGGCATGAATAAGTATCAACAAGCTAAAAGAGATGAACATGATCGCTCTTTTAGAGAAGCAGGAAATGATGGAGGCTTCTGCTGTTTGTAGTAACAAACCTTATGGAATTATTGGACTCTGAACTATATGTATAGACAACTTCAATAAAACAAAGAAGTAAAAAAGAAAAAAAAAGCACAACTGAGACCTACTTTGAATATCTTACCAAACAATGATTTTTTTTTTAATAGGAAAGAGTTGCCATGTGGATTTCTGATGGGACACAAAGAAATAACTGAGTTACAGGTAGGATGGACATTTGGGAGTTCCAACACTGGACGAGTCTACGGAAGTGTAATGAAAATCACTGTAAGACTGTTTGGCTCTTCAGCCTCTCCTGAGCACCCATGATCAAATACGCAGTGCGAAAGAAAAAGAGGCAAGCCATATTTCAGGTCCTTGATAGTTTTGGCATAGATGTCCTGCCGAAAACATGAGCCATGATAGAAAATTGTACATAGTCAAGATAAGACCCAAATTTGTGGGAAATCACCAATGTGCTGTATGGGTCTTTTCCTTCTCCTCCAGGGTACAATCTACTCAAAGTGCTATTCATACCCTTGTCTATCAAGGCAAGCTTCATACTAGAGTACTAGTCCCTAATTTTGGTCCCCAAAAGGTGGCTCACGCTGAGTCCTATCTCAAATAATTTACAATCCCTGGAAGATAGGGGCCGGTGGGGGTAGGGAGATAAGAAACCTCCAGACTCTTACAGCCAAACCCAGGTGTCAGTCTAACCAGAATATTTAAAGTTTTACCAGTTGTGGTAGAATCCAAAGCAGATGAAAAAGTCACAACAAAATTTGTCCACCAGGGGAAAGAAATTGAAGAACTCGGCTCCCGCTTTGGCAGTTAGGGGTGACCCACCTTCTCCCTAGGAACAAATCATCAAAATCCTATGTGCGGATAGAATACTCACATTCTTAGTGTCTTAAAGCACTGCCCTGGGTTCAAATCTCTATTTTCCTCCTTCAGCTTCAGTTTCCTCACCTGTAAACCAGTGGGGTGGGATGAAGGGAGGGGTGATGATAGACCTCACAAGGTTATTGCCAAGATGAGGTGATAACAATCACAAACTTTTGCACCCGGCTAAATATGTCAGGCATTATTTTCTAAGTGCCCGGCATATAAGGCATCTGATTTAATCTTCAAATTATAAATATTATTATCCCACTTTCCAGATGAGGAAGCTGAAGCCCACAGATGAAGTAACTTGCTCCGAATCACAGTTAGTGGTGGAGCGGGTATGCTAATTCAGGTGATCCGGCTCCAAAGACAGGGCTCTTAACAACCAGTCTCTACCGAAACACATGAAATACGATGCGCACAATACATGTTATGTATTCACACGCAGTGTGCCAGTCCAGACAAAGTAGGTAATCGACAGCCAGCCAGTTCGAGGCTTGGCTGCCTTATGAGACCAAGGCATGACCAGGGTCTCCACTCCTCTCCCTAAGTCCCCAAGCTCACTTCTTTCCCAGGCGTCCCCAGCGGCTGGGGGAGCCCTCCCTCTCCAAGCCCCCAGGACTTCCTGTCGCGCTCCCGGCCACGAGTGGAGAGGAGCCAGTCCACAGGTCCCGGAGGCGCCAGGTAAGGGATGAGCGGCCGGTGGGGGCCGGAGTTTACCTTGACCTGCACTCTCATCGCTCCGGGACTCCCGCGCGGGGCGCACACGACAGCCTAGGCACTTCTTCCGCGGCCTCCGGGAACGGCGGCGCCCGGCTCGTCCGGGTCCTCGTCAGCCAGACGTGCCCCTGGCCGCTCCGAGCTGCGCCTTCTCTCCTCCCTGCGCCCGGCTCACGCCACGTCCGGTCTCCCCTGCCGCCGGCCCGGAGCGGAACCGGAGAGCTACCTCCTCTCCAGGGACGTGTCCCCACCGCCCTAAGCTGAACCCCGGGCCCCGTTAGGTTTCCGCTCTGACACCACCTCCGCGCTGGCCCCATTCCAGCTCCTGGAACGGGGACTGCGGGACCTGCCCTTTCGTGGGTGCCCTACGTTAGCCGAAACCTCAGAGATGATAATCAGCTTCAGGTGGGGACCGGAGAACGGGAAAGCAGGTATTTCGTAAGTCCTGGCTCTTCTAGATCCTAGTTAGATACGTGCACGACTAGCCCCACCCACAGCCGCCTAGGGCCCTGGGTGCAGATCAGGTAAATGGCCTAAGGCCCTCTTGCCCCGCCGGCCCCGGGCTGCCCTGCCTACCTGTAAGCGCTCCACAGCAGGTCCGGCTCTCATCCTTGACTTGCAGGCCCGCTAGCAGAGCCTTATCTGAGCTTCTCCGACTTGTGGAGTCAGATCCGGGCTCCACCTCCACACGCTGCCTTTTACAGCCCTGTAGATTTGTCAAGATACTTTTTCGCCTCATTTACCTCCTGTGTAGAAAGGAGGGGTATTTCTACCTTACCTAAATGAAAGCGAGTGCCGAATAGAATGTTCGGTAACAGACATATTTGTGGTATCGTATTGCTCTTTTTGAGTCACTGGGGTAGGGGGAGGACATGAGTTACCCTTACAGCACCGCTTTTACTATCTAGGAGTTACTGGGTATGTCAGGGGACCCCTCAGCGCCTGACTTTACTTATCTATGCGGTGGGAATGACAACGAGTAAACCCACCTTCCTGAGAGGTTCTGCTGAACAAAATAAGTCCATAAAGTACCACACAAATGCTTTCCTGATTTCTATTATTTTCCGCGCATTCTTCTAGCTAGGCAGTCTTGATTCAGGTTGGGTCTGTGACTATGGGTGGATCCCAGTATGCTGGCAGAGGTGATGCTCACTTGCAATTACAATGCTAGTTGTAATTAACTAGTGTTGTAATTAACAATGTTAGCCATTCATCCCTGATTATTGACTTCAGATTAGGAGCACCTACCCTTTTAGTCCATTCTGAATTTCTGCCCCAGTGAGCTCACATTTGCAGACATGGTTAACAGGTTTCTCTCCCACCCCCCACCCCCATTTCTCAGCATGGTTTTAATGAACATTTATTAGAAAACTTGAACATCTCATAGGTGCAATAACATTTTGTTTTCCTATTAACACATTCAATCTTTCCTTAACAAATCTCCTTCAAAATGTTAGTGATCTATAGGCAGTTAACAGGTTCAGAAGCCCCACTAAGGTGGGTAAGCATGTCTTGATTGGTGCTCCTCCATATAACTCTCGTTAGGTCTTTCACAGCACTAGCCACTGGGAGCTCTCAGAAATCTGCAGACCCCCCAATAAGACTGGACATTTGAGACCCAAGATTCTTAGGAATCTTGGTGCAGTGTGATCACTAACTTCCAGTTTAATGTCTTTGGTAAATGTACATGTTAGTATGGTCACATGCTTTTTTCTGATCAAGCTGCAAGGCACAAAGTCTAAACTACCAGGGCTATTCCAGGATAGACCAGGGCCATTCCAGGGCTTACAGCATCTGATGTGTTCATGTACAAGCTCCCTTGGGTTCCCAAGCTATATCAGAAGCACCCAAGGAATCTGTTAAAACTGCAGATTCCCAAGGCCCCGCCCAGCCCTCCCAGACCATTGGTATTGGAATCTCTGGGGTGGGGCCCAGGAATCTGTATCTTTCACAAGCACCTCAATCGATTTATTATTTTTTTTAAACAGTACTTTTTTTTTAAGATTTTATTTATTTATTCGACAGAGATAGAGACAGCCAGCGAGAGAGGGAACACAAGCAGGGGGAGTGGGAGAGGAAGAAGCAGGCTCATAGCAGAAGAGCCTGATGTGGCGCTTGATCCCATAATGCTGGGATCACGCCCTGAGCCGAAGGCAGACGCTTAACCGCTGTGCCACCCAGGCGCCCCCTCAATCGATTTAAAGCCTTATCTATAGAAGTCTTCTAGCCACAAATATACCTATGCCTGGAGACCAGCTCTGAAATTTAAACTTCAGAATGTTCATTAGTAGTCTAGTGTGGCTTGACTCAGGCCAAAAAATATTTCCTGAACGCAGACTGTTTGTCAGGTATCCTGCTGGGTGCTGGGAAAACAAAGATGAATAAGACATTGTCCAGTCTGCAAGAAGTTTGAGTTTGTAGGACGAGGAACAATCAAAAATGAAACAGTACCTGGGGCGCCATTGGTAACACTCCTCAATAGAAACAGTGCTACGTTTTCTCATTTGTTGCCCTCCCTTATCCCTTTCTTCCTCTTCCCATTCTTAACTTCTATGTTGTCTTCTCTGTCAGACCTCCCTTTTTATACTGGACATTGTAAATGTTTGTTTCCGGACCCAACATGGTTTTAAGATACTGCTCCAACTTTTCAAGTCAATCTAATGATTTCAAAATGGAAAGGAACAGCTGGGTTTTCAGCAAAGAAAAATGGGTATGACAACATTTTTTTTTTTAATGTGTGAAGATCTTAATGAGTCCCAGGAATTGGAGGCCATTCAGGGGTAGACTCTAATATATGCATTCTTCCCTTGAAGAAATTTGTTTCAGCTTGGATTTGGTTTCGTTTGGGTTTATTTGGACAGGAGTGAGGGTTGTTGGGATTTTTGCACAGTAATTCTTCCTCTCCTCTCTGGATGGTCCAGGGGGGAAAATGAGGAAGAAAAAAAAAATCTGGTCCTTTGCACGGAGAAGAAGAAAGCACCATGGGAAAAACTCTGGGCCCAGTGCATCAGGGCATATTACCATCTTTGGTTCGTGGTCCTCACTCTGGGTGGTCACCGGTTTCCTTTCTGAGGCATAAGGAAACAGGACAAATGCAGTGGTATTCTGAAGGGGGTAGTGGAAACGATGGTAAACCTAGAGTGGTTCCACAGTGGGGAAACTTTAAAGGTATGGGTAATTAATTGAAGAAGTCAGATGAGGGTGTATTGCCAGTAATGAGGGAGGAAATTCAGCCCTCCCAGTCCATTCCTGTGTAACTGTTTCTGTTTTTAGACTTTCCTATTCAAACCCAAGGGGTTGGGTTTGAATTTGATGCATTTATATTCCCAAACAGCTACAAATCAAATCTCCTTTTCAAAGGAAGCAATCTATTTTCTTCTGCTTACTGAATAAATTTCTCTCCTATTCAGTGCTTCTAAAGGGAATTTGCTCCCAATTTATTTCTCTATTTGCTATGAAAATGGATTATTCCTCCTGTTACATAAGCAAAGATTAAAATATTTGATGGCTGGCAAGGTGGAAATATTGGAACATTCATGTACTTTTGGTGACAGTTTAAAACGATACCCTTTTTGAAGGCATTTTAACATTCCATATTCAAGGCATGTCCTTTCTCATCACAGTGCCAATCCTAGGACTTCATACATCAGAAATACATAAAGATATGTCTGGAAGGACATGTGTAGTAGCACTTTCTGTAATGAAGAAGGGTGGCTAATAACCCACGCAGCCATCCGCGAACGTCGGCATAAGTCAACTGTGGTACGCACAGGCCGTGCAACACTGTAGCTCTCAGAAGAATGAATTAGATCTAAAAGTACAGATACGGGAAGGGAAAACAGCAACTGGTAAAAGCACATATCATAGCAGTTTTTAAGATTTATATGTGTAGGTTGGAATATTCACAGGAAAATTCTGGAAAAACATATGCCAAACTGCTAACAAGGGAAGGCATACTTCTGTTAAAAAATTACTCATTGCTTATCTGACATTCAAATTTAACTGGACACCCTATCACACAAGGTTGTTGCACAAGCCTACTTTGGTGGCTCCAGGCAGCCATGGGTGCTCTTTTAAAAGTGTGCATTACAGGGGTGCCTGGGTGGCACAGCGGTTAAGCGTCTGCCTTCGGCTCAGGGCGTGATCCCGGCGTTATGGGATCGAGCCCCGCATCAGGCTCCTCTGCTGTGAGCCTGCTTCTTCCTCTCCCACTCCTCCTGCTTGTGTTCCCTCTCTCGCTGGCTGTCTCTATCTCTGTCAAATAAATAAATAAATAAATAAATAAATAAATAAAATCTTTAAAAAAAATAAAAATAAAAAATAAAAGTGTGCATTACAGACAATGACATCAAACCTAAGCTCCACTAGGACGATACCTTCACATTCAACTTTGAATGATTCTCGAAGGAAAGAAAAGCAGGATCTTAGAACTGGTTAAGCACCTGTAACAAACTGCCAGGCCGGAGGATAGATACCATCTTCTTCAGCTTCTTTAAAACAAACACAGTTGATACTATACTTTGTTCAATGACCACAAACTCCTCCCATCCCAGTACACACCTCTTTGCAATGGGACTTTGCAACAGCCCCCCATCCCCCATAAAGAGGCCCATTCTCCTTCCCATAGCCCTAAATCTGAACCAATAAAATATGGCCAAAGTGACATGGTTTAAAGTTCCTGAGCCTAGGCCTCCAGTGGGCCTGCAGCTTCGGCCTTCCCCCTCATGTAAGGCTACCCTAGACCACCATCCTGGGAAGAAGGACCACACAGAGAGACCAACCCTCAGAAGTACACAGAAACCCTCAGAATCATGTGGCATAATCAGCCGATGTTATTTTAAGCTACTAAATTTGGGTGTTACTTGTTGTAAAGCAATACATAACTCAGACAGTTTCTTTTCTCATCGTTTTCCTCAATTTTTTTCCACACAAAATCTCTGCGAGGATTCACTGAAGGTCAGATATCTTCATTGTGAGTCTCGCCAGTTTCTCAACTTGTAAGGTGTGAAGCCAATGAAAATTTGAACACAAGTCTGTGTGGCCGTAAACATCTATAGTTTTGTTTTGTTTTTGAACACACCTTGAACATAATGAGCATTCAATAAAATTTAGTTGGGTAACTAACTGTGTGAATCAGAAATTTGTTTTTATTACTCGCATATATCAGAATTAAGAATATATCTATTTGACAGGTAATGTCTACCAGTACTAAAAATTCTAACCTTTAGTCCTTTTCTCTTGATTAAATTACTTGTGGGGAGTGGGAGGGGGACAAAAAACTCTATTTGACCTATTATGTTTTCCCTGAAAGGTGAACCACAGTTGTTCATCCATGGAACAAGTACTCTAGTAGCTTAAGAAGTTTTGCTATTCCATTTTAGGTGAGAAAACTCAAAGACAGAAGAAAATATATGGCTTAACTAGAAGCAACCAACTAATTAAACCCTCCACACCTGCCTCATTTATCCAGCACTGTTTTTTCTTTCAACTTATTTTTAAATAAGTAGAATCTCACAGAAAGTTACAAAAATCATATGTAGGATCCTCTGAACTAAAAGGAAAGGCTTCTGAAAGCATTTTAAATTGATAATATTTTAAGTATTCCTTCTGAAGTATTCATTACATTATCAGTGTGTGCCATGAATAAAGGAGGGAAGAAATTGCTACTCATTGGGCACTCACTGTGGGTTGGGTACTTTGATATACACCTAATTTTTTAAAAAATTTTATTTATTTATTTACTTTTTAGAGAGGGAGAGGAGGAGAGGAGGGGCAGAGGGAGAAGGAGAGAAAGAACCCCAAGCAGGATCCACACCCGCCACGGGGTCTAATGCAGGGCTTGCTCTCACAACCCTGAGATCAAGACTTGAGCCAAAGTCAAGAGGCAGATGCTTAAGAGACTGAGCCACCAGGGGTCCCTATGCCTTATTTTTATTAACACATTTTTAACCACCATTTTATACAATAACTGGGTTTCAAAAAAATCAAAACTTGTCCAGAGTCACGGACTGAGTAAGTGGAAGAACTGGAATTCCAAAACAGTTTGACCCCAAGGCCCATCATGTTTCCATCCTATCAGAGTTTCTATGCAGAATAATCTCAACTTCTATTTACTACTGAGGTTTCATTTTGCTTTTGTTTTAATGTTACTTCAATGAAAGTATTTATAAACCCTGAGCAAACACTCTTTTTTTTTTTTTCCAACTAAGTTTCAGTATGGTAGCAGATCTACCCAGCAAAAGAAACTGCAGGCATCCAGGACTGATGAGATCTTTAGACTACGTCCTTCTCTAAACAAATCGAGTGTGGTTTACTTAATGGTTAAGATTCCCCATCATTGCAGTAATATCCTTGAAGGTATAATAATTCAAACTTTTTTGAGACAAGGTCATTATGTTTAGATATTAAATCTGGAATCGCTATAATCCAAACACAAAATTTATCTAGCCATCTTAAGTAAATAAATCCTGAGGGTTGGCTGTATGGTTCTGACAGTTGGCTGGTCTCTCCACATGGTCTTTCTTCTCAGGATGGTGGTCTAGGGTAGTGTTACATGAGGGGAAAGCCCAAAGCTGCAGGCCCACTAGAGGTCTAGACATGGGAACTGCCCAGCTCTGGTAAAATGGAGATTGTTTTACTCACCTAAGAGTAAAATGTAGTCATAAAAGTCTTCACAACCCTGTGACCCAGAAAGATCGCATCTAGAACTCTTCCCCAAAAAACCCACCTGACATAGATGCTAAATTGTAGAATAAGATATTCATATCAAAATTATATGTTAGAAATTAACTGGAAGTCTATTATTAGAGGAGTAATTAAATTACTAGATGTGCAATTATGTAACTATTGAAAAATGCTAACATGAAGATTCTAAAAGAAGGCTTTTTAAAATGGGAGCCAGAACGGTGTATATACTGCATGAGTACAACTATGTAAAAAAACTACATAGAAAAAAATCAGAATTGGCTCCTTTTTGTTTTTCCAAGTTTTCTGTACTGTGATCTTATTATTTTAACAATTTTTAAAATTATTTAAAAGTGAAAATCTCACATATCTTGGAATGACTCATGGGATTACCTGAAATTCCCATTTTATACTTTTTCTGATCATTTATTCTCCCTGATGAATAAAACATGAATTTCACTCATATCCCAAACACTTTAAGCCCAAAGTTCAGTAGCAGTGCTATTATTTTTCTTATGTTTTATGATTCATGTATTACACTCCATAGCCTGGTGCTTCTCAACCACACAGGCTGGGATAATTTTGTTCTGGCTATAGCTGTTCAATTGAACACACAACCCCGATGCCAATTTCTTCTTTGCCAAGGAAATGTGTGCACCACTATTTCACCAATACTTATGGAATCAAGATAAATGATGAAAGAGCAACAACATAAGAATGAAAACATTTCTATGTGAATTTCAGCAAGAATCCACACATTATCATAGTTTATGAAGTTTCCCACTGGCTTTTCACAGTAATGACACAAAGACACAGATTACACTTTGCAAGAACACGAAGGTCTGATATTTCTTTATCTAAGCCTAAGCAACGTGTATATTCCTCTCTCCCTGACTTTTCATCTGCATACTATTTTGCAAGTATAAGTGATCGATTTTATATGCTATTTCTTGAATGTGCCCCAAAACTTTTGTCACTATAGACACTTTGAACTCACTCAAGATGGTTTCTCCATAGAGCTCAGAATTCATCATATTTATTATTCTGTGAACCATAAAATCCCTGTGGGGACAGGAGAAGGATAAAATAGCTTTAATTTCATAAGTAAATAAAATCAGGTCTCATAGCAGAGAATTATCAACTAATGTGCTAAAATCTGGCCAGCTTATTTGCTGCTCCTCCCAGACATGGCATCCCACAGCTCAGTATGCTCTAGTCAACTGTCACTCGAAGATCCCTCTGTCACCACTGTCCAATTTTTATTGCCCACCTGGAAAGAGGGCTCTTGGAGTACAAATAATTCCCCAAGGTAAAAGTCTCTATTTCTCTCCTGATCCTTCACTTTGTTTATTCCCTCCCGTCCGTCTCATTGAAACCTAGATCTACCACCTGATCATGGTGGGTCCTAGGAAGCCCACCAACTATCCAGATGTCAACTTCTCTACCTGTGTGGTGCTCTTGCCAATTTTCTACTATCTTTCCTGTGATTAGTGGAAATTGTATCCCTCCCAGAAAGGTATGCTGGAGTCCTAACCCCCAGTGCCTCAGAATGTAACATTATGTGGAAACAGGATTTTTACAGAGGTAACAAGTTAAAATGAGGCCATTAAATTGAACTCTCATCCAATATGACTGGTGTCCTTATGAAAAGGGGAAATGTGGACAAGTGCACAGACATGCATAGAAGGGAGATGACATGAAGACACAGGGAGAAGACAACCTGTCCACAAGCCAAGGACAGGGGCCTGGAATTGATCCTTTCCTCACAGCTCTCAGAAGAATCAACCCTGCTGACACCTCGAGTTTCAACTTCTGACTTCCAGAACAACAAGACAATAAAATTTCCATTGTTTAAGCCATCCATTTATGGCAGCCATGCAAACTAATACCTTTTTTCTACCATTCAGATTCATAACATTTCTCCCTAAATCTAGCTTTTTAACAAAGGGCAACAAAACTTCTTGTTGCCCTAAAATAGACCTGATAATACCTCTTGCACAAGAATAAATATGAATAGCACCCTTTTTTATTCTCAAAAGGGTCCATGTTTATGTAGTCATTCTACCTACACCACCCACAATCCTTCCTACAACCCACTTCCCTTCAGCTAAGCAGTTCTTCCCAATCCCCTTGGCCTCTGAATATTACAGACCTCCCTTGGTGCAATGACAAAAGGGACATTAATTTAACAGCTTTCATCAGTTTTTGTTTTGACTATGTTGTACACCTTGTAAAGATAGGAACCACTTCTTCCTCTTTGTATCACCTAGCATTACATGGCCCAGCGTGCAAGAAATGTTTATTCAACCCAAGTGGAAGTAAGAGCTTTATTATCTATAGCTCTTTAGTGAAGTGTCATACTTGCTCCAAATTACCCTCCCTTACTTTAAAAGTTATCAGGAAACAGATGTAAATTGGTAAGTATATTTTATGCAGCTCAGGAATTCTCACTAAAAAAGTACAAAGAATAAAGCAAGTTGAAGCATTTTAACTTTTTATGACATTAGTATGCTTAGACTAGCATGACTGTATCTACAGAGAGAAGCCAGACTTGCGCAAGTATGAGTATCATATTTCTATAAAATTTTTTATGAGGTTGTAATCACATAATGGAAATCAAAAACCACAAAAGGAGAATGTGATTACTGCAAATAAGATATCTCATCAGTAAAATGAGCAAAGATTAGAAGACACACACTTTCCTGTGGGCTGTAAACTAAACCAAAAGGGACTGACAGGGTCACCTGGGTGGCTCAGTTGGTTAAGTGTCTGCCTTGGGCTCAGGTCATGATCCTGGCATCCTGGGATCGAGCCCGAGTAGGCCCCCTGCTCAGCAGGGAGTCTGTCCCCACCCCCATCTTTGGCTCTCACTTGCACTTGCACGCGCACAGGTGTGTGTATGCTCTCTCTCTCTCCCCCCCTCTCAAATAAATAAATATAAATAAAAAGGGACTGACATACGTAGACTTAAAAGTCCCCTCTAGGACTCCAAAGGATAGAAAACAAACTGAGGCTTGGTGGAGGGAGGTGGGTGGGGGATGGGTTAGATAGGTGATCTAGGTGCATTAAGGAAGGCACTTGTTATGATCAGCACTGGGTGTTGTATGTAAGTGATGAATCACTGAATTCTACTCCTGAAACCAATATTGCACTATATGTTAACTAACTAGAATTTAAACAAAAATTTGAAAATTTGAAAAAAAAAAGGAAAAAAAAAAGTCATATCTAGGACAGCACAGAGAGGACACGGGAAGCCCCCATCACTGCTCTTTGATGCTCTGTGCAGAAATAGAAAAGGATCTATAGTCATGAGCATGGGATCAAATCAGTGTCAGGACTATCCAAGAAAACAAAAGTACTTCAGGGGGCTATCACTCAGAGAATGTCCGGTTACCTGCCCTTCTTTCTCCCCGGCTGAGCATGAGCACTTAGGGATGGCAGGTTCGGTTCAAGAACCGAAAGAGCTGGATGTTTGTCAACATTGCCTTAATGGAAGTGCAAGGTCTCCAGTGTAACTTCTTCTGGAATGATGATGTAAACCCAGGGTTTAAAGGACTTGTGACCCAGAAAGAACTGGCTTCCTTTTTTGACTCTGGTAGGACTCTGTCCACAGGTGACAATGTGGCTTCATATTTCACCAGGAATCATGCACATGCTTGGGTGTGCTAGGAGCTCCTACCCAAAGCTGCTGGAGCTAGAAAGGGCCTCACCACTGCCTTAAGGAGCGCACTGCCCCAGGGTCCCCTCCTCTCCTAGCCAGGCTAGAAATTGCATCACAAACCCGTGCGCACCTCTTTCCTCCCAGAAGCACTCTAATTTTTCTGATTATAAAGGCAGGAAGGCCATAGTCATAGAAAATTTGGAGAATTCAGAAAGAGACCAGGGGGACAGAAAGAATATGAAGAATGAATCCCTGGAAATTCCTTCTCTCAGAGTTTCCTTCTAGAACTCTCTTTTCAGTATCTCTCTACCTTGTTCTCATCAGCTCCCTATCTTGCACTTCCTATGTCATCTCTTATGGAACTGATGGTTAAGTGGGTTGATACTTGAATTACAAAAGATTTTATTTGGTGTAAATAAAACTGTCCAAAAAGGGCTTTCCCTTTAACATTACCCACTGTACACAGTGGCACTTTGTAGCAATAGAACGGGACCTGTTAAGATAGGAGTCCCTCTGACACAGCAGAGAATCCTCCTCCCTAACTCCCAGAAACCCCACACCACCACCGTGAACAGCAGTGACAGACGTTGCTCTGAATGGGGCTTAGTTACATTCTGCGTTACACAGGCCTGGAGAAAGGCTGAGGAACCCATCACCTGTGCACCTCTGAACCCATGGGAAGATCGGTTCTGGGCTCCACACTACTTCTTAACAAACTAGCTCACAGAGCAAATGATTTCTAGAAGGGAGACCACCTGTGTTTCGACCGCTGGAATAAGAACACGTTGTACTTGAGTCACATTTGTGAAGAGGAGGTAGCAAGCCAACCCCTGGTGGGGAAGGAGGGGTGGTTAATTGACACAGGATTATGTGGGATGCCTACAAGTTGGAAGAAGAGAGAAAGAGGACATTTCTGGAAAGTAACTGCCCTGTGAGGTTTGCTTATTCCGGTTTTTCCTCATTCCTCTTCTTTGTCTATTGAACTTCATTTATCAAACTCAGTTCCACAAAAGTATGTGCATGCAGACTTGGAAAGGATTTGTAGATTGCCCCAATGTCAATATGCCAGTACTGATACTGCTCTGTAGTTATGTAGGCTGTTAGGATTAGGCGAAGCTGCCTGAAGGGTCCATGGGACCTCCTTTACTACTCTTGCTACTGCCCATGAATCTATAATCATTCAAAAGAAAAAAACTCAGCTCCAGAGCTTTCTGCAGCAGAGTCTTGCCCAACAACCAGATTCACACCACCTTCCAGCTGCTTTGGCTTACTGTCGCTTCACATAGTTTCCAAACTCTTGCCTGCTTTCTAATGTCTGTGCCACACCACTTGGCATACAAGTATATTTCTCTGTGTGTTACATTTATTAACACATGCTTGCATCCACTGAGACAAACACACAGATGTATACAATACTCTCTTGTTCACTAGCTGTTTCGTGTGTGTGTGTGTGTGTGTGTGTGTGTGTGTGTGTATTGTGACTCCCTGGCAAGACCATAAGCTCTGTCTTTGTACCTCCTTCCTTGGTACATCGGGACGTTGCCCACTGCTAGGTGCTAGGTAAGTACTTAATAGACACTACTTAAGTGACTGAAAAAGCAAAAAAATACTAAAGAAATAAAGAGATAGTGAAAATACCTCACCAAGTTCTTTTTTTTTTTTCCTTAAGAATACAATTTGATGTCCAGAAAAGATTTACTAGCCCAAGATTAGGGTTTAAAGGCATGTCTGTCTGCTGTAATCCTACTTATCACTACAAACAGGTGGTTATCAACTGAGAAGCACAAAGGTTAGTCAGATGTGTGTTGTTTTGACACTTGCCATAAAATACCTCTGAGTTCATTAAGGGAAATGCTGAAAGAGCACTTTGCTAACTCTAGAATCCACCCTTTCCTTGGGGTTATCTTGTCTGAATCAAAAGGTGAGCAGGTTTGTTTAACACGAAACCTTGGGTTTAAAAAAAAAAAAGGACATGTGAATATTAAATTTTATGAAAAATGTGTGCCTTCAAAATCAACAGGAGCAGTATTTCCACATTGAGAAACTAGGAACACATCTACTGACTTAGTATATTCTTAGAAAAGTTACCTGCTAATTTGAACTGCTATTTACAGATCAAAATATATTGGTTGTCGGCTAGAAAGAGGGACTGACATTATCAGTTTTATCTAATTTGGCCCTATGGGATAGAGAATAGTCTACACAATATTCAGTAAAATAAAGATCAGAATATGTGCATGGCATTCTAATTCTATCATTTATGCTTTTAAAATGAGAGAGGGAAAATATATATATATATATATATATATATAACAAGCACACATATGTGTGTGTGAGAGATTTTATATGCATAAGAGCTCTCTGGACAGATGCACAAGAAGCAGGTGACAGTGGCTACCTCTGGGGAAAAAAATTCAAGGACTGATAGGTTGGGAAGGAGACTGACTTTTCACTTTATAAATTTTTCCACTATTTGAATATTTTACTACATTCACATATTATCTTCAGAAATGTTTTTTAATCTTTTTATCATAAGATAAAACACAGATAAAGGACATCGCATAAAACAAATTAATATCTTAGTGAGTGATTGTAAGGTCAATGCTCTGGTAGCTACTGACTCGGTCAAGACATAAAAGTTTGCCAGCCACCCAGAAGCCTCTCCATGTGCCCCATCTTAATCACAGTCCTGTCCCCTACTCCAGAGCAACCACTGTCTTGACTTACATAGTAATCACCTTCTTCCTTCTTCCACTGTCCTGGCTTTGATAACTTCCTTGCATTTCTTTATAATTTCATCAACCAAGAATGCGCTCCTAGCTGCTATAGTTAGTCTCGCCCATTTTTTAAATTGGTTTTTTATGTTGTTTGTATTTCCCCTCCATTCCTTTCTTTCCTTACACTTCGTCTGTTGAATAACCCAGACCATTTGGCCTGTAGAGATTTCCTTCAGTCCGGATTGTGCTGATGGCACATTCGCAATAGAACTCAACGTGTTCCCCCTATTGTTTCTGCTGCAAATTGACAACTGAATCCACAGGCCTGATGGGATTCCGCTTCAGTCCCTTCGGCAAGGTCGAGGTGGTGGTGGGTCTTTCATCAGATGGTATGTCCGTCTGATTTTCTTTGTTCTTCATTGTCAGCAGCATTTCACGTTCAATGCCCAAATTCATCGTTTACTGGGGGGTGGTAATATGGGTAATATTCCAACCCTATCATTTCATTTCATTAGCTGAAATAATTTTATGAGAAGAATCCTTCACTCTTCTCCTCTGCTTGCTGAATACTCTGGTGATAGTTCATATAGAAAAGCTTGGTTCTTTCATTTCCCCAGTTCTCAAGATAATGTATGGCTGGCTGGCGTCCTCAGGAGACCAACTAGTTTTTTTTTTGCTTTTTGGTTTTTTACTATTATTGTGAACTCATGGATTTAAGCATATCTAATGGGTTTCACACTGTAGGAGCCAGAGTCCAAGAGGGCCCCTAATGATCCTTGCCTTCTGGCCTTCACATCTTGCACAGTCCCCTACCACAAGGAGGGGGGTTGGCCTGTGTAACCAATAAACTACAGCAGAAGTGATGGTGTGTCATGTCTGAGATCAGGTTGTAAAAGTCTGCAGCTTCCATCCCTGGTGCTCACTCACTGGACTGCTCTCATGGTTGCTCTGCGCTCAGAGGGAAGCCATATTGTAAGCAGCCCTATGGCGAGGCCGACCCAGTGAAGAACAGACTCATCCTGCCAGGAGCCACATGAGTGATTTTCTGAGGTGGATCTTCCCGGCCAAATGCAAATGAACATATCCCCAGAGAACAGCCTAACTGCAATCTCATTAGGGCCTCTGAGACAGAGGTAAGAGAGTTAAGCTGCCCTGGGACTCCTGACTCTGAGAAACCATGTGATATAATGTGTCTGGCTTTAAGCAAAGCTTCAGAACAATTGTTACACGGCACCAGGTAACTAATTTATTAGCAATCCATTGCAATTCTTATCATTATTGAAACTCAATTTGTCCCATCTCAGGTGAGTGAGGGCCTCTTCAAATTGTCTCTTATTTGAGATAATTCTAATGGTCTTTAATAGATCCCAAACTACAATTAGCTATTTGTCTAAGAAATCCTGGTTTATTTTATTGGAAATGGTCTTGAGGAAGACCATGGTCTGGACGCCACAGGAACTTGGTTGGTCATTATTTCTAGAATTTTTCAGTAGAGAAATAAAATATCTTGTTAGTTCATACTTAAATTACAATTCAAATTCAGGTTAAATGTTTTTTATTTAATTTCCTTTACATTAAATCTCTATTCTGTTCAACTACATGAAGAAGCCTGGTTCTCAAGCACAGAGACAATAAAATGAAATACCCATTAATTTTTCATTACTTTATCCCACGTAAACACAGCAGTCCAATTCCAGTATTACCACTGATCATTATGATTTCTGAAAAAAATTTGCAGTCCAATTCTAATACTACCACTGGGCATTATGATTTCTGAAAAAGAAGTTTGCCCATGCTACCATAATTCTCCCCCTTTTCAATAGTTGTACCATGTCTACATTCTCAGATCACACAGCCATTACACACTATATACTTTCCCTCTTTAATGCTCATTCTTAGTTCTACAGGTAACCCTACCACCAGTACTCATGATGGTATCGCTCACATCATTTTGGTTAAGTTATTCTTTAGGAGATTACTCAGGACAAGCTCATGAAAACAATGTTCTCTGAGTCCTTGGCATGTTGCTAACAGCTAATGCACTTCATACTTGAAGGCCAGTTTTGTTGGATATAAAATCCTCACTGAGTATCGAAAATATGTTACTGCATTTTCTTCTGGCATAGATTATTGTTGTCAAACTGTCTGATGATAATATGATTTTCTTTCTCTTATACATCACATGGTATTTTTTTCCTAGATGACCAAAGGTCGTTTTGGTTTTGTTTTTTGATCTTTGGTTTTTTCCTATAAAAGTTCTGCAATTTTACCAGAATAAGAGTGGGTAATGGTTTTTCTAGATCAATGTCCTCAGACACACCATGTGCTCTTTCAATACAGATTTCAATTTTTTTTTTTTAGTTTCAAGAAATCTTTAAAATTACACTTTTTAATATTTGTTCTGTTCTTCTACTTAGGGTTTCTTCTTCAGGATCTCCTATGAACCATGTGTCAAATCATTTCCACCTTCAATATTTGTTCTTTTTTCCCCCTCAAATTCCATTTTACTCCTTTTTTTCCCTCCTTTTTCTATTTTTTTCTCTCCTTTTCTTCTTCTGTTTCCATTAAGAAAGACATTCTTTGCTGTTTCTGTACGCTTGTATCTTCTGGTTTAGTCATTAAAATATTTTGTTGTTTTATTCTAATTCTTTCTTGAGTCCTGTTGCCTCATTTCTATATTTTTCTATTTCTGATTTACATTGCTCTCTCATAGGCTTGTATTATTCCTTATTGCCTATTAGTTTGTTTTGAAATAGTTACAGTTTTTATCTGTTTTTTAATCATATTTTCTGATATGCTTTCATTGTCTAGGGATGTTATTGTGACTGTTATTCTCTTTATTTCTTATAGCAATTTTGTGTGAGATTTCAACTCAATACTTTGCTGTTGCTCATTTTACGTAAAATTAATTTTCCTCATATTTTAGAAGGAGTAGAAGTTAGGACAGTTTTTAAGTCTTCACAGAGCTCTCTCTCTTACGGTTTTCATGTAGTGTGCAGAAATATGGTGAGTCTGAGATTTCCTGGCTCCACCCCCATCTTCCAACGTTTATTGGGATCTTCTCTTTCTTCTTTCTCTACTATCTCCTCTTGCTCAATTTTGGTTTCATTCCCAGTAGTTTTTCCCCTCGTTTGGACCCTTCTGGAAAGAAACCATAGAGGGTCCATTTTGAGAGTTCAAAATCCCTCTGCGTTTTAGCACAAAGCCACTCACCGCCTCTCCCTAGTGTAGGCAAACCCCTCCCGGGGTTTTATCTGTTGTTCTGATTAACCCACCATACTTTTCAGTGAATATCTGTTGGATTCTTGTGGTTTCTCCTATTCTTAGTCCGCCGCCACCCGGTTGCCTCCCTTTGCTATCTCCCACGGAGATGATGATAATATACACAGTCTGGTCATTGGCGATTCTCTCCACCTGGTCGTTTTTGGGGTTTCCTAGCGCTTACTTGTCACTTAGTCTTGTATATTTATCTTGCTTGGTGTTCTCTGAGTTCCTGGATCTGTGGTTTGGTATTTGTCATGAATTTTGGGAAATTCCCAGTCATTATTGATTCAAATATTTTTGTGTACCTTTCCCTCTTCTCCTATTACACATATGTTAAACATTGTGTACTTGTCTCAGAGAACTGGATATCTGTTTCTTTTTCGTTCTTTTTTTCTCTTTGCACTTCAGTTTCAGAAGTTTCTAGTGACATTTCTTCAAAGAGCTGTTAACTTTCAGTCTGTTCAGCTTTTTTCTTATTGTGGCATCAAGAGTGGTAACTTCTTTTTTTTTTTTTTAAAGATTTTATTTATTTATTTGACAGAGAGGGACAGCCAGCAGGAGAGGGAACACAAGCAAGGGGAGTGGGAAAGGAAGAAGCAGGCTCCCAGCAGAGGAGCCTGATGTGGGGTTCGATCCCAGAATGCTGGGATCACGCCCTGAGCCAAAGGCAGACGCTCAATGACTGAGCCACCCAGGCGCCCCAAGAGTGGCAACTTCTAATCTCCTTATGTGCCAGAAGAGAGACTGAAGCCTACTAGGTTTTGTTGCAAATGTTGTTCATGGGTTTTAATTTTTGCCATATATTTTATATGTGGGGATTTGGGAAGATCTAACAACTATACAGCTACTGCTATCTTCTCAAAATCAGATAATAAAGTTATTAAGTAAGGGGTATTCAGCAAAGTAATTCAATGCTACAATTTAATTTTCTTGGATGAAAAAAATGACTCAATAAGCACTTAACTGTAAATTAACAACAACAACAAAGATAAGAACTCCCTTAGAAAAAAATGGAGAAATATTTACAAACAGGTAATTTATGGGAAAAAACTTGAAGAAACTGAGTCAAGCAAGATTTTGAAACTCTTTCATTAACAAAGTAACACTAATTAAAACAACAATGAAATATCAATTTTTAACTGTTAGACTAGCAAAAATTAGAAAGCTGGGTAACACTAAGTATTAGTAGGGTTGTAGTTTATAGAAATTCTGTGCATTGCTTTATGGGGCAGGAAGGGAACGTGTGCATAAACTGAAGCCACCATTCCACAGGGGAATCTGGTACTCATTAATCAAGTTATTATTATTACTAATTTTATTTATTTAATTTTTTTTTTAGTGAGTAAAGCGATAGAAGTTTATTAAGTGAGGATACAGAAAAAGCTCCCAAGAGTGAGCGGGGTCCCGACAGGGTTGCCCTCCTTAGTCAAATTAAATAGACATATTCCCTGTGATCCAGCAATGCCATTCCTGGAGATTTTTCCCAAATAAATTCTCACTACTAGGTCTAGGAGGGAACAATACAAGGATGTTCATCATAATTTGTAGTGACAGAGGTTTGGAGGCAGTGTGGGTTTCCATCACTGCAGGTGTAAATCAGTGAAATGCTTCATGAAGCAATTGGAAACAATAGATCTATACTATAGCAATATGTATAGATCTTAAACACTTAATGCTTCATAAAAAAGGTAAGAAGCAGATTGAGATTCATAACATATCACCTCATATATAAATGTTTTAAATACATGTTAAAAGACAAACAAATTGAAGTTTTCAAAAACAGACACAGAAAGAGGATACATGTTAACCACATTAGAGCCATTCCTGTGATGGTGAAGGGGAATGGCAATAGGTAATGAGGACAGTTAAGGAAAACATACATAAGTAAATAAGGAAACTAATACATAAAAACAAGAGCAGTGCCTTACCCAGATCAATGACAATTAAGTGCCCCAAAACTGAAAAGTCAACTCATTTCTCCACATCTGAATTTCTACTAAAAATTTTTTTAAATGAACTTAAATATTTTCCCTCAAAACCTATACTTTTTGAGAATAGCTAATTACAAAGTACTGATTATTTCCCTACCCTATAAGCATCTCCTCTAATTATTTTCCATCCTCTGACTTCCCTTTTTTGGCAGCATTTCCAGCCTCATAACTTTTTATTCATCTGACCCAGTTGTGAATTTATTCAATAAGTTTTTAAGTGTCTACTCAAATATTGTGTACATATTGTCCACGTGAGGGAAACCTCACATGCTCCCCCTTTCTGGGAACCCACATTCAAAGGAAGCTTCCTGCAAAGCATTAGCAATGAAATGGCTCAAACCAGCCCAAGGAAGTACTGATTACTAAGTCCGAGAGTGAGTGGTGGGTGTGAATGTGTGATGACACATCAGTGAGGCTCGGAGTGGGTAGGAAAAATCTGTCTGAAGGGTCATAGTTTTGTTGGGCCTTATAGGATGAGCAGTATAGATTAGAGAGAGAGGAAGGAACATCCTAAGGGGGAAGCATATCTTTTCACAAAGCACAGAGTTAAGACTGAATGAAGCATAATCAGAAGGCATCAAACTAGACACTGGGAATTGACATAAGACAAAGAAAAAGAAAGTAAGGGCGATAAAATTGAATTAGCAGAAAACAAGTTCTAGAGGACTTGATCTTAACCTGTAGACAGCAGGAAGCTTCTGGAGGTGTTTGAGTCAGGAACTGGACAGTGGTTTCTATTTTACTTATCACATCAAATCTCCCACTAAATACTGCTCAGGCTCACAGTTCTTTTTCCGTCTAGTCCCAGGGTGGTAGACTTTGCAGTAGACCTCCAAGGTGGGGCCACTGAACTCCTACCACCCTGCTCTCTTTGCTGTCCCCATTCCCCCTTCACTTCTTCTATTTCTTCAGCTTCATAACCTGACCTCATCCTATCAGAGTTTGGGTTATGTGTGTTCTCCTGGCATCCTGTGGTTACCTCTATCATATTAACTGATTCATTAAATCATTCATCAAATGCTTACTGATCCCCTACTGCTGCCTGCTGGGCACTCTGCCAGAAGCTGAGCACAGAATGGTAAGCTAAAACAGAACCAAAGCCTGTCCTCATGTAGCCTAGAAGCAGACAGAAAAGTTATCCTACCTCAGTATCCTATTTTTCACTGCAGATTTTATTGTACTGTATTTCAACAGTTCTATCTGCCCAGTAGAGTATGAGTTCAGGGTGTCTGGCACTTTGTAAATGCTCAAGAAATGAAATGTTAACTGATAGAATGAATGAGTAGATGCTTGGAGAATCCTACTCACACAGCAGTAAGAGTTATTATCAGTCGTGAATTGATAATGGCAATCTCATCCCTTCCCAGAATTGCTGATCACGCAAAAATGTAAACTCTAGGTCACATGTCAGCAGATTTTTTCTGTGAAGTGCTAGGTGGTAAATATATTAGCCTCTACAAGACCTATGGTATCTGTCATGACCGCTCAGCTCCACTACCATAGCACAAAAGCAGCTGTAGACAATATGTAAACACTGAGCATGGCTATGTCCCAATAAGATTTTGTTTATAAAGGCATCTGTGGACTGGATTTGGCCCGCGGGTCCTAGGTTGCCAAACCATGCCAGATAATAATGTCACCTTTGTCAATTTTTCAGAACTGCCTTCATGCCTGTTCCATGTACTCTATTCTTTAGTCAGATAAATTTAGTTGCCACATCCAATATCTGAGTTTACCTTTTAAACTCATGTCTGACATTTGCATTGGAGTGTTATGAGAGAATGTGCAATTTGGGGCCCAACAGACCTATTTTACTCATTGGTTGGCCTTTTGGCAAGTTTTATCTGTTTGAACCTCTAGTTTTTCACTGTAAATAGAGGTATACATTTTTTAATCCTGACTATGAAGGGAGAAATCTATGTTGAGAAATGAATGTGATGCCTACACACAGTGGCCAGTTCACAAATAGCCCCTGCTGTGCTCAGTCATGTTATTTTCCTCCTGTAAATCCCATTATTGGATTATTTATTGAGGATCTACTATATTCAAAGCACACTTTCAGGTACCTCTAAAACTACACTAAATCCTCCCTGATATCTCTCTTGACCACTGGTTCTCAATCTTGGCGATAATACAATTTACTCGGGAGCCTAGAAGTAGTGAAGCTTAAGTCCTGACACTAAATACTCTGATATAATGCTTACAAAGAGCGGCATGGGCATCAGAATTATCCCCAGATAATTTCAATATGGAACAAATTTGACAGTCGTTGCTCTACAGTAGGATTCTGGTTTTAATCAATTCAGATAGCCCCTCCCTCCATCCTTCCACCTGCCACCTTTGTAACAGTGTCGATATGCATATCTTCATAGAGCTAGAGTTGACTGGTTCTTGTATCTGTTACTCAGATTTGTATATATTTATTTAGGGAGAGTGGAAAAGAAAAGAATGATATATAGTCATCTTCCTTTGCATTTGACCTTTGCTATTCAACTATCAGACATCCATTCCCCTTTCCTATGGCAATAGCCTTGATTCTTCCTTGGGGCTCCACCTCTCCCCTCAGTCCATCTGGCCTGTTTGAGGTTTTCCCCCAGCCCTCGAAGCTCATGAAACCAGTACACATGAAGTCTCCTGGCTACAGTTGTGTTGCTATCCTGAGTGTCCTGATTTTGTTTTCTAGGTAGGGCTGCTGAAACAAAAGACATTTTTTTCTGCTGGACTGGAATCAAAAGAATATGGTTTGAAGAGATTTGGGCAGCTATTTCACCATCTTAAAGAGAAAGTCTGTCTGAGAACAGAGTAAGAGAGAGACAGAGATGTCATTTTGAGGCACGGTGTCTAGCTATTTCTCCAGCCAGATGCACTATTAAACTGCAGTGGCGCCAATAAATTCTCTTTCTTTTCTGCTGCTTCCAGGTTAGTCCAGTGTTCTATTATTGGCAATGAAAATGATCCCAAACTGATACAGCCTCCTCTCACCTCCCTCAACACCAAGTCTAATCACCTGTATATGCAGAGATTATGTGCCAGAATCAAGCCCCAGTGATTCATTCAACAAACACATACGGGGTGCCTATTGTATGCAAATCTTGGTTTATGAGGAGGGGTTCCAGTAGTACTCCATCATTAAGAACTGCACAGATGTTCATGGAAAGAATACCCAGCAACAGAACTATCCCCCTACTGTTAGGGAGGCCCTGTTCTAAATATTGAGGACAGAAAAGATCGTAAGACAGGGTTTGCATCTTCAGGGTTTGTAATCAAATTGGAAAGATGGCATGCGCATAAGAAGATATACAGCAACCTGGGGTGTGAGATGCATGGATTTCTGAGGGCAGACAACAAACCCAAAGTAAGAAGCCTTGGCAGAAAATCTTAAGTGAGCACAGGCACTACAACGTTTTCATTTTCCTTTGAACCGAAATTAGCTAGGAAAAGGAAAGTATTGCAAAAAATGGGAAAGAAGAAGTATTAGAGACTTTGGAAGTTGTTCTAAATCACTTTTTGTACTTAAAAATTAAGGTATTTTGTGGATTTTATTTGCTTACAAATTACCCATGCCAACTCTAAATAATTTACCTATTACAGAAATCTCTTCATTCATGTATTCATTCAGTCAACACTATTTATTGCGTGCCTATTATGTACCAGACACAATTATTTATATACACTGAGGTTTTAGCAGTAAATTAAACAATATCCTTACTACTTGCATTCTAATCACTATAGAGTCGATAGAAAACTTTCACATTCAGGGCGCCAAAAGTAGCCACTGTTAATGGTTTGGTGAATATTACTACAGACTTGTGGATGTAGATTCTGGTATTTGTTTTACAAAAAAAAGAAATATATATATATACACACACACACACACACACACACACACACACATATACTATACTTACTAACGTACTATTTTTAGAAACTTGCTTTTTTAAACTTAGCAATATAATTTGTACTGGTTTCATGTTAATAAGTACAGATTTTCTTCATTCTTTTTTTATGGGTTACATAGTATTCCAGTGTATTTAGCCACCATCCTGTTTGTGAACATTTATTTGGTTGTTTCCAGATTTTCACAATGATGGGCAATGGTGTAAAACACATGTGTTATCTCAGTACTTTTTTGAACGCTCAGAAGAAAAGTGTTCATAAATGTTCTCAAAAACGGAGTCATAGTTTGAATCATAGTGGGAAAGATGTGAAATTATTTTCAAGTAAAAACCTACTTCCTTTTTCATTCATCACTGATGTATCAAGTGCATAAGATTTTATGCAAGTGACTGGAAAATACCTTCTAAAACCCATTAATGTAGTGCAGACTAAAAAAAGGGGGAGAGAAATAATCATTAGCTATTTCCACAAAATCTTCTATGAGCCCAGGACTGTTCAGGGCCTTGAAGAAATCTATTTACTGAACAGTTCAACGTTCCATCAATGCAGAAAGACATTTCACTAACAGTTCAATTAACTAAACAAGCTGTTTAATTAATAAAAATATTTTTTTCAAGAGGAAACTGAAGCAATTTTGTTTGGCATGCATGCTTAATTGTGTGTTTTAATTTCTTGGTTTTGGCCCATGATCACTTAAAAACAATCATCAAGCAAATCTAAATGGTTAACTGTAATTGCAAGAGTATGCCTTTTGCATTTTATGGAGTATAAAATCTAGCATAAGAGAAAATAAACACAAGAGCAACAAAGAGGTTCATTCACTTACCCTCTTCATAACCATAGCCAGGGTAAACTTCACTCAGCCTTCGGCCATTGAATTTTATCCTGAAGTTTCCATCCACCGCACAATCAGATAAACTCCAGCTCTTGGGAGCAACTAATGGAAATAGTGCTGTAAAAAGAATTGCTGAACAAATTTCCATGTGCTTAACCTGAAAGGGAGAAATTGCAACGTGAACGGAGTAAAAAGTTTTTAGCCGTCTTTAAACCAGAGGGGGGTGATTTCACTTTCTGCAGGAACTTGTGACTAAGATTGCCTGGTCGGGGCAATGATTAACACTCCTGTCGTCATCCTCTGCCTGAGCTCCCCAGCGGCAGCAAATCGGTGGAGGGAACCTCAGCAGTCCTGGGCATTTGCGCTTGAATACGCTGTCTTCCCGAGCGGCTGTCTGGCGCCCAGAGTTCGACTTTGGCATTAAGTTATAGAAAATAAAAATGTATTTAGAACCTCTGCCAACTTTGTTAGTGGTTATTTTCCCTGACGTATAAAAGGGTTTATCTTTTTCATTTTGGGGCCCCACCTTGAAAGATGGGTTATCATTTAGATCCTTTTTCTTGAAATTCCAAAGTTTTATAGGAAACATTAGCGGGGTCTCTGGGTTCCCTCAGCCTTGTTTTCTTCCCCACCATGCTAGAGTCTAAAAACTTCAGTGCCCTTTTGAACTGCCATTTCTCCCTTTTCTGGAAACCCGGGGTACGGAAAGATAAGGAAGAACTAAGGAATATGTGTACATTACTTGGAGGCACTAAAATGTCATCAATGGAACGTCCTTTTTCTTTAGATGGTCGTTTAAAAGAGCAACTACTACGTGATCAGTCCTTCATAAATGCTTCTAGAAGAAGTGGGGGTGGGGGGAGAGAAATCTCAGCCAGATTTGAGAAAGAAATGGCAGAGATTTATTTAGATAAACGTTGCAGTATCTTGTGAGCAGAAGCCTGATAGAATATCTGCAAACACATGGCTTCTTTTAGGTGGAATTCCACTCCACCAACAGGGCCAAATGGATTATGCACTTCCTGTTGAGTGGCTGAGGAAAGCCAAAACTGGGTCTTAAATACGGCGCTGAATAGGGAACCTCAGAGCCAGCTGTCGATTGTGTTTATTATGCTATAAACTTCATTTTCCTCATAGCCTTAGACTGCTGACTTAGAAGTAAATTGATGACTCAGAGTTCTTATCACCCTGCCTGCGGTATTTTCCAGGAATTGCCAAGCTCATTTTAGGAACTCAGTTCCATCACCAGGCCACCCTCCTACCCACCCCCCTCCACTGAAGGAAACAAGTGGAAACTGTTTCAACACTGTCAAACAATTCCAAATAAATTCAATGAGTTTCTCACGCTACACCCATATACTGCTTTGTCTCTGAAATTTCGCAAGCGCTCTAAGTGAATCTCACATGCTCTTAGCACGCCTAAAATGATGAGCACTTTAAGTCTTTACTGCTAACCCCTCATTTCCTTTTGCTAGACTACAACAAATAGCCGGGAAGTTGGAGAAAAATGCTATGCACACGCGTGTGCACACACATGCACGTGCAAGCTTTAAGCCACCTTCCTTGTTTATTATTATAACAGTGCCTGGCACACAGTAAGCAACAAATACTCATTTGCCATTATTATTCTGTTGTCCATATGAAAAAAGAAAAAAAAATCCAAATCTTCCAGAACTGAGGTTCTTAACATAAATTTCAAGGGAACCAAAGGTCCTTTGAACCCCAAATTGTATGTAAAATTTATGATTACGTGCATTTTTTTCTGGGGAAAAGGCTGTTAGGATTCATTAGATGCTTAACTTAATGGCTCAATGACACACACGACTGTGTGTTTGCTTAATATTCTTTTTTCTCATTTATTCTTCACAACAACACTATAGGATAGACACTATAATTACTTCTCTTTAACAGACCAAATATTCTTAAGTTCAAAGTAGTGCGGTTTGGAAAGAAGTATACCAGAACTCTCTAATTTTCATTACAACATTTTATCTTTAACTTCTGTTTATTCTCATTTAATGTAAACCTTTATTTCTTCATTTCTGAAGAAATATTACACTTGCTGCCTACCTGGTCTCTTATCCTCCAGAGTCCACAACCAGTTCACCTGCGCACACACACAGTCCCTCAAGTACAAGTGTGAGCTGAGTCAGGCTAGAGTCGTCACCACTGCAAGGAGATGGAGAGACAACAATAAACACTGTTCTGGCTTCTTTGAAAAAAGTGGAATTATAAACACTTCAATATTCATGCTTTTTTCATATTTTCAGCCACATTTTCTTTATTAAAGGAAGATATATTTTGGCATATTTAATCTTTAAGAATCCATTGAATAGAACACTGTCAAGTATTTACTTAGAGTAAATAAAATCTATTATGACTATGATTCTGATAGGATGTATCCCGTGAGTGATACATGAGTGATTTTTACTGCAAGGGTGGCTCTTAAAGCATTCTTTTGACTTGGCACCACTGAGTGACATCTGGCCCCATGAAGCTATAGTTCTTGGTCACATGATGGTCATTTACACAGGCCTGACTGTTTCATGGAGCCATTAGCACTCCATCACAATGGAGTCACTACTGGAGTAACACTTGATAAGCAGAGAAGATGAGCTAAAACAAACAAATAAACAAACAACAAACAAAAACAGATCTCTTACACTAAGTAACCAGCAGTTAAAACAGTAAGAGCCATAGTAAAAGTGTGCAGTGATCAGATAAAATGTGACCAAAAAAATTCTAATCAGGTTTTTCGAAAAGGCCAAAAAGAAATATATCTTGTCTAAAGTTTGACTTTCATTTAGAGCTTTGCAAATCCTAGAACCATGCATTTATCTATACAGTCTATTGACGGGTTACCAAAAACCTATATGAATCATACATATATAAATGGGCAGTTGTCAATAAGTGCATCTTCTCAGATAATTACTAATGGGTCATCTTGTCTACCTTTCTGGTGATCGGGACATCTCTGAGGACGAAGATCATGTTTCCTGACCATCCACCCTCTCTGTAAGCCTCTGTGAAATCATTCTTTAAAATACACCAACAGCTTGATTTGACTTTTGCTAAGATCCATCTTTTTTGATTTCTCCTAACCTCCATGACATGTAGTTAAATAAAAACTCTCTCCCTGCCCTTGGCTTTAGAGATGTTACACTCTCTTCCTCCTTCTCTAACTGCCCTTCCTCTGCCTCCTACCCTTTCTAAAAGGGGTGCTGGTCCTAGGTATGCGGTCACAGTCTTCTGTCTTCTCCCCCAGTTTCTCAGTCACTCCGTTGCTTCAGTGGGCACCTCCAGGCAAATGACTCCAAAACTAGTACTTCAGCTCCAAGTGTTCTCCATCCAGAGATTCCTGACTCTCTCTCTGCTGAACATTTGCAACCACCACCAAGTTCAGTTCAGGAATTCGAAATTTGCTTTGACCTCATCCTCACAATCCCTGTTCTTACTTCTCTTTTTCCAGGAATGGTCCATTTACTCTCTTACCAAGGTCTGAAAATTCAATGTTATGTTTTATCTAACTCTCTGTCTCATGGTCCCTTCCCATGACCAGAATATCCAATCATTGTTTAAGTTTTATGGACTTTTTCCTTCATTAAAAAACACTTCCCTCCATTCCTTGTTAAAAACTGTTTTTCATAAGTCAAGCAGAGAAAGACAATTATCATATGATTTCTCTCATCTATGGAACTATATTTGCTTATAGGATGATCGGTAGGGGAAGAAAGGGATAAAGAAAGGGGGGTAATCAGAAGGGGGAATGAAGCATGAGAGACTATGGACTATGAGAAACAAACTGAGGACTTCAGAGGGGAGGGGGTGGGGGAATGGGAAAGACTGGTGATGGGTAGTANAATAAAATAAAATAAAATAAAATAAAATAAAATAAAATAAAATAAAATAAAATAAAAAACTATTTTTCATTCCTATTGTTATTTTTTTTAAAGATTTTTTTTTTTTATTTATGTGACAGACAGCCAGCGAGAGAGGGAACACAGCAGGGGAGTGGGAGAGGAAGAAGCAGGCTCCCAGCGGAGGAGCCTGATGTGGGGCTCGATCACGCCCTGAGCCGAAGGCAGACACTTAACGACTGCGCTACCCAGGCACCCCTCATTCCTATTGTTATTATCTTACTCCAGCCATTCAGCCCCACACTTCCGGGTTATTATAATTTCCTCCTAGTTGGTATCCCTCTCTCTTCTCTATTTATTTGCTACCAAGTAACATTTCCTTAAGAACATCACTTCACTAGTATTCTTCCCTGATCAATGAGCTCCAACAACAGTTATCTCTTAGAGGTTTACCAAGGCTTGTCAAACTTTGATGTGCATGGGAATCACTAGAGTTTCCTCCTAAAATGCAGATTGGGATTCAGCTGGGCTGGGGTGGGGCCTGAGAGTCTGCATTTCTAGGTCCCAGGTGCTATTGATGCTGCTGCTCTGCTTGTGTTAAGAGTTTATGACCTGGGTCATGTCCAAGTCTCATTCTCCTCACCTGCCAAATGGGGAGACTAATAGCTAATAACAGGTTGCCCTGCCCTTACTCTTGCCCCATTCAATAAAACAGACAGAATGACTTTGTTAATATGTAGGTCCAATCATGTCTGTCCTCTGATCAAAGACCCCAAGCCCTTCTGTCTCACTTAGGCAAAAAGAAAGTTCTTACAGTTAGTTGCCTGCAAGATCTGACCCAGGCTTTGCCTGCATGACTGCATCTCCTTGCACTCTCCTTCCAACCACACCACCCTCCTTATTTTCAGAAGACCAAAAAGCTTCTTCCTGTAGGCTTTTACTCTTGCCTTTTCTTCTGCCTAGAATGCTCTTCCTCCAAATAGTTGCATGGCTTACTCTCTCACTTCCTTTAAGCTTGGGCTCAAAACTCATTTTTTCAGTGGTATCTTCCTTCACCCACTATCTAAAACTGCAAACGTGCCAGGGTGCCCGAATGGCTCAGTCAGTTAAGCGTCTGACTCTTGATTTCAGCTCAGGTCATGATCTCAGGGTCGTGAGATAGAGCCCCATGTCGGGGCCTGCGCTGGGTGTGGAGTCTGCTTGGGATTCTCTCTCTCCTTCTCCCTCTGTGCCCCCCTTCACTCCTCACCGGTGCTTTCTCTCTCTCTCTCAAAAAATAAAAAATAAAGTAAAATAAAATTACAAACATCCCTCCTTCATCATCAGCTCCTCACATCCCCTTCCTTGCTTTTTCTCAGCAACATTTATCCATACCTAATATATCAAATATTTGCTTATAAAATGCAAGCTCCAGGAGGGTATAGATTCTTACCTGTTTTATTGAACTATTCATAGATATATACCTCTTTCTTTTGGCTGATTTCCCCACACCTAGAAAAGTGCCTGGTATATAATAGGTATAAATAAATATTTGCTAATTGAATGAAGAATGAATGAATGAGTGAATGAATGGATGAATAAAAGACCTAATTCTAGGATTATAATGAAGATGAATAAGATCACATACAGAAAGCATTTAACACACTGCTTGACTAATTTCATATACAGAGAATAGAATGGTGGTTGCCAGGGATAGGGGGAGGGGAAAGTCAAAGTGTACACATTTTCAGTTATAAGAAGAATAAGTTCTGAAGATCTAATTCGCAGCATGGTGGTGGCTATAGTTAATAATACAATAGTGTATACTTGAAAGTTGTTGAGGGTAGAGCTGAAGCATTCTCACCACAAAAAAAGAGTTATCTACATTAATTGCATCAGGTGATAAATATATTAATTATCTTGATATTGGTAATCATTCTACTATAGACATATATATCAAAACACCATGGTATATAGTTTAAATATAATTATATAATTATGCTTGTCGATTATTCCTCAAAAAGTTAAAATTAAAAAACACAGTGACTGAAATATAGAACCATACTTCTTTGATCCTAACTCAGTTGTCCTTCAATAGCAAAAGTCTAAATAGCTACGTATGATAAATTATAAATTCTCAATAGCTACATGTGATAATATGGATAAATCTCAGTAACATCATGTTGAGTAAAAGAAGCCAACACAAAAGGAAATTCCATCTATTTGTGTGTGTGTGTGTGTGTGTTTAACAACAGGCGAAAACGAATCTAGAATGACAGAAGTCAGACTGTTAATTACCTTCGGTGGTGGGAGGGGAACGACTGTGAAGATGCACAAGGTAGAGTCATCAGAGGTGGTGACTGTTTTATGTCTTCGTCTGGGTGGTGCTTACACAGGTGTGTTCCCTGTGTAAGAATTCATTGAGATATATACTCATGTGTGTGTACTTTCTGTTTGTATATTAAATTTCAATTTAATTATTTCTTTTAAAAAAGAGAAAATGGTTAGACTAGGAAACACTAAGCACAATTGAGGGTAGAAAAATTGAAATTTTATGTAATAAATGTCTAGACCACTATTCTTCTCTTTACTTGATGATCAGAATGCACTCAGTCAGGACTTTCCCTTCCAGAAAGGAGGTTAGAAGATTCTTCTCTAGGAATTCTAACCAGTTGGAAGAAAAGACCTAAAAGTAGGAGTTTCCCCAAATATAGCCTTGCCAGACCACTCCGTAAAGAAAGGCCCCAGTTGAGAAAGCTCACACATGCACAGATATTCTCAATAGCTTTTTAGAATGCAAGTCTTAAATATAAGCAAATTAGCCAAAGGGTAAACAAGACAAAGTAGGGAGAACACATTTTCGAAATACTAAACTATTTGCCCACCTTCCCTCTCCAGAAAAAAACAAAAATAAAACAAATCAAAAAACTAAATATTCCTATCCTTAGATAATTAGGAATATTTTATATCCATGAACAAGAATAGGATTATTTTTGGGGCACCTGGGTGGCTCAGGCAGTTAAGCGTCTGCCTTTGGCTGGGGTCATGATCCCAGGGTCCTGGGATGGAGCCCTACCTCAGGCTCCCTGTTCCCCTTGCTTGTGCTATCTATCCAAAAAAAAAAAAAAGGGATTATATTTAAAGGCTGAACTCCGAGAACTAATAAAAGTCTATTTAATAATTAAAAGTGTGGTACCAGAAATAAAAAAATTAACAGGATAGTTAGAAGATAAAGTTGAAAAAAATCTTGCAAAAAGTAAGATGAAAGAACAAAGATGTGAAAAAATGGATGGAAAAGCTAAGAAAATTAGGAGACCAGGCCAAGAAGTCAAGATAGAAGAGAAAAACCAGAGTTAAGGATATTATCAAAGAACAGATTCAAAACCTTTTCCTAGAATACAAGAGTCTAAATTTCCAGATTGAATGAGCCTATTGAGCATCCAAACCGAAGGATGAAAAGAGAGTCAAACTATTATGAAATTCTAGAAAAATGGTAACAAATAAAAGCTCCTACAAGCTTCCAAGAGAAAAGCATCATACAAAAACTGAAGAATCAGAAGATGATTAAATATCTCAACAGCAGCACTGGGAGCTGGAAGACAATAGTCCAATGACTTCAAAATTTTTGAGGGAAAATTATTTCCAAACTAAATTAACAAATCCAGCTAGACTACAAAATGCAATATTAAATAAAGACATTTTTAGGTGTTCCAGATCCCAATATTCTTTTCCCATGCTCCCCTTCCTAAGTGGTTACCGGAGGATCGGCTCTACAAAACAAAGGAATAAACCAAGACTAGGAAAGCTTGGTATTCGGGGAATGAAATCCAGTACAAGGAAAAGTAAAGAGAATCCACAGGATGGCAGTAAAAGGGGAGCAAAGATGAGAACTGTAGAGCAGGGCCAATGAGGTCTACTTGAGCCGGCCTGGAAAATGCAGGGAAATTTTCTTCAATAAGTTGTGGGTAATAAAATTCCTGAACGTATTGAAAATAAATTACAAATTTGGGGAGAGTTTGGGTTTAAAATACTAGGAAATACATAAAAACTGAGCAAGCAATAAAAAGCAATTATTAATTTCGGGAAAAGAAAAATCATAGTATATTATACTTTCCTGTTCTATGCAGATGAGGAAGAGTACTCATAGTATACTGCATAACTCACCTGTGAATGGCATTTACATAGTCATGACACTGTAAATCCTGAACACTGAACTAACCAAGCTTATATATGATACATCTATATGAGGAAATGAGTGTCTCTGTGTGCTGGGGGTGGTAAAAAAGAGTTAAATCTTTATGTTCCACGTGAGGCATCAAAACATAATACCGAAAGCTAACCAAGAAATAGTAAGAAAAGCATTTTATTTAGGGATATGGAGCTGTAAAACAAAATAATCAGTGGGAAGGGTTGAAACATCCAGAAAATTTTTGAAATAAAATAGTGATGATGGACATTCTGCATTACTCCCAATTTCTCTAGAAATTGATTCAGTAATTCACTATTTTTATTTCATTTTCTTGTACAGTTGACCCTTGAACAACATGGGTTTGAACTGTGTGGGTCCACTTATATGAATATTTTTTTTGGATAAATATAGTATAGCCCTATAAATGTATTTTATCTTCCTTGTGATTTTCTCAGTAACATTTTCTTTTCTCTAGCTTACTTTACTAGAAGAATACAGTATATAATACATCAAGTTTTGTTCACATGTAAAGGCAAGAGGAAGACAATGTCCACCAACTAAGAGCTGAAGAAATACAGGAACTGAGAACTCTTCTTGAAAATATTCCTCAATTATGAACTCTACACAATCAAAAATGAAAGGAGGAACATTTGGTAAAGCACTAGAACACCAGTAAATGCCATAATAGAATAATATCTGTAGTATTTGTTCTTCAGGAAAGATCATGTAACTAAAAAATGTATGCTAGTCAAGGTCTAATACAAATTTAAGATTAGGGCATATGCACTCTTGAACAAGCAAGCAACACATATAAAAAGGAAATTTAAAAAACTATACAGCAGTAAAATCAACCAACCAAGAGATGAATTTAGTTTTTAATCCTCTAGGATGGATGGGATGTGGTAAAAAAAAAAAAAAAAATCAGGGGCGCCTGGGTGGCACAGTGGTTAAGCGTCTGCCTTCGGCTCAGGGCGTGATCCCGGCGTTATGGGTTCGAGCCCCACATCAGGCTCCTCTGCTATGAGCCTGCTTCTTCCTCTCCCACTCCCCCTGCTTGTGCTCCCTCTCTCGCTGGCTGTCTCTATCTCTGTCAAATAAATAGATAAAATCTTTAAAAAAAAAATCAAGTATTTAATGTACTTACATGAAGAACTAAAGTAAATAAATATGGAAATTATGATTACAGAGGGAAGGTAAATGTTTTCATTTGATAAAATAAAAATAATATAGGCAACAGAATGAGAAGGGAAACAGAAAAGTATATAAGAATGTTAATTTCCTTGTCTTTTAATCATGGAAATCAATCAAAGGGACCCAAAATTAGAGCATCTAGGTCGTGTATATTCTTCCTGGTCTTTCCTTTTTAACTTCTGATAATTTTTTTTTTTTTTTTTGACACAGAGAGCACAGTCTGGCAGAGCGGCAGGTGGAGGGAGAGGGAAAAGAGAGCCCAACACAAGACTCGATCCCAGGACCCTGGGATCATGACCTGAGCCTAAGGCAGATGCTCAACCAACTGAGCCACCCAGTGCCCCTCTGATAGTCTTTATTGGCTAAAAACTTTAATGCTGAAGAAACATTTATCTGAACTATTATTATCTTAGCTGTTTCTTATATTTTACTTCAGTGTCTTCTATTAAATTCAAGTAAAACTGCATGTAATTCCTTTTATGATTCAAGTCTATAAAAAGTACTTCTATCTTTCTTCTGTCCATTCTGCATTTCCACTAGCTAGTCCCCTGTCCATCAAGAGCTGCTGGGTATGATTCTCAGTGTTACCAACGATTATGTCTCTAAGTGACAGTGGTAACATTTTTTACATTCTTCTTTGCATTTAATTGTATTGCTTAAATATTTATGACTATGCTCCATTTTAATAAAATCAAAGCAATTATACTTTTAAATATTTGGGAATTTTGAGTTCACAGAGAGGTTACAAAAGTAGAGCATGATGAAACAATTCAAGAGTATTCTAACACCAATGTGAATTATATAGCCCTGCCTTATTTCTTTGATTAACTAAAGAAATGATGAATTCAAATACATACATATAAACTATAGATTAAAAAACAAGCTGAAACACTAATGGTGGTTGTCTTTGGGAAAAGGACTTCAATTTTTTTCTATATATTCTTTTGTCTTCATGAACTTCCAAAATGGGAACAATTAAAAATTAATTGATAACGTTCTCTTTCAAGATGGTGACATAGGAAGATCCTGAATTCACCTTTTCCCACACTTAATCTAAAGCTACATATAGAAAAATTGTCTCTTTGAAAAGCTCAAAGCCTGGCTGAGCGACAACTACACATCAGGCTAATTAGAAGAAAACCACATCAAACCAGGTAGGAGAGGCTGGAACACAAGCCTGCAATTAAACCCATCCCCTTCAAGGATACCCACTACCGGTAAGGAATACAAAATCCAGAGGTTCTCCCTGAGGAGCGAAGGCTTAAACCCCATATTAGACACTCCTACTTTTAAGACCTGTGCCTGAGAGGTGAGCCACCAAACCATCTAACTTTGAAAATCAATGGGACTTATGCCCTAAGACGCACAAGACTGAAATGATCTGAGAAACACCTTTGGAAGGGCTTGTGTGCTCAGACTCATCTGTCCCAGGGCCCAGCCCAGAGGGGGCCCACCCCAACCAGACTTAAAGTGAAGAACAGACACCTGCTTCTATTAAAAGCATTGGTCTGAGAGGCAGGCATCCGACTGAAAACACATATCTAGGAGCTTGCCCGAAACACTTTCTAGGGGTGGAGACTGACAGGCACCATCTTCACACTCTCCCTTTGCCATGCTTCAAAGCCCCAATATTTTGTGGAAGGGAGCTTTTATAGGCATCTGGTGCCCTGACGTCTGCAGCTAGAAAGGGCATGCCTAGGGCATGCCTCCTGATCTGACTCTGAAGGCCAGGGGAGCTTATGTTCCTGCTCCCATGGGACTCTAAAAATTAGTATCACCCAGAAAGGAGCTCATACGCCTGTCTGGCTCCCTAATTTTTGTGACTGCTGCGAGGGGACACCTCTATATCATGTGGTTCTGGTGGCCAGTGGGGCTTACACTCATGAGTCCCACAGGAGTGTAACCAACAGAAAAAGAGTTCTGAAATAGCTACCATCTCCAGGGCATAGCAAGAGGCAACAGACCACAGGAGCTCAGTCTTTCCATGAAGGAGGCCTATTAGTTAATCATCATGACTATGGCTTGAGGGGCAGGCTTCTAATTAAACACCCATCTTGGGGCTGTCTGGAATCCTTTCCAGAGACCTCAGAGGGCAGGTCCTATAGTCATGCTCACCTGCTGACCCACTCTGGAGCACCACTGTCTCCTGAAGGGCAGCTTTACACATATCCATCTGCAACTCTAGTTTTCATGGCTGCCACCCAGGGGACAACTCTTGATCACCTAACTCTAGTGGCCACGGTGCTTCCAGTCTTAGGTCCCACAGGATGTTGGCAATCAGAAAGATGGCTCTTGGCAGACCACTGTCCCAAGGTACCACACAAACAGCAGGCTGAGGCACAAACCCCAATTTTTCTATGAAGGAGGCTTCTTAACTTGTCCTGGAGCTTTGGTCTGAGGAGCACACTTCCAGTTTGGCACACATTTAGTGGCCTATGGAGCTGCTCTCCAGGAATGTAGGCTGTGGATGCCACCTTGGTGCTCTCCTTCTGCCTTGTTTCAGCTTGTGAAAATCTCCCAGAAAAGGGCTTTTATACTCATCTGGAGCCCTGATTCTTGTGACTGCTGCACAGTGGACACCTCCAGATCACCTAACCCTGGCGACAAACAGGGTTTTATGTTTGCGGTCCCATAGGACTGCATATAGTGCACAGTTTTAAAAGCTGATGCCTGAGGATCTGGCTTTCAGTCAGCTGGAATCTAGGTGCTAAGATCTTTCCCTCTGGGACACTGACAGGTCTTGGCACATACTGAATGAGTGGGAGCTATTAAAAATATAATAGGCCGCTTGAACAAGTACATAGGTTTGAGAGACAAGCAAGAGCCGAGGCCAGGTTTAACAATAAGTTTCATGTCCCACACGAGGCCACTCCTTCAAGACCGGGAGAGGTGGCTGTTTCATCTGCTATAGAAACGAACACAGAGACTAAGGCAAAATGAAGAAACAGAGAAATATGTCCCAAATGAAAAATCAACATAAAACCTCAGGGGGAAAAAAGCTTAATGAAATGGAGATAAGTAATTTACCTGATAAAGTATTCAAAGAAAGAGTCATAAAGATACCCACTGAACTTGGAAGAAGATTGGAACACAGTGAGAACTTCAACAAAGAGATTAAAAAAAAAATAAGAAAGAACCAATTAGAAGTCACAAAGCATGGGGCGCCTGGGTGGCACAGCGGCTAGGCGTCTGCCTTCGGCTCAGGGCGTGATCCCGGCATTAGGGGATCGAGCTCCACATCATGCTCCTCCGCTGTGAGCCTGCTTCTTCCTCTCCCACTCCCCCTGCTTGTGTTCCCTCTCTCGCTGGCTGTCTCTATGTCTGTTCGAATAAATAAATAAAATCTTTAAAAAAAAAAAAAGTCACAAAGCAAAAGAATACAATAACTGAAATGAAAAAAATACAATAGAAGGGTTCAACAACAAACAGAGTGAAGAAAAAGAAAGGATCAGTTAACTAGAAGGCAATCAATGAAAGCAGTGAAGTGAAGAAAGAATTTTTTTTAAAGATTTTATTTCTTTATCTGAGAGAGAGATCAAGAGAAAGAGAGAGGGCTCACAAGCAGGGGGGAGGGGTCGAGGGAGAAGCAGACTCCCCACTGAGCAGGGAGCCCAATGCAAAACTCAATTCCAGGTCTCTGGGATGACCTGAGCTTGGCCAGACACTTAACTGACTGAGCCATCCAGGCGCCCCAAAAAAAAGAATTTTGAAAATGAAGTTTGCTTAAGGGACTTATAGAACAATATCAAGCAGACTAACATGCACATTACAGGAGTCCAAGAAGGAACACACAGAGAGAAAGGGACAGAAATCTTATTTGAAGAAATAGGGGCAAAAAAAAAAAAAATTTTGCTTCTTCCTCTCCCACTCCCCCTGCTTGTGTTCCCTCTCTCGCTGGCTGTCTCTCTCTGTCAAATACATAAATAAAATCTTTAAAAAAAAAAAATTCTGCCCAGCAAAGTTATCATTCAGAAGGGAAGGAGAGATAAAGAATTTTCCACATAAGCAAAGCTAAAGGAGTTCATCACCACTTAAACTGACCTTATAAGAAGTGTTAAGGAGACTTTTTTAAGCTAAAAAGGGCACTAATTTATAACAATAACATATATGAAGGAATGAAATCCACTTTTTTAAAAAAATTTTTTTAAAGATTTTATTTTATTTATTTGACAGAAAGAGAGACAGCCAACGAGAGAAGGAACACAAGCAGGAGGAGTGGGAGAGGAAGAAGCAGGCTCCCAGTGGAGGAGCCTGATGTGGGACTCGATCCCAGAACACCAGGATCACTCCCTGAGCTGAAGGCAGATGCTTAACGACTGAGCCACCCAGGCGCCCCTCACTTTTTAAGATAAATGTATAGTAAAGGTAGTTGCTTAATAACTTACAAAGCTACAATGAAAGTTATAAAATAAAAGTACTAAAAGCTATGATTACAATAATTAAGTTAAGGAACACACAAGATAAAATGATGTAAAATGTGACATTAAAAGCATAATATGTGGTGGGGGGAATAATAATGTTGAGCTTTCCATTGGGATCAAACTTAAGTTGTTATCAACTTAAAATAGACTGTTAGAGATGTAAGTGGTTATATATAAGTCTCACAGTAATCACAAAACAAAAACCTAAAGTAAATATACAAAAATAAAGAAAAAGGAACATAAGCATTCCACTAAAGTAAGTCATCAAACCACAAAGGAAGAAAATAAGAGAAGATGTCTAGAGAGGAACTACAAAGCAGCCAAAAAGTAATTAATCAAATGGTGAGTTTAGTCCATTTATGTTTAAAGTCATTATTGATATATATAAGTGCATGCCTAACAATATGACTTTAAATGTAAATGGACTAAATTCTACAATCAAAAGATACAAAGTGGCTGAAGAGATGTAAAAATAGGACCCATCTCTATGCTGCCTAGAAGACACTCACTTTAGATGTAAGAACACACACAGACTAAAAGTGAAGGGATGGAAAAAGATATTCCATGCAATGGAAACCAAAAGAAAGCTGGAGTAGCTGTAATTATATCAGAAAAAAATAAACTTTAAAACAAAGATTGTAATAAGAGACAAAGAAAGACATTACATAATGATAAAGAGTCAACCCAACAAGAAAATACAACATTTGTAAATATTTATGTACCCAACATAGGAACACCTAAATATGTAAAACAAATATTAACAGATCTAACAAGAGAAATAGAGAGCAATACAATAATAGTAGGGAACTTTAATATCCCACTTATGTCAGTGGATAGATCGTTCAAACAGAAAACCAATAAGAAAACATTGGTCTTAAATGACACATTAGACTAGATGGGCTTAACAGATATTTATAGAACATTCCACCCAAAAACAACAGAATACACATTTTTCTCAAGTACACATGGAACACTTTCCAAGACAGATCATATTTAGGATACAAAACAAGTCTTAATAAATTTTAGAGGATTGAAATCATATCAAGCATTTTTTTTCTGACCACAATAGTATGAAACTAGAAATTAATAACATGAAGGAAATTGGAAAATACACAAATATGTGGAGATTAAACAGGAGACTGAATGACCAATAGGTCATTGAAGAAATAAAAGGAGATATCAAGAAATAACTTCAGATAAATGAAAATAGAAATGTAGTATACTAAAATTTATAGGATGCAGCAAAAGCAGTTCTAAGAGGGGAGTTCACAGTAATAAATGCCCACTCAAGAAACAAAAAAAGCTTGGGGCACCTGGGTGGCACAGCGGTTAAGCGTCTGCCTTCGGCTCAGGGCGTGATACTGGCATTATGGGATCGAGCCCCACATCGGGCTCCTCTGCTATGAGCCTGCTTCTTCCTCTCCCACTCCCCCTGCTTGTGTTCCCTCTCTTGCTGGCTGTCTCTATCTCTGTCAAATAAATAAATAAAATCTTTAAAAAAAAAAAAAAAGAAACAAAAAAAGCTCTTAAATAAACAACCTAACTTTATGCCTCAAGAAATTAGATAAAAAAGAACAAATGAAGTTCAATGTTAGTAGAAGGAAGGAAATAGCAAAAATTAGAGCAGAAATAAATGAAATAGAGATTTAAAAGACAACAGAAAAGATCAATGGAACTAAAAGCTAGTTCTTTGAAAAGATAAACCTTTGACAAACCATTAACTAGACTCACCAAGAAAAAAAGAGAGGGGGCTCAAATAAATAAATTCAGAAATGAAAGACGTGGGGCACCTGAGTGGCTCAGTAAGTTAAGCATCTGCCTTTGGCTCAGGTCAAGATCCCAGGGTCCTGGGATCAAGTGCCGCAGTGGGCTCCTGGCTCAGCAGGGAGTCTGCTTCTCCCTCTCCCTCTGCCTGCCATTCCCCTGCTTGTGCTCACACTGTCTCTCTGTCAAATGACTGAATAAAATCTTAAAAAAAAATTCTTTTAATGTTTTTAAAAATAATTAAAAAATTTAATAAATGAAATGAAAGATGTTACAACTGACACCACAGAAATGCAAAGAATCATGAGACTACTAGGAACAATTATATGCCAACAAATTAAATAACTTAAAAGAAATAGATAAATTTCTGCAAATATACACCCTAAGAAGACTAAATAATGATGAAACAGAAAATCTGAACAAAGTGATTATTAGCATGGGGGTTGAATCAGTAATTAAAAACCTCCCAACAAACAAAAGTCCAGGACCAAACAACTTCACAGGTGAATTCTACCAAACTTTCAAAGAAGAATTTAGACTAATCCTTCTCAAATTCTTCCAAAACAGAATAGGATGGAACTCTTCCAAACTCATTTTACAAGGCCAGCATTACCCTAATATCAAAACCAGACAAGGATGCCACAAGAAATGAAAATTACAGGCCCATATCTCTGATGAACATAGATGGGAAAACCCTCAACGAAATATTAGTAAACCAAACTTAAAAAATACATTAAAAGAATCATACACCATGATGAAGTGAGATTTATTCCAGTGATGCAAGGATGGTTAAATATCCACAAATCAGTCAATGTCATACATCACCACCAAACATACAATTGTCTGAATAGGTGCAGAAAAGGCATTTAGCAAAATTCAACAACTATTTATGATAAAATCTCTATACAGAGTTGGTATAAGATGGAATGTACCTCAGCATAATAAAGCTAATATATTTAATGGTGAAAAGCTGAAAGCTTGTCCTTAAAGATCAGGAACAATACAAGACATTCCATTGCTCACAGATGGAAAGATACTCCATGCTCAAGATTGAAAGAACAAATATTGTTAAAATGTCCAAACTCGGGGCGCCTGGGTGGCTCAGTCGGTTAAGGGTCTGCTTTCGGCTCAGGTCATGATCTCAGGATCCGGGGATGGAACCCCACATTGGGCTGGCTTCCTGCTTGCCAGGGAGTCTGCTTCGTCCTCTCCATCTGCCCCTCTCCCCCTGCTTGTGCTCTCTCTCACTCTCTCTCTCCCTCATGAATAAAAAAAATCTTAAAAAAAAATAAAATGTCAAAACACCCAAAGCATTCTACAGATTCAATGCAATCCCTATCAAAATTCTTTTTTTTTAAGAGAGGAAGAGGGGGGAGGGGGGAGGGGAGGTGGGAGGGGCAGAGGGAGAGAGAGACTCTTAAGCAGACTCCATGACCAGTGTGGAGCCTGACACAGGACTCAGTCTCACAACCCTGAGATCATGACCTCAGCTGAAAATGAGTGTCAGACGTTTAACTGACTGATCCACCCAGGTGCCCCAATCCCTATCAAAATTCTAATGGCATTTTTCTCAGAAATAGAACAAACAATTCTAAAATTTGTATGAAACTATATAAGACCCTGAATAGCCAAAGTAATCTTGAGAAAGAACAAAGCAGGAGACATCATGCATCTTGATCTCAAATTATATTACAAAACTATGATAATTAAAACAGTATGGTAATGGCATAAAAAACAGACACATAGATCAATAGAATGGAATAGAAAGCCCCAAAATAAACCCATGCATATATGGTCAATTAACTTAACAACAAAGGAGTCACAAATATACAATGGGTAAAGGGTAGTCTCTTCAATAAATGGTATTGGGAAAACTGAACAGTCAAATGCAAAAGGATGAAATTGGACAACTATTTTACACCATACACAAAAATTAATTCAAAATGGATTAAAGACTAGGGGCACCTGGCTGGCTCAGTCAGTAGGACATGCAACTCTTGATCTTGGAGTCATTGATTCAAGCCCCACATTGGGAGTACAGTTTACTTTTTTAAAAGTTTAAAAGCATTGATTAAAGACTTGAATATAGACATGAAATTATAAAAATCCTAGAAAAAACATAGGTAGTAAGCTCCTTAACATAGGTCTTGGCAATAATTTTTTGAATCTGACATCAAAAGCAAAAGCACCAAAAGCAAAAATAAACAAATGGGACTACATCAAACTAAAAAGCTTCTGCACAGGAAAGAAAACCATCCAGAAAATAAAAAGGCAACCTATTGATTAGAAGAAAATATTTACAAATCATATATCTGATAAGGGACTATTAGACAAAATACATAAATAACTCAAACAACTTAATGGCAAAAAACAGTCCAATTAAAAATTGGGCAGGTCTGCTCTTACACTGTTGATGAGAATGCAAACTGGTGCAGCCACTCTGGAAAACAGTATGAAGGTTCCTCAAAAAGTTAAAAATAGAACTACCCTAGACCCAGCAATTGCACTACTAGGTATTTACCCAAAGAATACAAAAGTACTGATTTGAAGGGGCACATCCTCCCCGATGTTTATAGCAGCATTATCAATGATAGTCAAATTATGGAAAGAGCCCAAGTGTCCATCGACTGATGAATGGATAAAGAATAATAATATTACTCAGCCATCAAAAAGAATGAAATCTTGCCATTTGCAGTGACATGGATGGAGCTAGACTGTATTATGCTAAGCATAACCATATTATTTCATTCATATGTAGAAATTAAGAAATAAAACAATGAACATAGTGGAAGGGGAAAAAAGAGAGGTAGGCAAACCATGAGAGACTCTTAACTATAGAGAACAAACTGAGGATTGATGGAGGGGATGTGCGTGGGGGATGAGCTAAATGGGTGATGGGTATTAAGGAGGGCACTTGTGATAAGCACTGCATATGATATGGAAGTGATGAATCACTAAATTCTCCTCCTGAAACCAATACTACACTATATGTTAACTAACTAGAATTTAAATAAAAACTTGAAAGTAACTAACTAACTAAATAAATAAATAAATAAAATTGGGCAGATCTGAATAGAGGTTTTTCCAAAGAAGACATATCTTGGCCAACAGATACATGAAAAGAGGCTCTGCAACATTAATCATTGGGAAATAACAAGTGTTGGCAAGGATGTAGAGAAAGGGAAACACCTGTGCACTGTTGATGGCAATGTAAATTGGCACAACCATTATGGAAAACAGTATGTAGGTTCTTCTAAATGTTAAAAATAGAGCTACATATGATCCAGTTATTCCACTTATGTGTATTTATCCAAACAAAACAAAAACACGAACTTGAAAAGATATATGCGCCTCCATGTTCATTTTAGCATTATTTATCAATAGCCAAGATACGGAAATAATCTGAATCTCCATCCACGGTTGAATGAGTAAAGAAGCTATGGTGTATAATATACAACATAATATTATTCAGCCACAAAAAAGAATGAAATCCTGCCATTTGCAACAGCATGGATAGACCCAGTAAGAATTAGCTGAGTGAAATAAGCCAAAGTCAGAAAGATAATTACTGCATGATATCTCTTACATTTTGAATCTATAACTTAAATAAATAATAAATTAATAAGCCAAGCTCACAGATACAGATTGGTGATTGTCAGATGTGGTGAGTGAGGGGTGGGAGAAACGGGAAAAAGTAACTGATAGTTATGTACAGATAGAGAGCCACGTACTACACTAATAACCTTTGCCTACAAGACTTACAGGTGCTTGTTTAACAATGCAACACAATAATCAAATGAGGCCTGTAAAGCTTGGGGTTGGGATGACATTAGACATTATTGGATACACCTACATTTTTGCACCTGTAGTTTTACAAGCTCAAGTTAGAAAACCTATCATGTTAATAAAAATAAAAATATTGTTTTCAAATTTTAATAAGCATTACAGAATTATGTAATAATGCCTTTTGTAATTCTAATAATTAACACCTTTCTTCTAAAGGGTGAGCCAACATATTTTAAACAGGTGATTAAAAATATAGAGCCACTTTTATGGAGAGCAATACTATTTAAAAAATGCCAAGTGTTCAAAAGACTCATTAAACCTTAGAAATATTCAAATAAAATATTCAACATCATTCTGACTTAGACTAAAAACCAAAACAAAACAAACAAAAATCAGAATTAGCTTAATATGTTTGTATCTATTCAATTTACTGTAGTAGATCAGAGAGGAGTATCTATTTTATTTTTTTATATATTATCTTTTTTTTCAAGTTTTTATTTGAATTCCAGGTAGTCAACATACAGTGTCATATTAGTTTCAGGTGTACCATATCATGTTTCAATGCTTCCTTACAACACCAGGTGCACATCACAACAAGTGCACTCCTTAATCCCCATCACCTATTTCTCCCATCCCCCACCCACCTCCCTTCTGGTAACCATCAGTTTGTTCTCTGTAGTTATCTTACTACTCTACTAACTTTCTTGCTTTGCTGCTCTTTCTCTTTTCCCCTTTGCTCATTTGTTTCTTAAATTCCACATATGAGTGAAATCATATGCTATTTGTCACTCTCTGTCTTATTTCGCTTAGCATAATACTCTAGCGTCATCCATGTTGTTGCATATGGCAAGATTTCATTTTTATGTTTGAGTAATATCCCATTGCATAGATATAGCTATGCATATAGATATATATATATCTTTGCATATATGGTCCAGTTTCATTCTTCTGCATGTTACTGTCCAGTTTTCTCAACACCATTTGTTGAAGAGACTGTTTTTTTCCCATTGGATATCCTTTCCTGGTTTGTCAAAGATTAATTGACTATATAGCTGTGGGTTCATTTCTGGATCTGTTTTATTGATCTATGTGTCTATTTTTGTGCCAATACCATACTGTTTTGATCGTCACAACTTTGTAATACAACATGAAGTCAGGAATTGCGATGTCTCCAGGTTTGCTTTTTTCTTTTTCAAGGTTGCTTTGACTATTTGGGGTCTTTTGTCATTTCATAAATTTCAGGATTGTTTGTTCTAGCTCTGTGAAAAATGCTGTTGGTATTTTGATAGGGATTGCATTAAATGTGTAGATTGCTTTGGGTAGTATAGACATTTTAAGAATATTTGTTCTTCCAATCCATATGCATGGAAAGTCTTTCCATTTCTTTGTGTCATCTTCAATTTCTTTCATCAATATTTTAGTGTTTTCAGAGTACAGGTCTTTCACCTCTTTGGTTAGGTTTATTCCTAGGCATCTTATTGTTTTTGATGCTGTTGTAAATGGGATTGATTCCTTAATTTGTCTTTCTGCTGCTTCATTAAGATTTCTAGAAATTCAACAGATTTCTGTGTGTTGATTTTGTATCCTGTAAAGTTACTGAATTCATTTATCAGTTCTAGCAGGTTTTTTTGGTAGAGTCTTTCAGGTTTTCTATATAGAGTATCATGTCATCTGTAAATAGTGAAAGTTTTACGTCTTTCTTGCTGACTTGAATCCCTTTTATTTCTTTTTTGTTGTCTGATTGCTGTGGCTAGGACTTCCAGTACTATGTTAAATAACTGGTGAGAGTGGACATCCCTGTCTTGTTCCTGACAGTAGAGGACAGCTCTCAGGTTTTTGTTTTTTTTTTTTTCCATCGAGGATGATATTAGCTATGGAGTTTTCATATATGACCTTTATTATGTGCAGGTATGTTTGCTCTCCGCTTACTTGGTTGAGGGTTTTTATCATGAATGGATGTTGTCCTTTGTCAACTGCTTTTTTTTTTTTGCAACTATTGAAAAGCCAAATATGTCTCTTGCTCATGAAATTAATGGCTTTTTGAGGAGGTCATGTAGTGCCCAGGGCCTGGAGCTTCAGGGAGTGTATCTGGTGTGTGCTGTGTGCACTCTGCTATTGTGTTTTGGCTGTTCTACCCTTCAGGCCAGTCATCTGCAGAGGTTCTCCTTGTCTGCTGTGTGCAGTGTTTGATCCCTGCCTGACTGTGGTGAGTTTTAACTAGGTGTGCCCTGGTCTGTTTGTGAAATGAGACCCAACATCACCCCCACCAGTACTGAGGCCATGAAGAACTCTCTAGTTGAAAAATGTGGTTTGGGCAGAGGTTTGTGCTGGTCTTCTGGGGAATCATCTGTGCTGGGACTAAAGCAAGCAGGACTGAGAAGCGCTGCTCCACCAGAGTGTAGGGTGGTAGGGCTTGGTGTAAGCAAGTTAGGTGGCCAGTGTCGGTGCTGTGCTGCTTCCTGCAGATGACTCTGTGTTTATGCTGAGGGGCAGGAGAGGGAAATGGTGGTGGCCAGCTCCTTGATTCCCAGGGAGGCATCTCTGTGAATGCAGCCCCTCAAGCACCCACTTGGGAAAGAGTCAATAATCTCCCACGCGCCCCAGGTGTTCTTTGGATCACTCTTGCCACACTTCTGCCCTCAGGTTGTTTGCCTGCCTGCTCTCCAGGAGCAGGTGCAGTGCCCTCTGGGCTCTATTCCAGCCAAGCCCTCTGTCCTTTAAAACTCCAGACTTTAAGCCCTACTGGTTGCAACAATTCATGAAATTCAGCCCTATCATTTTCAGAAATTCAGCCAATGGATTTTGGGAAGTGTTCTCCTTGTGCATTCCCTTCTACTCCTCCTCTCTTGCCCTTTTTCATAACAATGGCTCCCTTCCTGCTGCAGCGCCTGTGATTCTTTTCTCCCCAAAACCATGTCTCTGCACTTCCTACCTTCTTTGATGCACTTCCTACCTCTTCTCTTTTAGTTGTGGAGTTTGTCCTTTCATTCTTCAGGTCACTCTCTGGGGTTGTGTCAGTCTTCAGGTCGATTTCTGGGGTATTTGGGATGACCCGATAGTTATGTAATTGCGGTCATGGGATGAGGAGAGCCTAGGGTCTCCTAGTCTGCCACCATCTTCCTCTACATTATCCTTTTACTATATTGTTAGGTATGTCAATATTTTCTTGAGAATTTTTGTGTTTATGTTCATAAAAGGTTTTGATATGTAGATTTTTTTGCAATATATTTGTCTTGTGGTATTAGGATAATGCTGACCTCATACAATGAATTGAAAAGTGTTCTCTCTTATTTTTCTGAAGGAGATATTATTTCTTCCTTAAATATCTGGTGGAATTCTCCAGTGAAAACATTAAGTCTAGAGGTTTACTTTTGGAAGGTTTTTACCTAGGAGTTCAATTTCTTTAATAGCTAAAGAACTATACTGATTATCTGTTTCTTTTTGAATGGTCTTGGTAGTTTATGCCTTCAAAGAAGTTTGTCTGCTTCATCTAAGTTGTCAAATTTACAGGAATAAAGACATTCATATCTGGGACTCCAGTGACACAAATATATACACATTCATAGGCTGCAGAGGCTCTGTTCATTTTTAATTTTTTCTTCTTTTTTTAGATTGGAGCATCTCTATTGATCTATCCTCACATGCACTGATTCTTTCCTGTGTCATCTCTATTCTGCTACTTAGCACGTTTATTAATCTTTTATTTCAGGTATTATATTTCTTCTCAAATTTTCATTTGTTTCTTTTCTTATTGTTTATATTTCTCTTTTGAGAAATTTTATGGTTTCATTCAGTTCATTTTCTTTATGGAGCACAGTTTTGATAGCTGCTTTAAAATTTGGAGTAATTTTGGGACACCTGGGTGGCTCAGTTGGTTAAGCATCTGCCTTTGGCCCAGGTCATGATCCTAGGGTCCTGGGATTGAGTCCCACATGGGGCTCCTTGCTCAGCAGGGAGTCTGCTTCTCCCTCTACCTCCTGCTCCCCCTGTTTGTGCTCTCTCTCTCTCTCTGACAAATAAATAAATAAAATCTTTTAAAATAAAATACATTAAAATTTGGAGTAATTCTAACATTTGGGTCATCTTGGAATTGACATCTGTTAATTGTCTTTGAAAACTGGTCACATTTTCCTGACGGTTTGCATGTTGACTAGTCTTTCCCTTTAAAACTGGCCACATTTTTTAATTATGATTTTTCTTTCAATGTCAGGTATTTTGGATTATGTCCTGAATATTACTTTGTGAGACTATGTGTCTTGTTAAAATCTTCTAGAGGATGTTGATTTTTTTTTTTCTACTCAACCCAGTTAGTTTCATACCATAAGTACTATCTCTTCTTCCGTGGGCGTGGTTCTAAGGCCTAAGTTTTCAAACCCTTGGCTATGTTGCTTTAGGCCTGTCCCGTGCCTGCATCACTCAGACATTAGTGAGGGATTTGAGCATAGGTTTATATTGTATTTTAGTTCTCAGAGTCTTTGCTATATGGCTCTCAATCTGTCCCATGCATGTGTCCCTCAAGAGTGAGCCCAGGATTGGGGAGCCTCACTAGCTCAGTTGGAGCCCACTTAAAAAAAAAAAAATGAGTCCAGGACTAGTACCGGTTTATATACAGAATTATGGGATCACTTACCCAGCTCTCTCATCCCCAGAATTCCTCCATTCTTGCTCAAAGTAGCTCCCTTTCCTGGTCTTCTGGCCAAAAAGATAGGTTTCTCAGTTTGGGCTGCCCATGCTGGCCACTGCAGTTCTACTGGGTGGTCACTCTTGGTTCAAGGCTGGGAGAGTAAAACACAAAACCATAAAACTTTACTCCGTATGAGTTGCTTTAAGTTTGACTTCCATTCTCTATCCAGTAATGCCTTCATTTAGTTTTCAGTGACCACGAGTATATTTTAGTTGGGCTACTAGTTGTAATTAGTAGGAGAGAGAGTTTGATCAGCTCTGAAAGTCCTAATACTTTTATTTTTGAGCATTTTTCCATATCATTAAAACTCTTAATAACACCAACTTATGATCTCACTATATTCTAGCACGCATATTTTAATTTCCGATCAATTCTCTTAAGCTACTTTAAATTTCTAATATTTTACTATTACTGGGATGTGTAAATTTGTATCTAGCTTTCTGATTATTTCTTTAAGATATATTTTTAGATACAGAATGAAAACTAGTTCAAAGATTATGACAAGGCTCTTAAGGCATATTACCAAGCTGCTTTTCAGAAAGGCTTTACTAAAAATAAAGCATTATTGGCAACTTTTGCTAATTTATATAGAATAATAGATTCTTGTTTAAAATTTGAGATAATTAAGCAGAAATCTTTTTTATGTTCATGTATATTTTTTTTGTAAACTATTTTTCAAAGTCTATTACCCAGTTATTAGAATTATAGTTTATAATGAATTTGTATGAGTTATAAATAAAGAAGAAATTATATGTGTATCTGCCCATTGGTGCAGAAGAAAAACAGTAGAACAAACCAGAAACTAATGAAATTGTTTATTTACAGGGGGGAGGGGCATGGGGAACAAAACAGGAAAAACAGGGGAATGAAAATGGGGGAGAACAGTTAGGGTGAGTAACACATCTCTGATTAAACATTTTTGTATAGTTCTGACTCATAGAACCATGTGAATGTTTTACAAACTTAAAAAAAAACATAGATGGGGAATCAAAACTGATATAGAAACAAAAACAAATGAATCCAAGTGTATTACAATAACATAACCACTCTGAAGGGAAGGATGGAAAAGGAAGAACCAACCTAAGTAACTTTAGAAAACAATGTTAATTGAATATCCAAAGACTAAACACAAAAGAAGGATATACAGATATTCTACTCCAACTAGCAGGCCTGTTTGGAATAGTAGTATTGGTTAGCAGTTTCTAAACTGTGTTATGTGTATTTGAGGATTGAAGAAATAAATAAATAAAGGATATGAAGTCTAGTTTTCAAAGGAATTAAAAAGAAGGGAATTTATAATGAACACTGTGGTGTTGGAGTAGGATTGGAAGTATCACTATGAACTTTTTTTAAGTATATATACAGATAGAGACACAAGTATATTGATAAATGAATCATACATATAGTTGTATACACATATATTTTGTAGTTCTGTCAGCTGAGAGGATCTAGAAGCAGTGACACTCAGTACAATGAGTAGATCTTGCATCCCGATCTTCGTTTCTAAGTACCATTCTCTAGTGAAAGAACCAGGGCTGTTTGGAGACATGATTCCAAGACTAGAGTGGAGATATTACAAGAGAACTGTTTGTGTCAAAACACCTGTGGGAAAAGGTATGGAAATGCTAAAAATGATAAAGTCTATGTAAGTTTTCTATTGCTGCATATTACCACACACTTAGCAGCTTCACACACACACACACACACACACACAATCAACCAACCAATCAATCAATCAGTTTAGTCCAGGAGGTCAAAAGTCCCACTTAACAGGCCAGGTTCTCTGTTTAAGAGTGCCACAAAGCTGAAATCAAGGTGCCAGCCAGGCTGTGCTCCTCTCTGAAGAATCCACTTCCATGTTCACTCAAGTTGTTGGCTAAATTCAGATCCTTGAGTTGTAGGACTGAGGTCCCTGTTTCCTTGCTGGCTGGCTGCCAGGGCTCACTCTCAGCCTCTGGAGGCTGTTCTCAGGTTCTTGTCACATGACTCCCTCCATCTTCGAAGCCAGAATTGCTCTTATATTGAATCCCTCTCACATTTTGCACTGACTTCTTCTGTCTCTGAGCTCTCCCCCATATTTAAAGGGCTCATGTGATTAAGTCATACCACACAGATCATTTCATCTTATGATCAACTGGTTTGGGACTTTAATTACATCTGCAAAATTTCTCACAGTAGTACCTAAATCAGTGTTTGATCAAATGACTGGATGATACCCTGTGGTCTAGCAATCTTGGGGCCCATTTTAGAATTCTACAACAGGGCTGTATCAAAAAGACACAAAATACAGCAACCAATAAACAGAAATTGCTAGAACACTATCATTCTGGTCTGTGGACGCCAGGTAATTGTTGAAATTCTTTAAAAGTAATCTTAATGTTTGCCTCAGTTTCAGGTATTGTCAGAGATCACTAATAGTCTATCTACCTATCAGGAAGATGGCAAAAATGTGCATTTCATGTACTATAAGGAAGAGATACATGTATTTAGTGCCCACTATGGGTTCTGCACAACCATCATGTCATTTCATCCCCACTGTGCTCCTCTAAGGTGGTTATTAGTGTCCCCATTCTCTGAAGAAGACGCCAAGGCTCAAATTGTTCAGTGAAAATCACAGCATTGCACAGGTGGCACAATTGCCATACATTAACCTTGTAAATGCAAAGCGCACTGCCAATGTTAACCAGTACTCACACAATAAATAACATGTTAAAAAAAGAGGAAGGGCACAAGAGCCAACTGAGAGGGCCTCCCAATGGCTAAATCTGTTGCAGTAACTTGTACAACAAAATTATGATAGCAACTCATTGGAATTCATAGAATAAAATATATGTCTGTTAATCTATACTGTTATAAATCACTGAATAAAAAATGGGGGTGAAAGGAAAGCTCTTGCTTTACAGAATTCCAGTGAATAGATGTAGGAGGGATAATGGAAATAGAAAGTTACTATTTCACACATACCAGAGCAATAAATATTTCATGGAAGAATCATCAACGTATCCTAAAATTCACGGGCAGAATATGACAAGAAATGAGATATTCACATGGTCTCAAAGTATATTCCAGAAGATAATTATTATGTAGAAGAAAATATTAACTTTATAAACGAGAAACCTGGCCAACATCACGTTAGCCAAGTAATTGAGTTACAATCACCAATGACAAAACAAGTTGACATCCAGTGCCTTCTGGTGTAATGCATTGAGGATACATCACTTCTATGGAGTTCTTACCAAAAATGCATAATTATGAGAAACAGCAGACAAACCAAAATTGAGGGCTACCCTATGAAACAACTGATCAGTACTCTACAAAAAGTACTAAGGTCATGAAAGGCAAATCAATTCCAAGGAATTGATTTAAAGGAGACTGAGGAGATACCACAACTAAATACAAAATGTGACCCTGGATTGAAACCTGGGCCAGAAAAAGAATGTTAGTGAGACGACAGTAAAATTTTAAAAGTCTATATATTTTGTATATTTTTGACATATCCTTTAAGAGTTGCCGGAAGTCACTCTTTCCATGTCCTCATAATAGCATTATAGAATTATATTAACATTAATGTCCTCATTTTCATAATCATACTGTGCTAATAATGTAAGATGCTATATTAGGGAACCTGGGTGAAGTGTATACAACTTAAAAAGAAATTCTTTTAAATTTCCATCTTAATTTATCCACACGCAATTCTGCCAAATTATCTTGAGGTTTACTTACTAACAATTTTTTCTAAAAGGATGGAATTATTTCAAATCTCTCTCTCTCTCTCTCCACACACACACACACACACACAAACGTGTATGTATACATATATATACATCTTTACATATTCATATTCTACATATTAAACGTATTTAAATGTTTATACTATATATACAACTACATAAAAACGTTCAGCCTTCAACATATTGATAGCAAATATTTTCCGTGAATCTTTACCTTACAGTTTTGTATGCTATTTGACACATAATGCTCAAAAAAATTGTCAGTTATTTTTTTCAAGTAAGCTTTAACACTGATGGTGGGGCTTGCACTCACAACCCTGAGACCAAGAGTTGCATAGCTCTACCAACTGAGCCAGCCAGGAACCCCTGTCTGAGCCACTCTTTGAATCTCCTATTCACTTACCTGCAATGTAGTATCCTATGAATTTCTCATTAAAGTAAATGACCACCTCCTATAGTTCATTAGATGGACATGTCTTAGCTTTTACATTATTGTTTCCAGTGTTTACTATTTCCAATGTTCTACTATTTGATCTCTGTGACACATCTTTTGCATGAACATCTTTGGTAAAATGCCTAGCTTTGTGTTATGTTCCTAGAAAATGGTTGCCATTACCTTCCCATCAATAGAGAACACTTATTAATTCGGTCGTGCAATTTTTACTGACTATCTACTATGTGACAGGCACCGTTCTGGGCAGTAGAAAGAGCAGTGACGGGGTCCAAAACGGACCCCTTCCTACCCTCAGGTAGGAGAAGGGGGAAGAAAGTTAACCATTTTCTTGCAATTTAACTGCTTCCCCCACTTGCTTGCCATCTTTGCTGCTTCAATTCTAATTCTTATCCTGAAATTTCTAGTGGCAACTTAACGTGGAACTAAGTATAACTACAAAAACACATTTATTCTATTTTTTTTAACCTACAATAAGGTTATTATGAGAATTAAACAAGATGCAGGTAAAGTACTTAGTACACTGCTTGACAATAAACATAGCCTCTCTGAGGTAGATACTATTTATTGTTTCTCATTTTACAATTAAGGAACCTGGGGCTCAAAGATGAAAAATAACTTGCTTAATGTTACATAGGTAGAAAGTGGCAGTACAAGCCTTTGGATCATGTCTGACATCAAAGCCTTAATTCTTAACCACAGTACATGTCTTTTGTTCTAGAATATTCTCATTAATGTCAATCCATACTTAAATCCTACAGGTATACACAAAACATTGGTTTGTTTTTTTTTTTCTTTTTCATTGGCATTTATCACCTTTTCTGAATTTTGGATCTACTGTCATTAACAACAAAAAATATACAAGGAAAAGTTACTCGATTACAAAGCCAACATTCTAGATGTAATACAAAAGTTAATTAACTTAATCATTGATACTCAACTCAAACACAAACTGCTTATTTTCTTAACAATGAAATAGTAATAACACAGTAACTTACTTGTAACAAAGCCGCCGAAAGAGCAAAATAAAAACAAAGCTAATGAGGAGTTGCTTCATCTCAAATCAGTTACCCCCTTTAAACAGGAAAAACTACCATTACTCTGGTGGTTCTCAAAGTTGTCCGCACATTAGGATTGGGGAAAAGGAGGACTGGTGCTTAAAAAAATAGCTATACCCAAGGCCCATCTCAATTAAATGGGAATCTCTCCAGTGGGGCTCAGACAGGGATTTCTGAAGTGTTGTCTATGTTGAGAACAAGTCTAAAGTAATGAGCAATAAAAACCATGCCCTCAAAACAATTCAAAACCAAGAAATTTAGAAATACAACTAAATTTCTTTCTTCTTATCCTAGGAAAAGGGGGAAGGAAGCACCTATTTGCTCCTCATTGTTCTTTATCCATTTATGATTCCCCAAAGTAGAGTTAAACAAGTATCAAACATCGGAAGCTATGCAAACATGCTACCCAAATTGAAATTCTCACTACTTTACATTTAGAAAGTTCTTTTAGAACTATACCACCTTTAAGAATCCCCCACATTTTAAGTTTGCATAGATGTTTAAGTCGGCTAGCTGTTCAACTAAGAAGAGTCAATACAATGTACTAGAAAGCATTTTATTAATAAGAGTTATTATAAAACAATATTCATTTCATGTACCACAAATTAACTTTTTGGTACAGAGAAGAGGAATATTTGCGTGTTCCCCACCTACTTCTAAAACTGCCAGAATTCCTTTTTATAAGATAAGCATTTTCAAATTGAAGAGTCTAAACATAGATTTTTCTTTACGAGTACATATATAAAATACTTCCCCTATAACTGCACTATATCCTTGACAAATCCCTTCTGGGAGTTTCAGTAGTGACTGTAGGCATTTATCTTTAAAACAGCTTTTCCTCATTTTTCAGGTTTGGGAATGCAATCACATCAAGTATGGAAAGTAACTTTTCCCCTTAAGAATAAGTAAATTCACTTAAGAGATGTCTCCTCGAATTCCGAAAAACCTATTCTTCAGCTCCTTCTGTCAGGACTCCATGTCAATCTCAACCACTTCATTCTTGCTCTGAAGTGTTGCTTCGGGCAGGCTGTCTTCAAGGACTTCTTCGATGTCTGCCAGATCAATAGGTGGTAAAGGGTTCCTCCAGTACTGGAAGGTGTTATACTGCCAAAATTCTTCATTGAGCTTTAGGGAAAAAAAGAAAGATGAAAGTACATCAACAGTTTGTAGAAAGTTTCTTTTTTTTTTTTTTTTTTTAGGAAACAAATTTTCTTGTTTTAAAAAGCAAACTCACGTTAAGATTTTGTGGTCTTTTACTTTGCATCTTCAACAAATACACCTTTAAATTCTGCCTAATCAAAGTGCTTCATGGACTCAGTCAAATCTGTGCATTTTCATATTCATGGATTTGTGAAAATATCGTTAGTAGTTTAAATTTAAAAGAATTTCTTCCAAGAGCGTCTCTTCTTGATAATTTTCTTCTATTTTTCAACCAAAGAAAATGTTGGAAAATGGTCTTAATTTTTTTTTTTTTTACCTTTCAGCGAGGAAAACAATTTATTTAAGAAATACACACATACCATAAAACTTATTTTTGATCTTCCCCCAAGGTTTGGTATTTTAAGGGATTCACTTTACATAGGCTAAAATATTTTGACACCTTGCCACAAAATTTTAGTCTATAAACATGTTAAATATCAAGAAAATCTTAAACTGATAATTATATTAAAGATACAAGATTTGGTACACAGAAGGACTTTTAAATCAGTATACTAACACTGATAAATCCAAGTTGAGTACTGGCCCCTTTAAAATTCAACAGATTCCTCTGAATGGCTATAATATTGTTCCAAGTTATTATGAAGTGAAGCTAATGTTCCAATGAAGTTCAAAATTGGCACAGAATTTCAAACGCATCCCAGAAACACTTTGTGCAAGGAAGCAGCCCTAGAATTATTTACAGGATTCCAAGGTGGCCAGTTTGAAGGTTAACACCCTACCCAGATGAGTATTTCTATGTCTGTTCTACTAGGTTGTGTTTTCACTGTAGGCTAATACTTGCTGTAACACCACTATCCAAAAGAAATATAATGAAAGCCACATATGTAATTTTAAAAAGTAAAAAAGAAACAGATGGAATTACTCTTAACAATATTTTATTTGACCTGATATATCCAAAATATTATCATTTCAACATGCAGTCAATATTTTTAAAAATTGAGATATTTTACATTCTTTTTGTCATACTAAGTTTTCACAATTTGGCAAGTATTTACACTTCCAGCACTGGCCACATTTCAGTGCTCAATAGCCACATGTTGCTAGTTACTTTACTGGACCACACAAGCCTATTAGGAAATCTCAGTAGGAAGTACACTGAGTGCCTTAGACACTAAGGCTTAGAGAACTAAGAGTGTCTTCAGAATTTCTTGACGCTGGGATAAAAAAAATGCAGTAATTCAAATGATGCCCCCCCAATTCATTTTGATAAACAAAGAGTGTTAAAAACAGGGGTCTATATCTCTGCCTTTCGGAAAAAATCTGTTCCAATTACCTACTTACAAACATGGGCCCAAAAAAAGATCCTTTAATGACATCAGTGTAACCTAGTAGCTAAGAGCACAAACTTTGCCACCAGATAAACCTGGGTTTGCATGATAACTCCACCAACTAACTCTGACCTTTATGTTTCCTCATCGGTTAAACACAGGGCTCTTTTTCTTAATATATTTCCATTCATTCATTCATTCATTCATTCATTTATTTGGGGGGGGGTGGGAGGTTGGGGGGAGACAGAGAATCTTAAGCAGGCTTCATGCCCAGCACAGAACCCAACTCAGGTCTTGATCTCACAACCCTAATATCATGACCTGAGCGAAAATCAAGAGTCCGACGCAAAAATCAAGAGTCCCCCAGGCGCCCCCCAGACTCTCTTTCAAATTAAGGATTAGTACTGTAATTGCTCAATACTGCTAGATATTATATCCCAGGAAACCCATGAATCATGCATTACTTTTTTCTTAGGAACAGAAAAAAAACATTTCTGATTACTTTCCATTAAAAATAGCTAACAGTGAGGGTCAGAAGAGACAAAGCAATGAATCTGCATAAAGTGACACTATCATGAGAAAACACATTAATATTTAATTAAGTAATACTTTAGTTCTCTGGTTAAAAACACCAAAACAAAACAAAACGAAAAGCAGAAAAAAAGCCAACAATAACAACAACAACAAAACCCATCTGAGACAGCTCAAAAAATATTCTGATGTTCTAGGGCAGAAAAAAGGTAACATTATTCTGCCTAAATGAATCCTCAATGTAGAAAGGACATATTTGACAAACTTTTTCCTAAATGAGAACCCACGGGTGAGGGTAGGGACTACTCTGAGTGCCAGGGACCAGGGAGACATTTACTGCATGAATTGAAAAGCCTTTTTAACTTCTCCATGTTTTCATCATACTCTGTATCTTGGTAATTCACTGTAAATCCCTTAAAACAAAAAACCTCCATCTTTGGAGGCAGGAAAGGGGAGCTGGAGAAAACATGTTCCTCTCTTAAATTTGCAGAAGACAAGAAGCTCATGAACAAAACTAATAAAAGGAAGAAACCTGAGGATTCCTGGGCTTTTGCCAAAAGAAAAGAACAGGGACTGTCTTGGTGAGGAAGGTAAGCCCTATAGCCCACCTTAGTCCTTCCATGGGCCTGTAGTGACGAGGAAGCAGCTGCCAGACAGTCACTGCTGTTAAAGACACCGGTGTGTCTAAGAGATTCGAAGAAGGTATCTGTGTCAGTCCACTAAAAAATTCTCCTTCTTCACCTACCTACAATTTTCATATTTCCTTCTTATCAATCTGTGGCATGCTGCAGTCAGTATGTTCTGGTAGAAAAGACAAGCCTATATATGGGTGGGGTACCAAAATGGTCTGAAGAGGAAAAGTTTTCAAAGTGCACAGTAGTTATCTCCTCATCAAATAGGTCTGGATGACTATCATTCTGGGTTTTTTTTAGGGTTTGCCATAGGCAACACACACAATATAACTGTAAATTCTAATTATTCTGTTTTCAAAACATAAGTGCTATCATTCGGTTTTAAGTAAGCGGATTCTGAACATCTAAAAGCAATACGAAGAAAAAAGTCTAAAAAAACCCTCATGTTTTCTAAATTCCAAGACAACTGGGGCCGTAAATATTTACAATTTTGAATGTCATCCAGAAAAGCTCATCGTTACTGTCCCAAGGTACTATCTCACAACCACAGAAAAAGCTCGTTCCCAACTATCAAATTCTCATTTTATTAGGTTTTTCACTAAGAAGTCCTGCCAAAGGAACCTCACTTCACTTTTTTCCTAGCAAAGCATTTGGTAAATTCTGCATAAGACACTGAAAACAATGGAAAAATGTGAGGCATATGCTATGGAGTAGTGCTTGAAGAGTACGGTGAATCGAGGTGAATCGAGCCCTACGTTTGGTCTTTGTATTCGCAAAGCTTCTGGTAAGTCAACCCAGACCTGCCAAAAAGCAGCCTGAATTCCTAAGACTAGACCAAAGCTGTCCAATAAATATATAATGCCAGCCACAAACATAATTTAAATTTTTCTAGTGGTCATACTAAAAAAGTGCCACAGGTAAATTTTCATATATTTTATTCAATCCAGTATCTCCAAGTTCTTTCAACGGGTAATCAATAAAAATTTCCGAGATCTTCGAAATCTAGAGTGTATTTTACACTTATAGCACACCTCCATTTGGACTAGTCACATTTCAAGTTTTCAGTTGTCCCACAGTTAGTGGCTGCCGTATTGAACAGCGCAGATCTAGACTATTATATCTTAGTTGCAGAGATGGGGTACGCTCGTTTCCCAAAGAATAAGAACTCTTAGATTATGATCCTAGTATACGCTTTACTTTAGGGTTCAAATTAATTTCCAACAATAATCCTTTTTCATAGAATCCGACCGAACACTGTGAGTTTTTAAATGCCCTTTCCCAAGATAGGGAGTGCCCTTCCTCTTTACCAAAAGTGCTGTTCCGTGCCTACAGGCCATCCAATTGATGGCCACCACACTGGTCACCCTCTTCAGAAAGAAATCTACCCAGAATTCTGGAAGAAATCATCGTTAAGCCAAGGAAGGCGCGCAGCACCTTTCTCCATCTGTCGTTGAGCAGACCTATCGCGGTTCACGGTCGAAGTCTCCAGAAAGCTCAAGCCCGTCGTTGACTCACACTCCTGCTTCCCTCTTACACAGGACAGGCACTGAAGGTGCAAGCCCACATCTACCTCACCCGACGGTCTGTTTTCCCCAAGTTTAGACAGGTGCTTTCAGCCCACAGGACTCCCCAGACGCTGCCAACAGGCCAAGGGCTCTGGGGCCCTTCCTGTGTAGCCTGGGAGTCCGAGTCTTTCCTGCAGCAGAGACCCCGGCTTTCCGCCTTTTGGGGCTTCTTGATGAACACGAGTCAAGACGGGGACAATCTGCTCCCTCCCGGGGCGCGCAGTACTACGTAAAAGGTGACCCCCCCCCGTCCTCTCACCCCGCCCGCCCTCTGGAGAGCTCAGCCAGCCCCCAGCCCCTACCTGGCGCGGTGCTGCCCCCCAGTCTCCCCGCGGGGGCTCCGTGCGCCCCGCCCCGTCGTCGCCACCGCCCCTCGGGGGCTGGGCGCCCCGAGGCTCCTCCCCTGGCCCGCGGGGCCGTACGGGAGGCTGCTGGTGCGGCGGCTCGCCAGTCTCCGGGCCTCGGCCCTCACGCTGCACGCCGCCCGGAACGCTGCTGTCCCGGCTGTCGCGGCGCTTGCTGGGCGAAGCTGAAGGCTCAGTCATGGCCCCCGCGTCGATTTTGCGCTTTCGGGGCAGCTCCGGGACGCCGACGGGCTGCCCGGGATGGGAGGCCCCCGGCGGCGGGATCCAGAGCGGCGGCGGCGGCGGCTCTTCGGGGAAGTCGCAGAGCAGAAGCCGCTTCCAAGGCACGTGGAACGTCAGCGGCTCGGCCGCACGCCGCTTGGCCATGGGCCCCGGAGCCTCGGGCGGAGCCCGCCCGGCGCGGGAGGCCGAGCGCAGATAACTCCAGGGGCGGAGGGCGAGGGCGGAGCGCGCGAGGGAGGGCGAGGACCTGCTCGGCTAGCGGGCGGCGGGCGGAGGGGGCGGGGCGGCCGGGCCCGGCGCAGCCCGCGCGCGATGCCCTCACTGCAGCGGAGGTACTGCCGGACGTTGGGGAGCTACCGCGAAGCGGCGGAGATTCGAACCTGCGCACAAATGTGCGCGCGCGTACTCGCGCCGGCCAGGCGGAGCCGCTGGTTGGTGGAGACTCGAGGGGCGCGCTCCCGAACGCCCCCGCAGCCGGAAGTGCGCGCCCCGGGGGGAGGTGGGAAGGCGGCCACGGATTTATTAAAGGCCCAGTGGCTGGTTCCCCGAGGGCCTGACCTTGTTTCCCCGGGAGCGGGGAGCGGCTGTGCAAATCCCGAACTTGGTAAAATGGTGTAGGTTTAAGACTTCTAGAATGCATTTGTTAATATTCCCTTCCTCGAGTCAGCGGCCTCAGGGACGCTTCCAGGAGGTCAAAATCACCTCCAAGAGGTAGAGACTTTGGACAAACTAGTGTTGAGAGGCTCTAGCGCCACATAAAATGATCATTTTAGGCGGACTGTTCAGGGTGGGGGCGGAGGGAAGTCGCTAAAGCCGACACACAAAAACCAAGCAGAACAAAACAAAACCCAACGAAGTGTATGTTTTGCAGTGGCTGTCGTGGAAAGTGAATTGGCACCACATTCTTCGAAGATCTTCTGATTAAAAATTCACTGATGAAGTTGCAGAGGACATGTGCAGCTCACCCAAAATAGCTCATCCCAGAGCCAAGCCTGGAGCACAGCTCTTTCCTTTTCCAACTGAAACCTAAACTTGTTTGGCTCTTAAATTATGTGGGAAGCCCACACGGTTCCCGTCTTACTCGGTACGATGATCTGAAGTGAGATTCCAAGACCTTCCTTACAACAGACTTTGTTATCAAGCAAAGTGAGGGGGATGAGAGCAGTGAATTTACTATAGCTTGTATTTTGATGGTTGATAAAGATAGTAACCAAGTAAACAAAAATGAGGAAGAGAGCTACATGATCTTCTAGAGAAAGTGCAAGGAAGATAACTGTACTCTAACTGGTAAGTACTTAATCTGTATTTTATTTACCCCATGCCAAGGTTGTGAGAAGATAGTCAACGACCATACTTAATAGGCACAGAAATGTAATAAGTTAGGGTGTTAAATAATAGCTTTTCCGCTTGATCTTTCCATTCCTTCTCCTTTGAAATTGATAACCTGTCACTTTTAAAGAGCAGATCACACGGATCAGATATGAAGGATCTTACTTTTACTTGAAAGGTTTTGAGGGTGTCCTTCCCAAAAATGATAAAAGTGCCGTTTAGCTAACAGAGGTCCATTTCTTTGTGTTCCCTCACCACAGACTCTGTTTTTCTAAATTGTGAAATACATCGTATATTCAAAAGGTTGTCTAAAACAAAAGAATGAAAACCAGCGCCCAGTTTTATATATAGAATATTACTTGGGCCAGAACATGACAAGGTCCCTACTTTCTTCTCCCACTGGTGCCTTTCTCCCTTTGCTCCATTCCAGGTAACTGCTGTTTTGAATTTTGAATTAACCATCCCCTTGCCTAACTTTGTAATTTTACCGTTTGTGTTCCTAAATAACATTTTTAGTTTTGCTGGTTTTTTTTTTAACACTTTATGGAGCCTTAATTGACATAAAATGAAATGCATATAATCAAAGTGTTTACTTTGCTGAATTTTGACATATGTATATTCCTGTGAACCACAGCCACAATTAAGATAATACACATCTCCATCACCCCCAAAAGTTTCCGCTTGCCCTTTTGTGATTCCTCTTCTCCCCTGGTTCCTTCCAGGGGAATGTAACCACTGCTTTACTTTCTGTCATTATAGATTAATTTGCATTTTCTAGAGTTTTATATATATGGAATCATAGTATATACTATTCTTGTTTGGCTTCCTGCAGCATAATTATTTTGAGATTCACATTATCACATGTTCATTCCATTTGATTACTCAGTACGTCTCCACTGTATGGCTGTATCACAATTTGTTTCTCCATTCACCTGTTGATGGACATGTAGGTTGCTTCCAGTTTGGGGCTATACAGATAAAGCTGCTGAGAACATTTGTGTGTAAGGCCTCATATGGACATGGGATTTCTTTTCTCTTGGGTACGTGAGAAGTAGAATGGCTGGACCATGTGGTAGGTGTCTTTAACTTTCTAGCAAATGGCCAAACGGGCTTATACCATTTTACCCTCCCATCAGCAGTGTATGAGACCTCCAGTTCCTACACATGGTCTCCGACAGTTGGTGTGGTCAGACTTTATATTTAGTCTTTATAAATAGGTATCTCATGTATCTTATTATAGTTTTAATTTACATTTCCCTAATGACTAATGATGTTGACTAATAATAGTTTATTTGCATCTGTAGCTCTTTTTTTTAAATTATTAATTTATTTATTCGAGAGAGAAAGCGAGAGAGATCATGAGAATAGGGGAGAGGTAGAGGGAGAAGCAGACTCCCCACTGAGCAGGGAGCCTGATGGTAGGACTCGATCCCAGGACCCTGAGATCGTGACCTGAGCTGAAGGCAGACTTTTTTTTTTTTTTTTTTTTTTGAGATTTTATTTATTTATTGGACAGAGAGAGACACAGCGAGAGAGGGAACACCAGCAAGGGGAGTGGGAGAGCGAGAAGCAGGCTTCCTGCTGAACAGGGAGCCCGATGCGGGCTCGATCCCAGGACCCTGGCATTATGGCCCGAGCCAAAGGCAGATGCTTAACGACTGAGCCACCCAGGCGCCCTATCTAGATCTCTTTGTAAAATGTTAAGATCTTTTGCCCACTTAAAATATTGAGTTCTTTGCTTTCCGTTTTCCTTATTTTATATTTTTGTGCATGTAATCGTATTTCATTCATTTCTATTAAGTATGGTATTCCAGCATGTGAATCTACTCTATTGATAAACATTTGAGTTTTTTTCAGATTTTTGCAGTTAGAAATAGTGTGCAATGAGCATACTTGTTCATGACTTTTTTTTAATTGAAGTTTAATTGACATGCTGTATCCTCTTTTCAGGTGTACATCATAGTGATTCAGTATTTTTATACATTATGAAATGATCCCCAAGATAAGTATAGTTACCATCTGTCACCATACAGAGTTATTACAAAATCATTGACTGTATTCCCTATGCTGTACATTACATTCCCTGATTTCCTTTTTGACCTATGGATTGTGTTAACTTTTCAAGCATCAGAGGTTTTCCTAGGTATCTTTTTTCTTATTGATTTCTAGTTTACTTCCTTTCTCGTTTAATTCATTGTTTGTGTGATATTAATCCTTTTAAATTTATTGAGATTTATTTTATGACCCAGCTTATGAATTATCATGGTACATGTAACGTGTTCTTGGAAAGAACAGAACATCCTGCAGGCATTCGGCATAGTCCTTTATCAGTGTCACTTAGGTCAAGGTGGTGGTAATGTTTCTCAGATATTATATGTCTTTACAGATTTGGGGTTTTTTGGTTTTGGGGGGACTTTTTGATCTAAACGTTCTATGAATTGCTAAGAAATAGGTGTTAAAATATTCAGCTAGGACAGTAGATTTTTCTGTTTCTCCTTTTAGTTCTGTCAGTTGTTTTTTTTTTAAGATTTTATTTATTTATTTGACAGAGAGAGACAGCCAGCGAGAGAGGGAACACAAGCAGGGGGAGTGGGAGAGGAAGAAGCAGGCTCCCAGCAGAGGAGCCTGATGTGGGGCTCGATCCCAGAACGCCGGGATCACGCCCTGAGCTGAAGGCAGATGCTTAACGGCTGAGCCATCCAGGCACCCCAAGTTCTGTCAGTTTTCGTCTATGTATTTTGAAGCTCCGTTATTAGACACACATATATTATGATTGTTATGTCTCTGATGTATTTGTTCTTATGAAATAGCCCTCTTTATCACTGGTAATGCTCTTCATCTTGAAGTGGTCTTCTTTGATATAGCAGTTCCAGCCCTCTTATGCTTACCATTTGGACAGTACATCTTTTTTTCCACCCATTTACTTTCAGTTTATCTGTACCTTTATATTTAATGTTTCTCTTGGAGACAACGTGTATAGTTGGATCTTGCTTTTCCGACATTCTGACAGTTTCTGTATTTTAATTGGAATGTGTAGTGCTTTAACACTTGATAGAAATTATTGAGATGACTGGATTTAGGTCTCCTCTTTTACTATTTATTTGCTGTCTGTTCTCTTTCTTTTTTTGACTCTGTACCTCCTTTCCAGACCTCTTTTGGATTAACTCAGTATTGTTTTGAATTTAATTTTAATTTAATGTATTAAATACCTCTTTGTATGAATTTTCAGTGGTTGCTCTAAGGATTGCAATATACATTTAACTTTCCACAATTTACTTTCAGTTAACACTGTACCACTTAATGTAAAGCAGAAGTCTTGCAACCCTTCACTCCCACCCTCAGCCCGTCCAGGTGCACTTTTATATTGACCCAATAGGATCTTTTTCCTATCCTATAATTTTGTGTAACTCTGATTTCTTTCCCTAGCACTTCTAATGATAAGGACTCAGAACTCATCATTATTAACAGCAAAGCAACAAAGAAGGAAACTTTTCATGTCTTCTTGGTAAAGAAGGGATGCACACTCACAAATATTCTGCTTATCTTAAAATTTGTCTGTTTCAGACTGATTAAAGCCCTACAGCAGCTTAGGGTAGGGAAGTGGTTTAAAATATTTTTAGCAACTATGAATTTGCCAGACCTTTTACATATCTCATTTAATCCTCAGAACTCCATGGCAGGTATTACTGCCAGTTTAACAGATAAGCCTCACCCCCAAGCATCAGACCCTTGTCAACTCCTCAATGAGTCCAACCCTGACCACCCTATTTAAAATTTCAACACACTCAGCACTGCCCAAGAGCGCCGACTCTTAAGATTCCCTTTGCCTGATTTTTCCCCCTATAGCAAATATCACCTTCTAATCTATTACATGATTCACTTGTTTATTATTCTTATTGTATCCTTCTCTAGGAAGTAAGCCTCTTGAGGGTAGGGTTCTTTGTGTTTTTTTTTTCACTTATGATATACTCAAGCACCTAGAACTGTGCCTGGCATGTATCAGGTGCTTGGTACATACTTGTTGAATTAATGACTATTCATCTTTTTCACTTGGATGTTTCACAGGCATCTCATAGTCTATTTTTGTGTCCCTTGTATCCCATCATTCATCCAACCGGGTACTTATATCAGAAGTATAACTGTACTCCTTCACAACCTTATGCTCACTCATTATTCCTTGAAAAATAGCATTTGTTATGGACCAGGGAAAATTCTAGAGTTACCACAGTAAACAAAACAAAAAGCCCTGTCTTGTGACTCCCCAAGTGAAGCTTATATTGAGGGAGACAGACAGTAAACAAGTACATTTGTCAAGTGCTAAGGAAAAACAAAGCAGATAAGGATGGGGGACGTTTTATTAGGTGATCAAGAAGGGTGTCTGAGATAAGGAGACTTGAGCAGGGATCCGAAGAAAATCAGGGTGAGTTTTTATGGTGAGTGATCGTAGGCAAAGGTAATAACAAGTGCAAATGTGCTAAAACAAGATCATGTCTGGTATGAGCTTGTGACAGCAAGAAAGCCAGTGTGGCCCTTAGTGTTTTGGCTAGTTTCTGTTGCTGTGATTTCAAGCTCACCAACCTTTTCTTTTCTCAAACCTTTTTTGCTGTTAATCTCATACACCGTATTTTTCATCCCAGACAATGTACTTACCATCTCCGGAAGTTCAGCGTAGGTCTCAAACACATCTCTGTATAACTTTCTGAACACATGGAACGGTATGCTCACTGGTATAATGTCCTTCACTGCTAATTGTAACATCTGTGTTGGTTCTGGGTTGGTTTCCATTGATTAGTCTTTCTCCTCTCTATGCATGTTATTTTGTTCTGTGTCTGCATACATGGTAATTTTTTATTGGATACTGGGTACTATGAGTTTACCTGGTGCTTGGGTAGTTACCTCACACACATGCACTAATCAGTACTCTGTAGATCAGTGTTCTGGGGGGGGACTCTACTCTGATCTCCAGAGTGCTCTCAGTTTGTCATTTCCTCCTCGCAGGTACTCTGTGCTGCAGACTCTAGCGGCCTTGGTTTCCCTGGACTGTCCACATCATGTCCTTAGTTTCCCCTCCATCATTTCCTGGCTTTCCCCTCCCAAGGCCTTATTCCTGGAGACTCAGGGCAGTGAGTAGGGCTCTCTGCTTGTTTCCTGTCTCTCACTGATCACTGTCCTTTGTTGGTGGTTGTTTTATATATTGTGTCCGGGTTTTGGTTGTTTTAGGTGAGAGGGTAAATATGGTCCATTATTTCATCTTGACTCAAAGCAGAAAATGCCTTCAAGATTGTACTTCGACTTTAAGGTTACATCGTTGTGTAACGTTTAACTTTGAGATATGCCTGCTTCCTTGTTTGTTGTAGGAAATTGTATTTATTCATTATATATGAGTATATTATATGTTAGTATATATTAACATATAGGATATATTAATATATATAATATACAAAAGGAAATTCATCGACCGTGTAATATTCAAACCATTATGACATACCTGATTTTATTCTATAAGAACTCAACCAGCATAAAGAAAATTGTATAAATTTTCTTATAGCCTGGAAAAATACCAGCTTTCCTCTTTGTACTACTTAAGGTACAGGTAAATGGTGATTATAGCAGGAAGACTTGAAAAATGAAATACAGATCCTTGATTATATCTGTATATGTTTGATAAGTTGTGTTCTTCCTTCAGGTCTCAGTTCAAATATCATTTCTTTAGGGGAGTCTTCTCTAAGTCAGTATCTCCCTACTGCTCAGAGTACCCTGTACCTGTCCTTTATAATGGTGACCTCAGTTCTTACAATTAGGTAATTACTTGTTGGCATTGTTGTTTTGTAATTACTTGTTTGACACCTTTCCTCTGCTATGTAAGCTCTGGTGAGAAAAAAACAGTAACTTCTGACCTTTGAATCCCCAAGGTCAGGCCTTATTCCTGACACAGTACAGGCTCTCAACAAATGTTTGTGGGGTGAAGGAAAAAGTGAAGACTACACAGTAAAGAGTGAGGCTGGGATACTGACCAGGTCTCTGTTCCTATACTGTTTCTTCCTTCCCAGGCATCTGTGATAGTGAAGAGCAAAGCACAGACCAAAAAACAAAGACATTGCATGTTGCAAAAGATTTTAATGCCGTTTTCAACATCAGCTTGGCCACCACTAAAATGTTTAATAATAGGTTGTATTGATGAAGATATAGTGAGAAGATAGCGAGAAACAGATACCTTGTTTTAAAATGTAACCTTTTAAGAGAGCTATCTGTGAGCTAAGAGAGCTACCTAGAGCTATCTATCTAAGAGGACATCTATGAAAATTTTAAAATGCACTGCTCACCCTCAAGAATTTGCAGCAGATGTATAAATGTGTCCACTGAGAATGGACACAAAGCAGTATGTACTGGACTATTCATTGTAGTATAATGCTGAATAGCAAAAGGTTGAAAACAACCTAAATGTTACTTGTTAGCATTGTGTGTCTACGTGTGTGTGCGTATGGTACATACAGACATGCAGATTTTATTGAAGGAATTCATGTGTATGGATATAGAACAACTGGCAAAACCTATTAAGTCCAAAAAGTAAGGTTCACATGTATATACACACATTTATATGTGCATTTCTTTGGTATTGCATAAAATGTTCCTGGGACAAGAGTTATCAGTAGTCATTGGGGTGGGGTATTAGGAAACATGGGTAGAGGGCATATGGGAAACATCTTTGGGCCACCTCAGATTATCTCCATGACACTGGTATTTTGTCTGGGTTACAAGTTTCTTTACTATAGGCCAACACTTACAAGTTTCTGGCTTCTTTTATCTTCTGTTGGGAGCCAATTTTCCATGGTTTTTCGCATTTCAGAATATTTTGCAAGCAGAGGTACTGGCTAACTTTATTCTAGATTATCTTTTCAAGGATATATGTACGGTGAACAGGCTTGGAAGATAGAGACTATCTCCTTCTGGAACAAAGGGTAGGTTTATTTACTATCTAGCATAGTATCTTCTCCTAGGGCAAAGTCAGTCACACTTGCTGCTTGCCCATCATAAAAGAGTAAGGTTTCCTAAGCTCAAGGTTTTCCTGTAAGGCAAGTCAATGCTTGTGCAAGTGTCATCTAGCACTATCTTGTGTCACTCTGCGAGATTTGGGTCTCAGGGTACTGTGCAAAATTAATACTCTGCTTAATGCTATTGCTCTGAGTTATAAATTCTCCTTTGACTTTGATGTAGGAGTTTTGTGTCAAAAGTGGCTGTTTTATAAGCTAAGAAATCTGCAGAATTTTTTCCTTTTTGGCAATTGTGGATTAGCACCTCCAGTCTGGAATAATTGGGAGTCTCTTACACAAAGGATGTTTACACTCATAAGCTTTTTTTTCATGGCCTTTCATTGCTCAAGACAAAGATTTGGGGTAAAGCGGGAGACTGGAAAGGACAGACATTGTTTCTTTGTGGGGAGCAGCAGAAGCAAACCCCCTCTGCCTCAGGGGAGGGGTAGAAAAACCTCTTATCCCCAGGACAAGGGCAAGGATCCTTAGAGGAAAAGTAAAAGCAAATATCAGGAAATTCCTGCTTAAGACCAACCACAAATACATGGGGAAGAGGATGGGAATGCTGAGGAAAACCCACTTACGGGTTTTGAACCCTAGGTGACAGAGCCTGCCTAAGACTGAGGCTTCATTGAGACAACAAGAATCACCATTTTCCCTACCATGAACCTAGCACAGACTCACAAGGAACAGTAGTCTAGGGGTGGAGGTAGGAGCGCGTAGCAAACATTCCTCTGTGGGACAGCAGGATGCTGGAGAGGGTGCAGTAACCCTGGGAAAAACCCTCTGGCATCCTCTCCTCTACTCTAAGCACAAAGTTAAAACAGGTTACTGCTAGCAGAGGTTGTGGGCCATGATGCACTGGTGATAAAATGCAAACCCAACTCACCTTCTTGCAAGACTGACTCAGCCTCCCATACCAGCCCACCAGGCATATATTTAAACCCAGGCATAAATACTGTCTATCTCTGTTTGTTTGTTTTGTTGTTTTTCTACACAACAGATGGAATTCAATACCATAAGACTCAGGAAAAAAGCAATAGAGAAAACAAACATGTCAAGAGATGAAGCAGTTAACAGAACTAGCCTCAGATGAGCAGGATATTGGGGTTATCAGTTTCTATCAATCAGTCAAACTCCTGTAATACATTCAAGGATATGGTGGAAATGGTGAACAACATGAACTGACGTACAAGGAATGTCAGCAGAGAGTTGGAAATTATAAAGATAAATGGAAATGCTTGAAATAAAAAGCGTAACAGATGAAAATTCTTAGCAGGCTCATTATTAGAATGGACACACTTGAGGAAAGAGTCAAGTAACTTGAAGATAAGGAAACAGAGAGAGGAGACAAAAATAAAATAAAAATTGTAAAAACTTAATAAAAACAAAAAACAAACACCCAAACACAGCATCCGGGAATTGCGGGACAAGAACAAGCCATCTAATGTACATGTAATAGAAGTTCCAGAAAGAGAGAAGAGAGCAGAAGGAATAATTGAAGAGCTAAGATTTTTCAGAAATAGTAACATCAACCACACAGATAAGACAAACAGGATAAATTCCAAAAGCAAACCAAAACACACATGCATAGACACATCATAGTCAAACCACTGAAAACTGAAAGCAACCAGATTAAAAAGAAACACATTCAGAGAGACAAAAATAAGAATTACAGCAGAGTACTCATCTAAACAATGGTGGTCTTTAACGAATAAAAGTCAACCCAGAATTCTGTATTTAGCAAATCTTGTACAAAATAAAACTTGAGATAAAGGATTTTTCACACAAAATCTAAGAGAATGCATTGCCGGCAGACCTGCTTTGAGAAACGTTAAGGGAAGTTCTTCAGGTGCAAGTATGCTTACCGATGGAAACTTGGATGCACGCAAAGAAATGAAGAGTTTTGTCACAAATTACCCCAACACTCAATGGCTTACACCAACAAACCTGACCCATTTTCTCAGTCTATGGGTCAGGAACTCAATATCAGCTTAGCTGGGTCATTAAGGGTTGCTGACCAGGGTTGCACATGTGGTTGCAGTCAAGATGGTGGCTGGGGCCTCATCAGAAGGCTCGCCTAGAGCTGGGGAACCCACTTCCAAGCTCATTCTACACATGTAACTGTTTAGAGAAGGCCTTATTTCTTCACCACGTGGAATTCTCCATAGGGTTATTTGAATGTCCTCATGACATGTCTTCTTGTCTCCCCTAATGCAAGTGATCTGAGAGAAGAATGGAAGCTACAATGTCTTTCATGACTTGGCAGTGAAGTTGGGGCTCTGGGTGCCAGGGTGGCCAAAGCTAGAAGACTGTGGGCCGCACAGCACAATGGCGCAAGCACAAAGTAGTAAAGGGCCCTGGAGGCTGGACGCTCACTGGATGCCAGAAGCACACGGGGGAGGAAGCAGCAGCAGTGCTCAGGCACTAACTCTGGAGTCAGAGGTCAATGGAGAAAATCCGGTTTCCGTCCTACCACTTTCTCCCACTGTCTTCATGGACTGGCCTCCCCCTGCCTCCCAGCTGGGGGTAACTTGGTCTCTTGGCGGCTGTGCTGTAGCCCCTGATGCACCTGTTAAACTTCCTGGTCTATGATCCTAAAGGGGAAAAAGACACTTGAATTCAACTGATAGTTTGGATAGGGCTTGCAGTGGGAAGGAAGCTGAAATTGTTAGGGGCTCATCTGAGCCAGGGAGAGCTGAGTTGCTAAGTGCTAGAATAGCAGGTGAATACAAGAAGCCAAAATGAAAGGAACAGTCAAACCTCTGATCACTTCAATGTACAAGAGGCTAAACCAGACAAACCATAGGTACCTCCCGGCTCCATTTTCTCCCATGGAACAGCACACCAGTCAGGGGTCAGGTGGGTCTGCACAGACATGGTAGTGGTTTCATTGCTAAGGGAGTCCAGAAAGGCTCCTATAAGCTTGCAGACCTGTTGTGTGGGGTGAAAGAGGAGGAGGGCCAAAGAGTGGGAAAAGTACTGAGTCAGAGTGTAGAAATATGTCTTTAAGTTTACCCCTTTCCCTCCTCCTGTAAGTGGCTCTCGGCAGAGGCACCTGAGGAAGGCTTCTCCCAAAGCCCCTGACAAAGAGGCACTGGGCTAAGACTGAAACTATGATAAAGAGCCCTGAGTTCTTGACTGCAAGTCCCACTAGAGACTACAGTGCAGCAAGTCTGGTCCAGGGAGGCCAGCTTTGTTCCATGAACCTGCCAGGTAAAGCCTTTGTGATTACCTATGTTCAGGCCTGGGGGGAAAAAAAAAAAAAATCACACAGTTGTGTTGATTTTTTTTTTTTTTTTTACCAAGGAGTCAGGAACCTCAAGAATAACCTCTCACTGAGGCCCTTTGGGCCAATTCAATACATGTACCGTGGATCTGATGTATTATTTGCCTGCACTTTTCCTTCCAATGAAGTGTCACATTCAAGGGCTGTCCCTTCCTGGGTGGTCCAGCAGAAATGATATTGAACTGGCAGGAGAGAAACCACAGGTTCAAAGACTTAATGGCTGCCTAAATTCTCACAGGCCATAGCCAGGTACTAGCATAGAATCCACTGCCTGACCATCACCAAAGCATCTTTGTACAACAGAAGTTATTAATCTATTACTAAGCTTTTGAGACTGGATGCCTCTTTGGTTTGACATTCTGCTTTGGAGGTGGGTCAGTGTGGACTTGACGACTAACAAGGTGAAAAGGACCCAACGAGCCTTCCAAGTCAAAACAAATAGCATATTCAAGAGTGTAGCTGGCCTGGCCCTAGCAGCTTTTTGGTGCTAAGAGAAAATGGCAGCTATTGCTTAGGGGTAAACTTTATGCCTCACTCTGCCACCTAAAGCAAAGCCACTGGTTCAGTGGGGTCTTGACTCACAGACATTACCAGAACTCCTGGGCCTAGATCCCTGGTTGGCTAAGTTAAAACCTAGTGGGGTCCAATGGGCTGCAGCCATTCTGCCTCACTGCCAGTCGGGTAAAACCAGAAACAGATATGGTCCTTCCTCTCAGTGGCCAGAACTCAAAGTACTGGCCAGTCCTCCCCTTGGTGAAGCTCAGTACGTTTTTACTAACTTCTGGACTGTTGCCAGTGACCTGTCTGGTATGCCAGCTGAAAACCTACAGCTGAAGATTAAAGATCCCTCTCCTCAGGCATTATACCTACATAAATAGCTCAACTTCCATAGTAGTTAAAGAAATGAATATTAAAATTAGATACTTTTTCCTGTCATATTGACAAAAATGACAAGTTTAGCAAAATCCAGAACTGGCCAGAGAATGGATACAGAGTTATTCCAAAACAGTCAGTGGCATGTAAAAAGTTCCTCATTTTGAAAGGCAATCTGACTAAAAATGCACATACACACTGGCTGAATGATTCTACTTCTGTCTATCTACTGAAGAGAAATAACATGTAAGAGTCGGGTACTAGCATGTTTTCTAAAAGTGAGAGTAATCCTCCATTAAATTTTGCTTGTGCGTTCTCTCCCATTACCTACCATTTTATTTATTTACAATTCCCACCAAACTCAAATATTCAAGAATCTATACATACATACCTGTCATCTTTGAATCCCCCCAGGATTCCACTGAAACCTTTTTTCACCATAACATTAAAACTAATGTCCTGTGACTAATCTTCATCTTTTTCTATCACTATACAGCGGTCAACATAGATTGAAGTTACATTGTCTACCAGATGCTTTCACATATAATACTGCACACGGTAGCACATGACCTCATAAGACCCTTAGTGGTATTAATCCTCTTACAGATGAGGAAACACACAGCATCTTGCCTGAGATCACAAACAATAGCTCAGGAAAACAAATCCTGAGTAAATGCTAAATCCAGTGCTTGTGCTACTAATGGCTGGTCCTGGAACTCTTGTACTGGTGTCCTTTATGCTCATTTTTCTATTATTTAACAAAACCAAAGATCAAGATTAATTAGTATAAGGCCTAACATAATCAAAGACCAAGTACTCTTATTATTGACTTTCTAGAAGCATATGAGAATAAGCTCATCTAAGGATTAAAATATGTGTTCAATTAATTCAAATTCCCACATCTACAGTTACTACTAACTTAGATTGACACAACCAAGCAAATACTGTTTCGTAGCAATTGGCAGACTTTAATGTTCAAGAAAAATTAAGTCCATCATACACATTAAAAATATAGGAAATTTCATGCAGACATGAAGCTTCCAATTCAGCCTTTGTGGCAACTTTTAGATGAGAATTACATATAAATACAGTACATTTTACAGTTCCCAAACTTCATAATTTTATACTGTGATTTATACAGCTTCTCTTTGTATTTTACATTTCCCATCTTGCTCACTTGATTAAAATACCCTAACCTGCACCACTTCCGAATATGGAAAAGGGGGGAAGGGAAGCAAGCACAATGACCTATCTCCTCCTGCTTTATGAAAATGAATGAAAACATCTGTATATAGAGCTAATATAAGGAAAAAGAACACAACATTTTAAGGCTTACATACTTTAGTAGCTAGGACTACACATAAGAAATATAAAATTAAATCCTCCAGTGACACTTCTATTATTGATTGATACCACAATTTTCAAGTTTAGAATATATTAACTACAAAAGCAATGAGAAAGAAAGTGATGCAAATTTGTATAGAATATTTGAAAAACAGTAGTCATGATATGAGAAATTAAAAACTCATTTCAGAATTAACTAAAATATAAGCTATAATTTAGAAATATAAGTAACATTATTAAAGAATAAAACCTGATAGCCAAAATCTTTTTTTTTTTTTTAAAGATTTTATTTGTTTATTTGACAGAGATAGAGACAGCCAGCGAGAGAGGGAACACAAGCAGGGGGAGTGGGAGAGGAAGAAGCAGGCTCATAGCAGAGGAGCCTGACGTGGGGCTCAATCCCACAACGCTGGGACCACGCCCCGAGCCGAAGGCAGATGCTTAACCGCTGTGCCACCCAGGCGCCCCATGATAGCCAAAATCTTAAGTAAGAAAGCCAACTCCCTGCTGTCAACATATTTTCGCCTCTATGAGAAAAAATCATTTGTTCTGATACACATAAAAAAGTGAATATGAGTCAGTGAATAAAAAGCCTCTCTAAATTACTCAAAAATAGCATGCATTCCTTTCCTTTCAATGGATTTTTTAAATTCTTAGGATCCTTAAGCTTTTTTTTTTCTTAAAAACAAATTTGGATTTTCCCCCTACCAATTAATATGAAATTCATTCATGTGGTAGTTAATGAGAATTCTAATAACGAACATCTGCCAAGTATTGGGGGGGACACAAAAGAGAGAAATAGTTTTTGGGTTTTGGGGTTTTTTTTTTTAACTCGAGGCTACAGGCTTCCACAATTTAGCAAGTCAAGTAACTTCCATAGAGCCCTTTACTGCATAACAGGAGCAAAGGCCACAAGAGCTCTCTTATTGTCCACGGAAAAGCTCCTACTGGTAAGATGCCAAATTGTGCAGATTCCCCCAACCTAACAAAAAAGGCCTAAAGATTCACTAGGTTTCCTATTAGAACATGACGTTAATCCTGCAGCACATTATTGAGATTAAGTCTATCTAATTCAAATTGCCACAGGGGTCATTTAATGCCATCATAATCACCTGTGAAAATATCCAACAAGAGTACTTCCTTTTCCCAAGAAAAGGTTAAAACATTAGCCATCTCTGCGTTCCAAGCTACTGGAAACAAAATAATAAACGTTAAAAAAAACAATACAAAGGAAAATTCCCTCCAATAGAAAAGACCTGCTAGAGGTAGAAATTTAAAGCAGCATATACTGTTTTAACTCCAGCTATCAGGGAACAGAATTGGTGTTAATCTGAAATTACATGAATGGCAGCTGCTTACAATATTGAAGACACAGACCACGGGGAGTAATTTATCCCTGAATTTCATATTCAGAATTTCCCCCACAGTAATACCATCATGAGAGTTTATTGAAAAAAAAAAAAAGTGCTTGCTTTTGTGATCCAGGTAATTTAAAGAAAAGACATTATTGTAAACATTCACTGACAGACTGTATTCACTTCTAGTTTAAAATCATACATTTCAAATGGGAGATTTTATTCTCATTTCCCCATTTTCCGAGCAGTACCTTGAACAAAGGCTTTTGTGCCTCACTTAAGAGTATTGAGATCTCATACATTTCAGAGTAATTCATGATGAGTATGCTTTCAAATAATGTTCAGTTTAGTGTGCCCAAAAGACTAATTCTCAGTTACTTGAATGCCTGAATGCATTTTACTGGCCTATGATCTTATTAAATTCAGCATTTCATAAAAATGAAATGCTTAAGTTCAGCTGAGCTAGAAAAAAAAATGTGAATGATCAAAGGACAGACACACATTTTATGTATGGATTGCTTAGGTCCACAGCAGACAAAAGTCCCAATTCCAGATGCTGAATGTGACAGAGGATCCTCAGACTCTTCTAAAGATAGCATGTGCAACGCACGCAGAACATAAGAGATTTGGGGGGACTTCAATACTAGTTTTTCATTAATATGGCAGACTTGCAATAGCTTCATGAAGACCACTGGAGATAAAAGTTTTTTCTACTGAAAGACAATTCTGGGCTTCAAGGAAAAAGTATACTTGAAGACGTTTCCTCCATTATTACTTTTGTAGTACAAATATGCATGGCATAGTATATTTCTGAAAAAGCGATAGACGTATTAAGAAAATAGACGCTATTTCTAAATTTTGTTAGGAATAAGAAGGCACCACTGATTTGAGGTTGTGTCCTGTCATTGGGATAGTTGATTTTGAGTTATTTATTTCAGAATTTGCTCTTATCAAACTTTTTTCCTGCTGATACCACTTGAGAACGTTACTGTGGTTTACGGACCACAAACAAGACACATTCATAGTAGTATTTCATCATGGAGAGATCATTCACAGTATATGTTGACAAGACAGATTCCTTTTCCACCTGGAATGCAAACGATAATCATAATGATGATGATGATAACGCAAATACTGAGTACTTGTGACTCGTGCTATTTTAAACACACTCTGTTTATTAATTCATTTATTACACACAAATACCCCCTTAAGACTGGCATTAGTAATCGCACTTTACGAAGAACAGACTGCTCATGGTCACACCATTAATAAGAGCTGGAGCTCTACAAGACTCTGTTATATTGCTTCTCTCCATTTTTAAGAACAAATCTGTTTATTTTTTTAACGAATGAAATGGTTTTAAACAAACACAACCAAAACACAAGTCAAAGTATCGTAAAACCTTCTAAGCACATGATGAAAAAGACTGAACACTACAGAAGTACACACAGTGAACAGATCACTGCCCTGCCACCTCCGTCTGCTCCTCCAGACGCTAGTGGGCTTGGTGTTTAGCTGTTTACCAGGGCTGACACTGTGACAACGGTAAGCTACCACGTACTGAAAGCCGACTGATGACACCAGGGATTATAGTTTTCCACTCACATACACATTATGCCAAATCCTAATAACTCTAAAAGCTAAGTATTATTTTCAGTTTATGGATGAGAAAACAAAGAGATTAAGAGGTAGAGCCAGGAGCTGTCATAATATCCCTATTCCTGTCTAAGAGTGCTGGAAGTGAAACTTCATTGTGTCCTTACCTCTACCTGGAATCCATACTGCAGAACGACGTTTTTTATATCTTCATAGCTTAATTCTATGGAAAGTTCATTTGCCAGATTTTCAAAGTGATAAAGCAGAGGACCTATGGTTGGAAGATATTATGAATGAATGAATGAAATATAAACGTGAACTAGTTGCTGTGTTAGAACTCCAAGTTGAATTATAAGATGGGGAGTAGATGAAACAAACAAAAAGGAGAACAGAACCTTTACATTTGCCAAGGGCATGTGTCCAGACCGCTGAAACTTTGGCCCATTCAAGTGCTGGGCCTACACTTGTGGGGAGGGAGTCCCTCTGGTAGACCAGGGTCACACTGTGATTCTCCACATACAGCTGTAACTCTTAAGTTACTGAAGGAGCAACTGGATCAGAGAATGCAAAGTCCCTAAATCCAAAGGTATAACTGTAATTATAATTCCTTACATAAATGCACAGCTGCAGCTACAAACTGGGTATCATGAAAACAGAAGGGTCCTCAAGCTAGCTTAGGTGTGAGAGAGTGTGTGGGGATGGTGGGAAGTTAGAGACAAGGCTGCCTGGAAGGAACAGCTGACACCAGAGCTGGCTTTTTAAGTGCACAACTCACATCCCTGCTCTAACACTTACTGTGTGCCTGTGGGCAAGTCACTAGCTCTGCTCCATCTGATATGACTTCAGTGTGAGGTACCCTCCAATACACCTGGCATATAGAAGACATTCAGGAAATGACAGCAGTCACAACTTTTTAAAACGACATTCCCCCTTTACTATTCTCTCATTCCATATATCCAAGGAACTATCATCTGACTCAAACTAGAGTCTCCAATCTTTCAATCTCTCACATCCTGCCCAATCCATCATCAGCCTCATCCGGGCACCACAATCATTCAATAGTTACTTCAGGACTGATCTAAACAATCTTCTCTTTACCTTTCAATGGGTTAACTGCAGAGCCAGTGCCCATCTCACCACTCTTACCCCTCATGAAAATAAGAGTTAACAACAGGACAGTTTCTCCTCCCAAAAAGCTCATCACTGTGGAACATACTGAGAGTTAAAACATTTTTCTTCCTCTCCTCTTTTTTACCCTACATAAACTACTAGAAAAAACGACTATGAATATATGTTAGTATCCAGCTACCCCATCTGAAAAATGTTACATTTTGTTGTCTCCTGATGACCTCCCTGCCATTCTCTTGTCATTGTTTCAGACCCTTTTTCTATTTTTACAACCACTGTAAAAAGGTCTCAGTGTGTAAAGGAGATAATAATGTGTCAGTTATCTACCTTTTACAGGAAACCTCTCATGTTTCAAAAAATATCCAGCTTTATAATGCTTTAAAATTTGATAGGACTCATTACACTTTATAAAGATCTCCTTGGTACTTGTGAGACGATAGAAAACACACACACTGGTCTCTGGCAAAAAGCTCCTGAAACCCTTGTCATTTCCTAGGAGCATCTTTTGTTCAAATATTAGGCCTTTAACTCTGGTCCCTGACACGGGGCTCCTGAAACTCATAATTTCCTGGGTGACAGGAGCATCCTTTGTTCTAATGAGGCAACTCTGGGTGGACTCCTGGATGGCTACTGGATGAATGTTAGTCACCAAAAAGACCAAGCCATGATCAGAAGCTTGGATTTTCAGCCCTGTGCCACTATTCTCTTGAGAAAGGCGAAGGGCTTACAAATGCAATGACTCATCATGCCTACATGATGAAGGCACCATAAAATCCCTAAAGCACGGAGTTCAGAGAGCTACTGGGGTGAACATGCGGACGTGCTGGGAGAGCGGCAACCCCCAGACAGAGCGTGGACTCCACACCCCTTCCCAGATACTCTGCCCTACACATCTCTTCCATCTGGATGTTCGTCTGGGTCCTTGATCATATCCTTTAATAAAATGGTCAACCGATGTGTTTCGCTAAGTTCCGTGAGCCACTCTAGCAATCAAACCCAGAGAAAGGGTTCTTGGAACCTCCAATCTGCAGCCTGTAGACCTACAGTTGGTCAGAAGCACAGGCGACAACTTGTGACTAGCAGCTAAAGTCGTGGGAGTGGCGGGAGAGGGTCCTGTGAGACCGAACCCTTCACCTGTGGTATCTCACACTATCCCCAGTTAGACCGTAGTGGGAGTGAAAGCGTAGGGCACACAGCCGGTGTCACAGAGAATTGCTTGTGGGGGGGAAAAATCTACATTTGGTGACCAGACGTGTCAGAAATGTGTTTTATTATATGAGGAATAAAGGAGACACACAGGGAAGAAATACACAGTAGGGAAGAAATGGGTTTTTCCCTTCATAGGAAGGAAAAAACTGCAGGTCTTTCTTTTTAGTACTTTAACCTGTTTATTCTTCCAGATGAAGTCAGATTCCGTCTGCTAACCACCTGCCCTCCACTACTGGACTATAAATGTATCAGTGCACACATATGCACACCCACACAGTTTCTACAGTGAATTACACGTACGTGTGTTTAAGGGTCGCCATGAAAAACTGAAGAACAGGATGCACAGGAACTTGTCCACATTTTTCTAAATCACAGCCTTTCCCAAAGGACACATGCAAACAGTTCCCTTGAAAAGCTCACTCTCACTAGCTTTCCCTAACCCGAGGAATATTAGAGTACTTTAGATCCCCCTTAAAGAGGTTTTTTAATTAACAATACTCCCACTTGTGATTTCATAGAATGTAGACAATATCTTCACTGTCATTTATCTTCCAATGTAGCTTTTTAGTATTCCATTATGGCCGGCAGGGACCGTTCTCATTCTCTAGGAATATACTGATGTTCCGGTCTTATGTCAGCATGGTGAGGGTAAAATAGTCCCCCAGGGGTTGATGCATTCTCAGTTTACAGATAAAATTATTTTTCCAGGCCGATATGACTGATGCCAAAACCACGGGAATGTTAACGAATTTACCAACAGAAATGCCACTTTGTCATGTCTCCTGGCAGCCAATCTTCTGCGGCATCTTAACATTACTTTGCTTCCACTTTCAAATTTTGAAACAATACACTCATACACAGAACAGTCACTGAAGAGCCACTGGTTGTCAGGCTCTGCAGGAGGTAAAGGGCGAGCATTAGCTTCCAGCCCTCACTGAGCTCAGAGACTACTAGAGAAAACAGAAACATAGGGGGGCAACACCGTGTTCTGTTAAGCTCACGGATTCTGAGAAAATATAAAAGAGGAATACAACAAACATTTACTCCAACCTGAAAGGATCACCTCAGCTGAGTGTTAAGAGCACCTAGGAAAGCGCGAACATGAGAACAGAGGGAAAAGAGAAAGGGCTTTCTAGGTCAGAAGGCGGGCATCTGCGGGCAGGGCCGGGGTGGTGACAAAACAGAAATAATTAAGCTAAGACACAAAGATCACAAAGGGCACGCTGCCCCATCCTGAAGAGTTTCGGGTATCTCGAAAGCTAGAATTTTATGTAGGGAGTGTGACCGGAATAGGTTCATGTGCTGGGAGGATCATTCTAGTGAAAACATACGGAGGACTGAGGCGCAGAGGGCTGGAGACCACTTGAAGGTGGGGCTACCCCAGTGGAACTGCTGCAGTAATCCGTGCAAGCGGCGATGAGGCCTGAACAAAGGAACAAGCACGAGGTGGGACCAGTCGTTCTCAACGGGGCTGATTTTGCATTTCCGTCATCACAATGGGAGGTCCTGCTGCAATCGGAATAAGCAGAAGCCAGCGACGCTGCTCTGCTCGCCAGCCCACAGTGCGCAGGACAACGCCCCCTCTCCACACCCGCCAAGGAAGAACCATCCAGCCCCAAATGTCATTGGTGCCACCGCTGAGAAACCCTGGGATAGAAAGAAATTCAAGACCTACTGAGAAGCTTTGTGGACTGACTGCGTGCAGGTGGTGAGGAAGAGGGGTGAAGGAGGGCGCACAGTTTTCTGGTTGGGGGAATCTGCGTCAATGATGCATCAGAAAAGACCAGGCGTTTTCTTGGATGCTGAAGTATCCAAGTTGGTACATAGTGGCTTGGAACAGAACAGATATTTGGACCAGAGATACAGACCGGGAAATGAAAGAACAGGAGGAACCACGGTAGGAATTACATGGAGTAAAGGATGAGCACATGGCATGAAGAGTGAGAACACTCTTCTGAACAGATCCCCAGAGCACACCAGCATTAAAGGAAAATTCACTGAGATGATCATAATTTCTAAATTCTTCAGCTTATACACGTTAAAGAATTTTATTTGGAAAGTACTAACCTTCCACATAACTATTTTTAAGGACTACGCTTCTCCATTATTCCAATGCTCAGAATTATTTTGCAACTCTGTGGTATGAAGAGTAGAAGCTCTCCTAATTGACCTTCCCCCCAACCCAAGTGCCCTATTACCTCTGATGCCTGGGACAGATCACAGCGTGGCCCAGCAAGTCTGTTCTTATCAAACACTATGCTTATGAAGAGCCATTTTACTTGTTCTGGGCAGTTATAATTACTGTTATTACATAACTTAATAAAATATTAATGAACCAATTAAAAGTCCAAACGGAAAAGTTGTTTCTGTGAAAGTTAACACTTTGGAAATACATGAAACCTTACCATAACTCAGTAATTGGAGTCAGAAATATTAATCACATAATTAACACGAACTGTTACTGCTAAGTTATAAACTGACCCAGGGTGAGCCTGCAGAACTAGCTGGGTAGGCATTCAAGGGGTTGGATCTGGGCTGTGAGCCTGTCTCTGCCGTATCTATAAGCTCCGGGACCCCACGGCTAGTTAGTCACAGCAAGACTCAGATTCTTCAACTATAAAACAGCAGAAACACCATTTCAGCCTAGGGCTGTTCTGAGATTCAGTAAGGTATCTGCTCATCCACAGTGGTGACACAGCTGACCCTCGAACATCACAGGCACAGGTCCATTTCTACACAATAAATACAGCACAGTGCTGTCAGTGTGTTTTCTCTTCCTTATGATTTTCTTAGTAACATTCTTTTTTCTAGCTTACTTCACTGTAAGGATACGGTATTTAATACATGAAGTATACAAAGTACACGCTAATCTTTTATGTTATCAGCAGGCTTCTGGTCAACAGCAGGCTATGAGTAGTTAAGTTTTTCAGGAGTCAAAAGTTACATGCAGATTTTTGATTGTGCAAGGGCCACACTGTTCAAGGGTCAACTGTATCACATTTCAATCATTCCTTGGGAAATTTTTAAAGAAATTTACGTTAAAGAAGTGACTTCTTAAAGACGACCTGAGGTTTTACAGCCACTCTCATCTGTCCCATGACATTCTAGAGAGAAGTATGAAAAGATCTTATGTTTCTAGTCTTAGTCCTAATGGCAAAATCTGCGGTGAAGTCCCATCGTTAAAAAAAGAGCACATAACAGAACCCAACAACGAGACCAGACCCACCCTGAAGGCCACAGACTCAAACAACGTGTTATCTCATGGGGCTTCCACTGCTTTCAGAGGAACTCCACACTGACTGGGATACAGTCTAAAGGAAATTACACAACATAACTATAACCTTCGTGAACATCTGGTACCGTAAACTTTACCAGAGAATAGCTATAGGTACTCAGATTCACATGTAAGATTCTAATAAATATTGAGGAACTTACCTAGATTTATCCAAATTCCACCTGGCTTGAGTATTTTCCATATTGTGTCAATATAATCAATGACATTGTGAGCTGTGTCTATGAAGAAACAGGTAGCAATACAGTCCCAGGTATCTATGTGAGGAAAACCACATTACTACATTCATTATGTTATGTTGCCTTTTCTTTTAATTACTTCTACAAATGTTATCTCTTATAGATTATGAATATTTCTATTAACTGGAGGAATACAGAAGCTAAGTTCTTCCAATCAACAATTACGGTAACCAACCAATCATTTATGAATGCTTCAAAGTTGATGAAAGTTTTTACTAATAATTTGATAATCAATTTGGAAACCATTTTTGATAGCCTATGTAACTAGGTATCTTTACCAAATGGTACTTGTTAAGAGTTTTTTTTTATAATCTACTCAATGTCTAGCCTACATTTCAAATCAGTTAAGGTGAAGTAACTGTCATTTGAATTTTAAACTGTGATTTAAGCCACTGTAAACCACCAATTCTGACAAGTTTCAGAAAGGCTGTATGCAGTTGTTGCCAAGTGAGAAACAAATGGCATAAAAATACTTAAACTAAGATAATCGCCGGTAGTAAAAGGGGGACGAGGCTGTCAGCACCCCGTAGAGGTCATGGCCCGGCACAGGGACAGAGGCTGGATTCTACAAATCTCAGTGCCACAAAGGCACTGATCCCACTGAGAATGACCTTCACCATCTGCTCTGTCCTGCTGCAGAACAAGGTCACCTGTACTTGCCTAAGTGACATTTTCCATTATGTCGCCTCTCTTTTGAGAATTTGCTCTCTAGCCTATCTCCAGCACCTGACATTTTCCATCTCTTTCTACCTTCAGAATACAAGTTTTCCCAATGCCAGAGTTCAGGGAAAAATAAACAAAAGCTTCACTACCTTGTTACTCCCCTGCTCTAGTCCCTCCAATGGCTTCCCACCTCTCTGAGTACAATCAAAGTCGGCCTCACCAAACCCTCCCCAACCTAACCTCCCACCACTGCACCCGCTGCACCCACTGCTCACTACATCCCAAAGTGGCCTCTTGCTCTTCCTTGAGCAGAACAAGCACCCTCCCACCCCGAATCCTTCTTCCCTCGCCATTGCTTCTGTCTGCAACATTTCCCCCCAAATAACTAATGATTCGCCTCTTCACTTTTTCGAGGTTCTCTGCTCAACATTGTTTTTAAAGTTCTGCTTAGAAAGCCTTCCCTGATAACTCTATATCAGCAGCCTCTCCTCAGTCACTCTGTATCCCTGTTACCCTGCCTTAGTATTCTTCCTCACAATATTAAATTTGTTATTGCCCCTCTCTCCCTATTGGAACATAGATTCCCTGTGACAGGAACTTTGCTTTGCTGTTTCCCATGCCTAGAACATACCTGGGACTTAGCAGGTGCTCAAATAAATTTGTTGAATGAGCTTGCTGACCTCTCAGGATACTGTTTTTCTTCCTCCTTTTACTGCCAATCCACTCTCTGCCCACCACACCACCCCTCTCTCCATTATCATCTCCCTTTCTCTAAACTTCAAGTTTGCCAAGGTGAAGTCCCAACTTCATAGCCTGATTTTAAAGGTCTTCCACAATCTGGAACCAACCTACTTTTCTAGCCATGTCACCCATTGAACTACCCAACCAACCTCTCTTTCCTTTCCAGTCAGGCCGTCCCACCATCCCTGATTATATCCATTTATATCCTCCTACNCTGCCCCCCTAGTTTTTTTGGGGTTTTTTTTTTTTTTTTTAGATTTTTATTTATTTATTTGACAGAGAGAGAGAGTGTGCACAAGCAGGGGGAACAGCAGAGGGAGAGGGAGAGCAGGCTCTCAGCTGAGCAGGGAGCCCGATGCAGGACTTGATCCCAGGACCCTGGGATAGTGACCTGAGTTGAAGGCAGACACTGAACCAACTGAGCCACCCAGGCACCCCTGCCTCCCTACTCTTGAAGTCACAGCCTTCTCTCTACAAATCTCCTTTCCCACACTAATCTACTTTTACCTTTACTATATTCATTACTTATGAACTTTATTCACATGTTGCCTTATATTAATAGACACAACAGATTCTCTATTTCTTAATGGTGGGATCTTATATTTCTTTGTATTTCCCATCATTCCTTATACTGGACTTTGAAATTACCCTAACTTGTCACTGAAGTGTATCTTATATTCTGCTATCAAAATGAATGACCAATACTTTGGCTTAGTATAAAATTAGCTCATTAAATTTTGAATAAACAGCAAGAACTTTTAAATGTTTGTTTTGGACTTACTGCATTCTGAGTAGATCTCCTGAAAATCTCCTGCTGTCATAGAAAAATTAGAACCAGGAGGAAGACTGTGGGGATCAACATCAGGGAAAAAGATGGGTCGAATCTGATCAGCTGACCTCCGGTTATTGCTAAATTGATGGATCCAGGGATAAAGCTTATATTTATTAATTTCAGAACATCTGCAAAATATGAGCACACAATTCAGTGTTAACTAAAAATTTTACCAAAAAAATCTACTTTAAATACTAAAATATAATCTGATTGAAGATTTACTTATAAAATTCATTAATACTTAAAGAGTGTTACCACTACAGCCCAACCAATTATCTGAAAATGCACATACACATGTAGATGAGTAACCAACTGTCAATTAAAAGACAGGGAAAAAGTAAATTCAGAGATATAAATGTGTTGTTCATTCACATTTTTAAAAAATGTTTTTTCAAACTCAAATGAAAAAACAGGCCGACTCTTTTCTCAAAAATGGGGTATGGCTTTTGTTTGCTACCCAACTATTCTAATTCTCTCCGTTTTACCTTCTCACCACTCCCTAACCCATACCGGACAACATATTATTTAAACAAGGCAGCTAGTTATGTTTTCCAGTGCACGTCTTCCAGCTTCAAAAAATTACAACTCTTTCCCACTATTTTCTAAAAGAGGCCACAGAAATTCTGAGAGATGTTCCAACTCAGTCATATGAGCATACTTGGCCATTTTATAACAATTTGATTAAGGGAAAAAGTTATGATTGCTACACTGAACTTATTCCACTAAAGAAACAAAAGAGTGAAGAATTCAAGGAACAATGAGAAAATACTCCTTCCTGGATCATCCAAAGTCTTGAAATCCTGCACAGGGAGCCTTTTAGTTTCGTGGGATGTCCCATCATTTTCTAAAAAGTCACTTATCCATCCATTTCAACATTCTGTTAACTAAGAACTAATTAAAAGTGGTAATTTGTATAAGCAACTTGATTTTAATATAAGAAACACTTAGATACATATCATAATTAAACACTATGTATTTATCTTCAAATTCAGAATTGTTCAAAAATAGGTAAGTCAATCTGATTCTGAGAAATTACTATTTCCAGCAAAAAGTAAATTAAATACCTGTTGAGTACAAAGTTGGAAGAAAAGAGCATAAAAAAACTCCATTCATTTCCTTGACAAGCATAACCTAGCATAGCTATTTCCCAGGCCAGTCTTCCTAGTCCAGCACCAGGTACCAGAATATTTACTTTAGAAGGATCCCTGAAATGAAATAAGGCAATTATGTCCAACCCCTCAAAGAAAAAAAAAAAAAAAAGGCAAAATCCACATTAACAACTAAAAACTTAGATATTCAGTAAGAATAAGCTCACTCAAAATTGACTTTTTAAAATAGAGAAATACTTCCAAATATAAATGAAAAATAAGGGTATGAGGAATTATCATATGTTCAAATATCAGATGAGGGTTATATGCCCTAAAGACTATTCAGGGAAAAAGGAGCCGCCATAAGGCTCTTGTGAAGACACTCATACTCCTATAGCTGCTATCACTTGAACAACTATCTCAAGAAGACAAATTACCCCAAAGGGATCCCAATACACAAAGACTGAACAAAGTTATTGTATCATGAGACAGTGAAACAAAACATTATTATTCTGTAACTAATACAGTAGTTTGTGTGACTAAATAGACGAAATATATGTAGATTTTAATGTGTTAATTTTATTTTTAAGATCCTATATATTTTAGCTGGCAAAAGAATTTGGAGGGAGGGTATTCTCCTGGGGAAAATGAGGAATTGCCTTCTAACCAAGCATAGATAATGGCAAGTACATCACACCAAACCACAGGCTCACACCCAACTGCTCTCCGCTTACTAGCATCACACTACAGAAACACATGCCCTTCACTGTAGGATCCACCATCTACTCTCAGATGGCTAAAAAGCCTTAGCAAAGCAAGGGACTTTCTCAGGAATTCCAGCCAATCAACATAACCCTAAGGAAACCAAAATGCAAATGTGTATAATCAGCTGTCACTACGTCAATTAAAAAGGAATTTCACTATTATCTGCATTGTCCAAATTTAGTTCATAAATCATAACCAATTTCCAAATCTACCCCTATGTATAATTCTCCTTTTTAAAAATCTTTTTCTACATGGTGTGCTCCAAACTGCAACAGGGCTTTTTACAAGTGGCCCACATGGTAACCTCTGCCATTTCCCACTCTGAAATGAAGAAGAAACAAACAGAACTACAAGGCTTTTGAAAATTCAGTCTACAGGGGAGCCTGGGTGGCTCAGTTGTTAAGCGTCTGCTTTCGGCTCAGGGCGAGATCCTGGAGTTCTGGGACCGAGCCCCATGTCAGGCTCTTCCGCTGGGAGCCTGCTTCTTCCTCTCCCACTCCCCCTGCTTGTGTTCCCTCTCTCGCTGGCTGTCTCTGTCAACTAAATAAATAAAATCTTTTAAAAAAAAGAAAAGAAAATTCAGTCTACAAATACAGTAACATGGGAATTTGTCCCAGGTCATCCAGTCTGAAATATATATGTATCTGTATAAAAATTCTTAGCAAAGACTATTTAATTTCACTGTTGAATTTTATATATACAATAAGACATAAGCCAAAATTTGTTAAAAATGACTTACGACAAATAGGCTTTTTATGATTAGTAGACATTCATTAATACTTGATATGAGCAAACTGATGCCAAGCTGCCATATAACAGTTTTTACTAAAATAAAATAAATGCTTTCTTTTCATTTCAGAATACATACAAAGTTTGTGTGTGAACACTTTAATTTTTAATTGATTTAATTGATTAAACTTCTAATGAAGGGAATGGGTAACATCTTCCCATGTGGTTTAGACTTACCTGTATCCGTTATCTAACAAGCATATAAGCATATACGCATTATGTTTAGTATTAGAATTTGAAAAGCTACTGGCCACACTCTATGCTACCCTTTGTATGACGGACATGCCACTGTGGCACCCTGCCTGGGCCTCTCTCATCTTCCACTCCCTATCAGACCCACCAAAACCCGTACTCTCCCAGAGTTACCTCTTTTCTTTTCTCAGTTCCCATTTGCCCATTCAAAACATGCATTTTTCCCAAATGGCTGTTCTCCCCTTAAAATAAAAAAAAAAAAAAAAAAAGGCAAAGTAATGCAACAAAAGTAAATGGATTCAGAAGTAAATTCATAGAGTATTTGAATTGTTATAAAAATAATCACTAATAATGTCTGGATGGCTGACGAGCTGAGTAAAAAACTACCAAGAAGATAAGAGAAATCACGCTAACCCTAAGGCAAAGTTTTGTCAACTTACGGAAACTGTATGACTGCTACTATCAAAATCTCGGTACCCAAACAGGCCCACAGAACTCTCTACCAACACCTTGTAGCAGAAAGTGCTGAATAAAACTGCTATTAAAAGGCTGTCATGGGGCGCCTGGGTGGCGCAGTCGTTAAGCGTCTGCCTTCGGCTCAGGGCGGCTCAGGGCGTGATCCCAGCGTTCTGGGATCGAGCCCCACATCAGGCTCCTCCGCTAGGAGCCTGCTTCTTCCTCTCCCACTCCCCCTGCTTGTGTTACCTCTCTCGCTGCCTGTCTCTGTCAAATAAATAAATAAAATCCTTATAAAAAAAAAAAAAAAAAGGCTGTCATCAAGCCAAGGAATGTAGACTGTATCAAGGCCCTTAAGAGTTAGCAAGATTATGATAGATCTATCAATTATCCATATTATGACAAAAGGATTTCTGTGGGCATACAAAAGGAGACACATTAAAACAAACGCCACAGAATTGAAAAAAGAAGATAAAAAATCAAGCAATGAAAGAGCGAGATGGAGAGAATTTTTCCCTAAGTTTTTGTTCTTAGATTTTTTTTTCATTGGGTCATTATATGAGGGACATTAACAGCATAATGGAAAGTCCCTCTAATTATAATGTGTATAAAACCAAAGCATTTTAATAGGCAGTTCGTGCTATGACTGCATGTTAACTCTAGGGCACTTCTATGAAGGTACTTCTGTGGAAAATAAGGGAAATAAAGTCTACACACCTTTAGGGTGACATGACTTTAAACTTGGCTAAAACTTAGAAAACCAGGAATAGAGGCATATAATATAAATGGTGCCACTGGAGAGTCTTAGCAAAAATAAGTAAGCAAACAAGTTTACCTGGTTATTAAGATCCAACTATAGAGAAGCAGTATATTTACTACAAATGTGACACCGCTGATAAGAACAGGAAAAGTTTGGACAGTTTATTCCAGACAAGCAAGGAAGAAAGTATACCTGTACGGACAGAACGTGAGGCTGTGGGCCACGCCAGCACCACGTTCTGTGCTCCCACGATTACCAGCAGGAAATGTAGTTCCTGAGAGAGGTTTCCTTTATGGACACGGAATGGTTTTTACGTTGCAGCTGCAGATTAGCAAACTCCAACACACAGAATACTTTCTCTTGAGTCAACATGCTGACACTTAGCTGACCCCTGGTGGTTAGGGGTGTGCACACTTTCAGGCACTCGAAGTGTTCGGTTCCGTCTGAATCTCAGCAGTTCTCTGCTCAGTACAGTAAAAGCCACTCACCACTTGTGGCTACTGAACACTTAAAATGTGGCTAGTCCGACGTGATGCGAGTGTAAAACAGAGGCCAGATTTCAGTATAAAAAAGGAATGTAAAATACCTCATTAATAATGTCACATACATACTGATTTTATACCGAAATAATATTTCAGATAAATGGGGTTATTAAAGTAGATTATTAATTTCACCTGTGGCTTTTGATGTGGCTATGAGAAAATTTAAAATAACATATATGGCTTGCATTATATTTCTATTGGCCAGTGCTGATCCACACAGGGAAATACTAAAAACATAATTTTGAGCAAAAGCCAATTGTGAAATGACACCACAACCCATTCTATGAATTTTACAATATAAAGAACAATAAAATGTTATGTTTAAAGGTATATAAACGTGTAATGATTATAGGAAGGAAAGATTAGAATAACAACTTCATATTAGTTGTTATCTCTGGAAACAGAGAAGAATATACTCAGCGCAGTCTGCAGGGCATGGATTCAACTGTATCTGTAATACTTCTTTTTTTAAAAATATATCCAAAAAAACCACACAAACAAAACAAAACCCTGAATGAAGTAAGTATGGCAAAATTTCAAGGTTTAACAGAGCTAGGTACTGAAATATTTTTTATTCAAAGTAGAAAATGGGGGGCACCTGGGTGGCTCGGTCGGTTAAAGGTCTGCCTTTGGCTCAGAGGTTGAGATCCTGGGGTCCTGGGATCAAGCCCCACATTGGGCTCCCTGCTCAATGGGGAGTCTGCTTCTCCCTCTCCCTCGGCCCCTCCCCCCTGCTCATGCTCTCTCTCAAATAAATAAATAAAATCTTCAACAAAAAAAGTAGAAAATGGGTTAGAAATCCCATTAGTGTCTAGCCCCTTCAAAAATATCCCACTTTACCTCTTCATCAACTCTCAACAAAAAACTCTCATTTTCACCAATTCCAGAAAACACTTTCTCACCTTAATCTTTTAGAGCTCCTATACCCCCACAGAAACTCAGTTTAAATTTCACCTTATCTATGAGGTCTTTCCCAAACATCCCAGGCAAAGCTTGAACTCACTTCTCAGTAATTTCAGCACTTCATACCTCTGCTATAGTTTATATACCAAGTTCTTCTATGACCCAAGGGCCAGTGACCTGTTTTCACAAATAAGGTTTTACACAGTCATGCACACAAATTGTGCATAAGAATTTGTACCCAAAGAATTGTACTCAGAGACTACCCAGAGTCGTACCCAGTGCCTGAACAGCCTAAAATATCTACTGGCTGGCCCTTTAAGAAAAAGTTGGCCATCCCTGATCTAATGCATCTTGAGCGTTTTTCCTATTTGTACACAGAGCTTCCTTAAATTGTTTTATGACTGAATAATCCACTGCATGACTGTACCATAATGTATCAAAATCCACTGATTAAGGACATTTAGATTTTTTTCCCAATCTTTTGTGATTATAATGTTAAAACTAAAATCTTTAGCATAAACGATTTTCCACATGTAGGAATCGTAGAAAACTTCCCCAAAATTGAATTCCAAGAGTCAAAAGATATGCATTTAAATTTTGTTAGATATTTGCCCTCCAAAAGATTTTACTGATTTATTCTTCCTTCAGCAAGGTATATGTTTCCACACACCTCTAGTAAGTTATGTAACTTTTAAATTTGCAATGTGATAGGTGAAAAATGGAAACCTAGCGTTGTTTTTCCATTTGCATATTCTTATGAGATTGAGGATCTTGTATTTCTTTTTCTGTGCACTATTCACACTATTTTTCCACTGAGTTACTACTCTAGATTTATAAGCACTTGAAATCCTGAACTCTAAGAGCTTAAGATCTTGTTTGAAAGATCTGAAATAAATATTTGTCTTTCGTCTAAGAAGGCTTTCAGGATGAGGGATAAATCTAAATTTTCAGTCTCTACTCTTGCATTATTTGGCAGTCTACATTTCCTCCATTTTCTCTTTTTAAATGGTTTCTCTTAGCTAAAAGAATCCTTTCATAAATTACGATTTATATTCTTTAATATAAGTAGAAAAAATACTTCTTTAAAGCTTACTATATATTTTCCTAATGTCCAACTGTAAGAAAGAAAAACTATATTCAACTGGTCAATAGTATATCTGTATTTTTTGGGAGTGAAATGAAAAGACACGATCGATTTTTCTCCCACATGCAAAGTATCAGTTTGTTTTCTTCTAAAATGATATGGGCTAATGAAATTAAGATATAAAAATACAGTCCAACAGTTTTCAGGATTCACAGGAGAATATGGTTCCACATGGTTGTGATTTTTCTTTTCAGATAGGACTCAAACTTAAGAATTTCTTTCCTTAGCAACCTTAAATTTTATAGCACAAAATTCTTAAATTCAAATGATAACATCATTCATTAGTCACTTCAAAAACTGAAACCCTCAATATATACTGTTCAGACCATCAAAATGAAAAGTTACTGTGCTTATATTCATATTTGAGAAAAAGGTTTAAATTTTGAGCTCATACTTCAAGCAAAGTTATATTGCTAATTTCAATGAACAACTGCTCACTGAAGTACAGTCCAAATCTATTTAAAACCAAAAGACTAGAGGCTAGTAACTACTGAAAATGGCTAGCATTCAGCACGATTAAAACAGCATTTCCTTAATTAACGAACAGATCTCAATACAGATGTCAATCTATGGCTTCAAAGCTGCTTGTGCTTGCAAACTCAAGCATTTAAAAACTCTAAATAGGGGCACATGGGTGCCCCTACCTCAGCGTCGTGAGTTCAAGCCCCACACTGGGCATGGAGCCTACTTAACAAAAATAAAAAGTAAATAAAGCAAATAAAAACTCTAAACAGAGACAAATTGGACAAATTAATAAGACAAATGCGTTTTCATAGGAAAAAAATATTTTAATGCTCACAGGTACAGTTAATTCTATGCATATTTAAGTGTACTTTCTTTTATAGACAGCTCATTTAGAAAAAGACATCAAATTCCCATGTGCTTACCGTGGCATAAACAGGATCCTGGAAATTTATCTGAGACCCAAAGTTGACCAGGATTTACCTAAGAATCAACCTAGATACTGAAGGGCTGTAATTAATGTCCCTTTTTCCAGACTAGGGGTTTACTTCTTTATGGCAAAATTATGACTTTAACATGGATATGGACTTAACTGTTTTATAAGCTTTATTTTCTAAGGTTTTTGATAGCTCATCTTATCAACTATAAGGAAACCAATCTAAATTAAAAAGCAAAACAAATGACATAGGAAGAGACAATGAAATTTTTGCATTAGGTCCAAGAATGGCACAAAAAAAAAAGTTTGACAGATATCTTGGCATTCTTCATTTAAAGTTTATCTGCCTATCTACTCTTATAATATTATTTTCAAAGACAGGGAATGGGTGGCTGGGTAACAGTTATAGGAAAGAGACTTTAAATCTTGTGAAGTTTTAAAAATTTTTAACACTATGATATGTTTTACCTAATCAAAAAAATTAATTATCCTTTTATTTTAAAATAACCTATCAGATTAAGAGTTAATTCATTCTTTCCTTACCAGTCCATATTCTATCTGTTGTAGAAATAATGATAATAAAACACTAGACAGATAACAGTAAAATAATACTCTGTGTCAGTTCACTAAGTACCTTTAACAACAGCATGCATGCCCTTTGATATAGCTGACATTGTTATGCTGTTTGGACAGCTCGGTAAATGCATGATTCAATGATCATGATTCAACGAATATGAACAAAGTCATGTTCAAAGTGCTAGAAATGATGCTAACATAAGCATTTAGCATTCAGCCTTCCAAATATACGCAAACTTTGGTATATTCTAATTGCAATGTCTTACTTCATAACCTACTCTTCAAAAACAGAAATATTTTTAATTTTGAGAAAGACCTGGACTTTATGTTTATAGAAGCTGTTCAATTATTATCTATTATTTTAGAGCAGAACACTGAATATATACATTGACAGAGAGTACCAACCAAAAAATTTAAGAATATAACATCCTACAATATATCAATGTTTAAGGAAGTTCATAGTAATTATATCAAAATTCTAGCAGTTGTAGAATATTTAATGTAGGACTATTGATAAGAATTAAAAAAAAAAAAGAACCTGTAGCATTTATTAAAGTACACAAAGGTAGCCTTTAAAAACTGTGTGATTTTTAGCTTTTTATTCCAACTAAAGCCTACAGTTTTCAAAACAAGCATTACTGAGGAAGACTTCATATCCTAAAGAAAAATTAAAAGCATATTTCAACATTGCCACATCAATCTTCCATTGTTAAAGAGGCAAACACGTCTCCCAACAAAGTCCTGACCAGATGGTTTTGGAGGTAAATTCTATTAAATATTTAATGACAAATGAACTCCAATTCTTTTCAAACTCCCAAAAAGTTACAGAACACTTCCTGTAACTCATTCTATGAGGCCAACATTATTGATACCAAAATCTGTTAACAGCACAGGAAAAGAAAATTCACAAGAATTTTCACAGAAAGAACAGAACAGATCAATAATACCCTTTTTACGGATGTAACAACCCTCAATGAAATATTAGCAAATTGAACCCAAGAACATATTAAAAGGATTATTCACCATGACCAAAAGGAATTTATGTAAGGAATACAAGAGTGGTTCAACATGAGAAAATCAATCAATGTAATATATCACAAAACAAAGGAAAGAAACATGACCTTTTAACTTGACACAGAAAAGACATTTAATAAAATGCAACACTCTTTCTTGATAAAAATACTCAGGATACTAGGAACACAGGGAAAATTCCTTAATATGATAAGGGGCATTTATGAAAAACCTACAGCTAACATCATACTCAACAGTGAAAGAATGAAAGTTTTCCCTCTAAGACCCAGAACGTGATTAGGATGCCCCCTTTCACCCACCACTGCTATTCAACACTGTACTACAAGTTCTGACCACAGCTATTCAAGGGGAAAGGAAGAGGTAAAAACCATCTCTATCTGCAGATGCTCTGAATCTGTACGCAGAAAACTGCAAAGAATCCACAAGAAAGCTCCTCCAGCTAATAAATTAAGCAAAGTTGCAGGGTTACACAATCAACACATAAAAATTAGCTGTGTTTCTGTACATCAGCAATGAATAATCCAAAAGGAAATTAAGAAAGCAATTCCATTTACAATAACATCTAAAAGAACTGAACACTTAAGGAGTAAATCTAACCAAGGTCAAGAAACACTTATACACTGAAAACTACAAAACAGTGCTGAAAGAAATTAAAGAAGATCTAAATAACAGACATTCTATGTTCATGGATAGGAAGATTTAAGTGTTAAGATGTCAATACTATCCAAACCAACCTACGTATTTAACACAATTCCTAACAAAACTACAATAGTCTTTTTTCCAAAAATGAAAAAGCTGATTCTGAAATTCATATGGAATTGCAAGGGGCCCCAAATAGCCAAAACTATCTTGAAAAAGAATAAACTGAAGGACTTCCTCTTCTTGACTTCAAAACTTACAAAGCTACAGAAATTAAAATACTATGGAATTGCCATAAGGGCTAGTGTATAGACCAACAGAACAGAGAACCCAGAAATAAACCCTCACATGTACAGTCAATTGATTTTCAACAATAGTACCAAAACAATTCAATGGGGAAAGGACAGTCTTTTAACAAATGGTACTGGGAAAACCAGATATACATATGTAAAAAAATGAAGTTAGACCCTTACCTTACACCACATACAAAATGAACTCAAAATGGACTAAAGATCTAAACTTAACAATTAACACTATAAAACTCTTAGAAGAAAGTGTTGGGGAAAATCTTCATGACACTGGATTTGGCAATGATTTCATAAACATGACATGAAAAGCATTAGCACCAAAAGAAAAAATAGATAAACTGGACTTCACCAAAATTATACAATTTTGTACATCGATGGACGTCAAGAAAGTGAAAAGACAACTTACAGAAATGGAGACAATATTTGCAAATCATATATCCAACAAAGAATCAATACATGCAAAAAAAAGGGGGGGTGTCAAAGATCACAAAGACCACAATTTCATCTCTGACAAATCATCTTCAACCCAAACATAATAAAGACTACAAAAAGCATGAAGAGTCAGTGTTATAAAAAGTTAGAACCCCAAGCATACTGTATCCTCACTGATAAAACTGGGAATACAAAATTCATTAACAAGTCTGTGGACACTAAAAATGTAAATTAAAAGCTTCTCAAATGAGTACTATATATGTCAAGCATTTCTAGCAGCTGAAAAGTAATCGAAATGTGCCTAGCTTTGAAGCCTATGAATAAACTTCTTTCTAGTAAAACATGTCATTAGAAAACTTCCTAAATGATATCTTTTAAAAAAGTCAGTGAATTATTACCTATATAACTTCCAAATCTTGTACATTAGATATCTGGACGTGTAGAAACTGCCTTGGAAGCACTGGGTTTTTTTTGTTTTTTTTTGTTTTTGAGTGATAACATAGCTGGAATAATAATTTCACCTGGGCTTCCAATGTTACTCACTTACTGAGTTATTTCTGGGTCTCAGACCCAGAACACTGTAAATCTGATTGAAGAAATATTTATAGAATTGAAAAACCAGTAAAGTGTCACAACTGTCACCAACGATGGAATGAAAATAATGAAAGCTTTAGGTGATACAGGAATCACAAGTCTATAATTAATCTATTATCCCCTCAACTGTGTGTTCAGCAGGTAACTATAGCACAGCATGTCAAAAATGTACTGGCCACAAGGAGAAAAATAGTGGGTGATTTTCATGGCACCCAGCTACAGACAATCTACACTGCACACCCATGTAGAGATCCAAACCAGGTGGGTTAGCAGCCATTACCTGTTAAAGGCCAACTAAGAGCCCCAATCCTATCCTTTACAGATGACAATTCCAATGCACCAATGGTTTCCTGTGGACACAGTTCATGTACTGCTGAAAAAGTAACTATATTTTCATGGCTGAGAGTCTTGAGTGTTTCTTAATATTGCAAAGATCTTCCTATTAATCTATTGCAGGAAAGATACTAAAATCAATGTACATGAAGTAAAAGGTGAGATGCAGATGAAAATTTAGAAACTATTTCATTTTCTAGAAAGCGAAAATTGTTACATTGCCACAAAGGTTTACAGACAATTTTTTCTTAAGTGATTGAAGCACCTAATACATGTAATAATATTAAAAATTAAAAACACGATAATCCCCCATGCTCACAGCTTGCAGAAGGGGAATGCCTTTTTTCTAGTTGTCAATATTATTTACTTCAGTTTCTACTATTCTTTTACATACATCATCTGGCATTCAACAAAAAATGAGACATGCAAACCAAAAAGAAAATGTAACCCATTGTTATGAGAGAAGACCATCATCAAAACTGACCCACAAATAGCACATATGTTGGAATTATCAGACAGGGATTTAAAACCAACCATAAAAAATACATTAAAGCATCAAGTGGAAAAGGTAGATCAGGTACAAATAGGAAATGTGAGCACAGAGAGAACACACACATGGAAATATATGTCTATATGGAAGTACTAGACATTTTTTTTTTTAATTCGGTATCAGAGTTAAGTTTTTAGTGAGTTTCTCAACAGACTGGCATAGTATACAATCAGTAAAATTCAAGTAAGGTCAATAGAAATTATCCAAACTAAAATATAAAGAGTTAGTGAGAAAAGAATCATCTGACACCTGAGAGACAATGTCAAGCAGTTTCATATACAACCAACTCAAGTCCCAGAAGGAAAAAAAAATAAGAGCAAACAAGCTTTGAGTTGTTGATAGATATCTACCCAAACCCTCCAAAGCAAAACAAACACCAAGCAGGATAAACTCAAAGAAAAGCACATCTAGGCACCTCAGAGTCAAACTGCTGACAAACAGAGCTTGAGGGGTAGGGTACGGAGAATGGGGAGTAACGACTTAACAGGTATGGTATTTATTCCAGGTTCATGAAAATGTTTTCAACTTTGTAGAGATGACGGGTATACAATACTGTGAATGTACTAAACACCATCAAATTGTCTACTTTAAAACCATCACTTTTGCTATATGCATTTCACCTCAACTTTATAATTTTGTTTTAAAGATTTTATTTATTTGTCAGAGAGAGAAAGAGCATGTGAGCTCACACAAGCAGGGGGAGTGGCAGGCAGAGGGAGAAGCAGGCTCCCTGCCAAGCAGGGAGCCCAATGAGGGACTCGATCCTAGGACCCTGGATCATGACCTGAGCTGAAGGCAGACACCTAACTGACCGAGCCACCCAAGTGTCCCTCACCTCAACTTTTTTAAATGAGAGGAAAAACATGAATATATATTTCTCAAAACAAGGTATAAAATGCCCCTTAAACTTATGAAGATATTCAATTTCATTCATAATAAGAGAAATGCAAATGAGAAGTAGGCCAAGATATGCTTCTCCACCCATTAGATTGGCAAAAGTTCAAAAGCCTGGTAGTACAATGTTTGGCAAGGCTGTGAATAAACAAGCACTTTCCACATCGCTGGCAAGAAGGCAAAACAGTACGACCCTTATAGGCGTATGTGGCAATAACTGGCAGAGACCCTAAAGTGGCCCCCACCTACCGGTGTTCACACCTTTTTATAATCCCCTCCCTTTAGTGTGCAGAGGGATCTATGACTTGCTTCTAACCAACAGCCACACCTGTGATAACATCACATTATAAAAGACTCCACTGAAAGCCTACTTGCTCTGAAGACTCTCCTTGCCCACTTGACGAAGTAAGTGACCGTTTGGGGAAAGCTTATAAGACAAGGAACTGCAACTGGCCTCTAGGAGCTAAGGCAGGTGTCCAAGGCAGTTAACAAAAAGCCAGGGCCCTCAGTCCTATAAACATAATGAAGTCAATTCTGCCAACAACATGAGTGACTTTAGAAGCAGGCATTTCCACAGTCTAGCCTCCAGATGAGAACACAGCCCAGTAGACATCTGGATTGCAACCTTGTAAGATCCAACACAGAGGATGCAATTATGCTATACCCAGACTTCTGACCCACAGATACTGTGAAATAATAAATGTATGCTGTTTTAAGCAGTTAAATTTGTGGTAATCTGTTGCACGCAATAGGTAACTAACACACTTACCACACTATATACGCATTTTCCTTTCAAAATCAGCAATCCCATGTCTAAGAATTTACACTAAAGATATACTTCCAACAGTACAAAAATACTCATGCATATGGTTATTAATTGTAACATAATTTATAATTGTTAAGATACTGCCAACTACTTAAAAAACCAAATACGGGAGACTGGCTAAAGTACTCTACAGCTGTAAAAAAGGCTGAAGAGGATCTCCATGAACTAACATGTAGCTATTTCTAAGATATACTGTTAAGAGAAAAAAGCAGAGTACAACATAAAATACACAAGCTGCTACATTTTGTATATGAAACAAAAGGAGGTAATTAAGAAGAAAAAAACCTGTATCTGCTTACATAAGAAACAAAAAATAAAAACAAGAAGGATAAACAAGAAATTAATGATACCGATTACCTACATGGGGTGTGGGATTGAGAATGAGGAGTTGAGATGGGCTATCAAAGGAACAGGGAAGGGAATAACACTTTTTCTGAATATCACAAGTTGATAACGGATAGCCCACAAACCAAAAAATAAATATAAATCAACAGGGATGGGTTTGGGGGCAAGACAGAACCCTAAAAATTGAAAGCAAACAGAAACAAACTTCGATATACTGAATTTCAAATAAAAAACACAAGCACACCGAGGATAGGGGGTCAAAGCCAAGCTAACTTGAGTAACTTGTGAAGAATATTTTTATGAATACCCTTCATTTAGGGGAAAAAATAGTTGCTAGCAAATTCTAAACTCATGCTGGTAGTTTGTTTTTCATAGTGGTATGAAGGTAGTAATTCTGAAACCATTATGTGAGTCCTGTAGGACTGAGTGAATGAGTAAATGTATTGATGTTGCCAGAAGCCAGGTTCTTAATGCGGAAAAAGGCTGACAGATATAGAGAACAGGGGAAGCCAAGAAGGAAACTTTTGGGGTTGGGTTGGATTGGAATTGAAGGGATCAGTATGAACAAATGCTAGTGTGTGTGTGTGTGTGTGTGTGTGTGTGTGTGTGTTCCACTGAAAGGCTCAAAAGCTGTGACATCTCAGTAACAATGAGCATGTCTAGTGCCAGATCTTGGTTTCTACATACCATTCCACATTAAAGGAACCAGGGCCTTGAAAAAATACCCAATTTCAGGATTAAAGTAGGGAAGATACATGATGGGACTGAAATATCTTATTGTGCCAGAAAATAAGGAAGTGCTCAAAAAGAACTGGGCCATGTGAAAGGACACAGGGGCCAACTTGAAGGGACTCCTGCTGGATAAATCTGAGGCAACAATGACAACAAAAAACCAATGGTAATGGATCATAACCCACTGAATAAAATAGGAACCATTAGTCCCTCCAGGTAATAGTTTATAGATACGGTAGAATGCTGACTGAATAACTGTGAAGTTAGAGAATCACCATTCCATAACCAGCACAGGACAGACCAGTTCATGCAAGAATCATCAATGGCTAACAATTCTAAGGCAGAGAAAGTTTGAGCAGGACCAGGATATTAATTGTATGGTCTCAAAGTGTCTCCTTCAGAAATTGTTTATTAGCTGCAAGAGGAGAAACAGTAAGTACACAATGGAGAAACTAAGTGACATTCTGAATGGGTAATCAAAATTAAAATTGTCAATGAGGGGCTAACAGACACTGTATGACTCTGAATGTGATATCCTGAGAACAATCAATTACGTATTATTTTGAAAAGGGGCATACGATCCAGATCCAATCATGAAGAAACTACAGATAATCTCAAACTGAGGAATATATAAAATAATTTCCTTGTATTCTTCAACAACACCAATGTCATGACTCAAAGAAAGGCCAAGAACTGTTCCAGATTAAAGACCAAGACGTTATAATGAAATGTAATATAATATCCAGGGCTGGACTGTAGACTGGATAGAGAAGTGTTATAAAGAACATTTTCAGGATAATTTTATAAAACTTGAATAGACTGTAGATTAGAAAACAGTATTCTACGTTAAATTTTCTCAATCTGATAACTGCACTGTGTTTATGGAGGGGAATATCCTTATTCTTAAGAAATGAACTCTGAAGTATTAAGAGGTTAAAAAATGATATATACAAACTGATCTCTCACATGGTTTAAATGATAATTGTGCATACATGTGGTTTTAGACATAATCATAAAGCAGGAGGAGGGAGGGAAACAGTAAGAAGAAAGAATAAAATGTAAAATGTCAAGAATTGGTGATTAGGCAGAGTGTATGAGCACTATAAAATGCATGCAACTTATCTTGGAAGTTATTTTGAAGTTGAGATTCTCAAAATAACACATACACTAGTATTTTCAAAAATACAGTAATTATACTTGCTCCTAGATCTTATTTAATGTGATACAGGATACAAAGCATGTTACAGCACAAATTTGCTTTTTAAGTAGTTTGATAACTATTCTTCAAAACTGGTTTCTTTGCAATCTTATGCATTTTATTTTATTCATTTATGTTATTCTGAAAAATGGACTGCTTAGGCTTTCCATGGCACAAAAAAGAATCTCTGCTCTGAGCTGCAGATCCCTCATCTACTTACAAGTTTGTCATAATGAGGAAAATGCAAAGTCTGCAGCTTTTTGCATTGCCATTAGCAAATTATAAAAGAAAACATCATTGATAATGAACATTCAATCTAACCTTAGTAATTCCAGATGGAGTGATTTCCCTTAAGCACTAGAGCAGAGTATTCAAAATATTAACTGCAACCTCACACAAAGCATCTACAAACACATACAACACCACACACCCATATGTGGAAAATGTGAAGTTTCTTATAGAGAAACTTAGTGCTTACATAGCTTAAAGAAATTGGTTAAAAATAAGATACTATTTACCATCTTTCTTTCGGAAAATTTTTTAAAATTTCTTTAATGATTGGTTGGTAGCAGGCTTCCCTCTCTGCTTTCCCAGTTTCACTCCAGTCTCTCACAAATTGTTTCAATGTAGATTTTAATTTATCCATGTCAAATGTAGATGCTGGCATAATCTTTCCATTCCCCTGTTTAAAAAACAGAAATCAATTAGCTTCTGACCAAGGAATCAATCTTGAATATGGTCAAACAGACGTGCTACTAAGGGGCTATATGGATGGTGTAGTGGATAAATCACTAGCCTCTCACCTCAACCGGGGTTCAAGTGCAGCCTGAGATCCTACATGAAAAAAGTTTGGTGGTCTCACTTCTACCCTCAATAGATTTAAGGTCCATTAATCATGAAACCACCATATAATTAAGCAGTCTTTACTCAGGAGAGGACCAGAACTGAGCTGCTATGGAGACGGACATCTTCTCTCTCTAAGAGAGGGAAGAATGTCCCTCCAGGCCACTGATGGGGCAGCATGGAGAGGCTCACACTGGAGTGGCCCAACTTATCTATCCTGTGGATACAAAAAGAGGACTTCAGTTTCTATTACTGCCAGTCCCTTGAGATTTATAAGTGAAAATCATTTATTAAAGTAAAAGATAAATATCAATAGACACAAGATACTGAAAATGAATTTAGCAAGGGAAATTAATTTTACACAGCTAGTAAAGTTGGTTATAAAAATTAAAGTCACTAACTCTATAGGCTAGAACAGTCAGAATATTATGTGAAACGTACAGCAATATGCCAACAATTATCTTACTATTTTTAGAAAAAAAAATCGGTGAACAAATCCAGTTTCTGGCAAACTATTCTATTAAGCCTAATCAAATGCCTGAACATGTAAGTGAAAACACTGAGTAGAGCAAATGGCCCATGCAAAATATAAAAATGAAATAAATCCAGAAAGATAAAGACCTCAAAATACAAAGGTTAAACCCTAAAATAAAAATAGAACAAACTTTCACATACATCTTCTCCATATTCTTTATTTTCAAACATATGTATGCAATCATTCACAATGGTCAGTAGTATTTCTTGATTATGATCAATGCATTTCCGAATCTTGTCCAAGTGAAGAAGAAACTGAGGAAGTAGTTTCTGTTGATTATCTGGAAGTGATCGAAATTGTCTTTCTGTTCGGTTCACTCGCTCATGCATACTGGTGCTAAAACATAAAAGGTGTTTTTTAAATTGGCAAAAGAATTCTCACCAGGTCCAATCTTATTTTAAGGTTGTCTTTCTGTACAGTTATTCCTTTATCATGTTGAGATACTGTCCTGTGATTTACAATCTTTGGTTTCTTAAAGGATATCAACTTAGAAAGTTTTGCGTTTTCACCTTATTACAAATTCTCTAAGCAACCAAACAAAAGACAAATAGTTTATAACTAGCAAAGTAAACATTTGCACCAACTAGGAGGGAAAAAGGAAACATAAAGAGGATTAATGTACAATTAGTTTATTTTTACGATTTTAATTTCCAAACTTAAAATTTTCAGCAAACTAGACGAATACTTTAAATTTCTCCATCAAGTAGCAGGATACTGCTCTGAAGTTACTTAAGAATATACAAAATGTGTTCTGAAATTACCTAAGAACCAACCAAGCTGAATTTAAAAAAAAAAAAAAAAACCACAAAGGATCTTATGACTACAAAAGTAGTAAACAGAGGAAAAATTGAAATTCTATAGCATTTTATATGATATTATTCACAATTTGCATTCCAGAAGTTTCCAGATAACTCTAAAGGTCACTTTGGGGATTACCTATTTATAAAACTTAAAATGAACAAAAAACCCCATCATTTTTAAAAGCTGATTATTACATTTGCAATGACTGCCATTTTACATTAATCAGATGGGCAAAATCTAAAAGCTTGACTACAGGAAATATTCCAAAAATATGGAATAACTTGAATATATATACATACTGATTGATGAGAGGTGCATAAATTAGTACAACCACTTTGGAAAATAATTTAGCATTACCCAGTGAAGCTTAATATGCACACTCCCTAGCAATTACAGTCCTAGACACATACTCAAGAAACTCTTGCAAGTGGGCAGCATGAAACACAAACTATCTTCTGATTAGCACTGTTATATATAACAAACAAGAAATCTGCAAACAACCTAGTGGTCCATCACCAACAAAATGAACGAAGTACAGTAAAATCATACAATGGAACGCAATTCAATAAACTACAACTATACACAATATGGATAAAACTCATGAAAGTAAATATTTGTTGAAAAAAGCAAGTTGCAGAAAAATACAGAATGTACAATTCCATCTTATATAAAAATAATATATTACAGGGACTGAACACATGTAAAAAAAAAACTACAAAGAAAGCAAGGAAATGAAAATTCAAGTTAGTTATGTTCTTTGAGGGGAAAGAATTTTTTTTTAAGCCAGGTGTTAAGAGCATGGGCATTCACTGTATCATTCTTTACATTTTATATATACAAACAAATAAATAAGTGTCTGTTTTCTTCTCAATGTTCTTTGGCATTTACTCCATACTAAATAAAAATGAAAAACACTTTTTCATTTGGTTGCCCGAATCTTTCTATTCACCCAAATAATCGTCTCGTTTTTATGCCAAATTACTCTCATTTCTGGATAGCAATAAAGAAGTTCTGAAGAAGCTCTTGAGTAAAGCAGGAACCTGACCAGGCATTTAGAAGCTTGTGTGTGGTGGTTGTGGCGGTCAGGGGCGAAGGGGGAATGGCAGGGTAACACGGAAAGATTAAGTTGGCAGAGGCTACCCTGATGCTTGCTGTTGTCCCCCTAGAGACAAGTATAATAGTGAGCTGTGGAGTCAAACAGATCTGGATTGAAATTATGCGACCCTTGGCAAGTTACTTCCTTTCTCTGTGTCCCAACTGTCTCACATACAAAACAAGGTACTACATAACAACAACAGTGACAATGATGATTATAGAAGCTATCACTTACTGAGATTTAAATAAAAGCCAGGCCCTACACCAAGTCACTGAACATGGATCACTGTGAAAAATCTCCATAAAACCCCACGAGGTTAGGTACTATTATGTTCTTCTGGCACCGCAATGGGATTTCACTGAAAATGTTTTAACAAAGTAATGCACACAAATCACTTAGCCCAGGGCCTGAAACACAGCTCAAACGTGGTAGGTATACCTCGTTTATATAACTAATATGTTCACAGTGAAAATATAAAAAATGTAGAGAATTAGAAGTACTCCAGGAAAAAAAAAGCTACTAATAATCCCTCTTCTAAAGGCAATCACTTCTAACTTTTTGGCATATTTCTCCTTGCTGTTGTTAAGACAAAGTCATTTAAGTGCCTCTCTAATCAAAACGTGATACACAAAACAGCACATCACTTGGAGGTAACTAGAAATGAAGAATTTCACGCCCCACCTAAGACCTATTGAAATGTAATCTGCCTTTTAACAAGATCTCCAAATGATTCCCATGCACATCAACTTTTTAGAAGCACTTGTAATTCTTCACCTTTGTCAAAGAATTTTCCCAGATCAGAAAAAAAAACTTTTCTAAATGACTATAGTGCAAATGACTATAATGACTGTTAACATTATCCCACCTATGCAACCAAAATTTTCTTAGTTATTTCTCAAACACTGGGCATCTAGATACTTTCACTTGTTTATATGACAAACTTCCTGTGTTCTAAATCTCTCTGTATTTAAAAAAAAAAAAATACTACAAATTCCCAAAAGAAGAATTATCAAGTTAGAAAGGGTAAGTACTGGGGCCCCTGGATGGCTCAGTTGGTTAAGCATCTGACTCTTCGTTTCAGTTCAGGTCATGATCTCCCGGGTCATGGGATCGAGCCCGGAGTGGGCTCAGCACTCAGTGGGGAGTCTGCTTCCCTCCCTTTCTCTCTTCCCCTGCCCTTCCTCCAGCTCGCTCTAACATAAATAAATCTTTTTTTTTTTTTAAGATTTTATTTATTTATTTGACAGAGAGAGAGACAGCCAGCAAGAGAGGGAACACAAGCAGGGGGAGTGGGAGAGGAAGAAGCAGGCCCCCAGTGGAGGAGCCTGATGCAGGGCTCGATTACAGAACGCCAGGATCATGCCCCAGGCCGAAGGCAGACGCTTAACAACTGAGCCACCCAGGCACCCCTAAAATAAATAAATCTTAAAAAAAAAAAAAAAGGATAAGTATTTTTAAGGTTCTGGATACAAACTGATTTTCAGAGGATTGTACCAATTTACAATCCCATAAAATAGAGTAGGATACCAAAGGAACTATTTAAAGTGACCATAATGTGTTAGGCAAACAGCAGTTGTGAAGGGTGTAACTCAGAGTCGACTGGTTAAACAGTCTCACAGTACTTCATTTCTAGTATTCTTGGGCACTGGATGCACCACAACCTCCCTCTCAGCATCCCTCAAAATTCAACATATCCAAACTGAACTTAGCACATGATCATCACCCCCCCAAAAAACCGTGCACTTCTTCCCATATGGCTGACACTGACGAATGGTACGCCATACATCCACTCTAGTCAGAAGCAAATGAGTCATCCTAAAATGCCTCTTCTCACAGACCCCACAACCACACCTCCAGATCCTTTTGATTCTACTTCATAAACTCTCTGCAAATCACTACCTCTCCCAGGTCCTCATTAGGTCTCTCAAAAGATTCCTAAGAGGCCTGCTCCCTAGGAATGCTGTCCCCAGATGAAGGCTACCACTCCCAATGAATTCTTCTAAAATACAAGTCTTATGTTTGTCCCAACTGAATCTCCAGATTCCAGCCTATGCAAATAACAATCAATAAATGTTCAGTTAGATACCCACTAGGTGCTATTTTTCATTCTCCACGAGGACTACTTAACTTCCATGATTGCCGGGTAGTTGAGGTAAGTTATGGATTGGTCAAAAGAGCCCACACCTGTTTACTGTCAATTACTGATACAGAAGTGAGATAACTACACAGAACAGGATGAGGTGCAGCATCTCTCTTAACCCTTGATTTGTTAATGGTCTGCAAAACTGTCCAAAACATAGATCCACAGTGAGTCTCCTGAAATAAGTGAGATCGTCCTGAAGCTGACACAAGAGTCCAATATTTACTACACTATTTTAAATGGGGCTAACTTCACTATTCTGGAAATGCTTACACTACCAATGTACTTTAAGGCGGGGGGGTGGGCACACTATGACCCCCTGGCTATTGGGTCCATCTTATAAAGACTTTTGCTGGAACACAGCCATATGCATTTGTTCACATACTGCCTATGGTTGCTTCCACAAAGGGGCAGAGTTGAATAGCTGTAAAAGAGACTACCTAGCCCCTGACCTTAAAATATTCATTGCCTGGCCCTTTAAAGAATTTCCCAACGCTGCTTTAAAGGAATGTTTTACAACCTTCAGACTCCCCTTGGTTCTGAACTTGGTCAACAGCGAGAGGCCGAGAGGCCATATCCTCTGGTGACTAAGGGGAGAAAATAGAGTGACCAGCCATATTTCAAGGGTATCTCTACCTTCAGCTCTCTCTAGAAGGCTGGTCTTGGCAGTGACCCCAACTCCTAAGTCTCCTCTCATCAGGGTGGGTCTGATACTGGGTCCAAGGTCACAGACCCATTCCTCTGCACCTGTTGAACTACTCTAGCATTCCACACAGGAAAAGTGTATCTTTTAGGAAGGAAAATGTCTCAATCCACTTTAAAAACTTATTAAAACACAAGGTTAACATTGTCTTACTAATATCACCGCTTACTAATTCAGTGAACCACCCTGGACTTCAGGCCAGACTCTACCACAGTTTGATGGTGTAAGCCTGGGCAAGCTGTTCACCTCTTTATATTCCTATTCCTTCACCTGTACAAAAGAACTCCACATCCCAATTTTTTAAATCTTACTTAACTGCTATTTTCCAAAAGTAGGATGTTTCTGACAAGACCTTTAATTTTTCAACTGTAGTATCTTCTAATGTGAGTATCTTCATTCATAACAAGATTGATATTTTAGGGATAACTTTTTTTTTGTTTTTTGTTTGTTTTACTATTCGCCTCAATGCGACAATCATTTTTGCCTTAATCAAAATATGTCATCTAAGCAAAACCTGTAGGAAATACAAAATTAGAAGCCACTGGAAAAATATTAAGTCATTTCTTGCCCTGTGACCTTTAATCTAAATCCCAAAATAACGACCAAAAAACATTTAGCGGTGAAACTAAGCTCTCCAAAACTTAGAAGTACTTGCTAAAGGTTCAGAATAGGATTGTCCATCAGAACTTACTACAGTGATGGAAAGGTTTCCATCTGCACTATCCAATATAGCAGACACCAGCCACGTGTGGCTACTGAGCACTTGAAATGTGGCTAGTGAGAATGAGGAAATGAATCTTAAATTTTATTAACTTAAGCTTAAATTGAGCCAGATGCGATTAGTGACTACAGTATTGAACAGCGCAGGTCTAGATCACAGAATGTTGGAATGGAACAACCCGGTGTGTTTTCTGCTACAAAATGCTTTCTATACCCCTAGTCCTTCCAGTGATGTTTTTAAAAGCATATTTTTAATACTATTTTCAGTCTATTAGAAGTGTTTCATCAAGAGTACATGCAAATAAAAAGGACTGTTCTAAATAAATGAAATTATCCTCAATCCCACATTTAACTGCTAAAGAGGGACTGGAGTATAGGAAACTGTATCACGACCATGAGAATGTGCACACAAGCACTCTCCTACATTGCCACGCTTGAGCCCCACTCCCAGTCAACGGTCCCTGTCCGCTCACAAAAAGGCCCATTTGATACCTAATCTTAAATATCAATTTTAAATTAGTCTTAATATATTAGAACCAGCGGAGACACACATTTTAACTAATTGGGCCCACTGTCTTTCCAGGACATACTCCAGTATCCTTTTCTAGATTTTTCAATAGTAAAATGTACCAGACTTTTGTACCTACCTCTCCTAGCTATCTAAATCTAGGGTTAGTTTCTCCTCCTGTGTGACTGAAATACTTGCATCAAATTCAATTATGTGGTTGTCTGCCTTCCTCCCTCTGTTGATACTAAATAAAATCCCCACACTAGTTAATTCCCTTTTGAGCTTCATAGGTAATGCAGCCCAGTTCCTATGCCTGGGTTTAATCAGATTATTTCATCAAGATCTCTGCACTTCAAAAACTCGTGTTACAAAAATGCAATCAGATCCTAAATTAAAACTTTAGTCTTTTATTAAGCAAGTTTCCAAATTCAAAATAATAACAAACTGCCGACTTATCACAAATTCACAAGCTATCTGGGAAGGACGAATGTATTTCTTTACTACTACTTGTCTTATTTGTTAAAAATAGAGCTTCAACATATGCCAAGCACTGGTGACACAAAAATAAATAAGCCTCAGTCCCTGCCCTAGTAGAGGTCACAGTCAAGCAATTAAAAAAAAAAAGTTTGCATAAATCACAGCAGGAGCCCATCTAAGGGAACAGTTTTGCTTGTGCGGGTCCTATCTCATTCCAACCGCACACTTAGAACATAGCCGTCGGTGGACTCAACTCTCACACGAATAAAAGTGCTCTATTTATCTGAAAATCTAAGTCCCTTTCAAAACTTGGAATTATAATTTTGTGACTACGCTATTTTAACATCTATCTAGAAAGAAGAAAAATGGAAGTTACGGAGTTTGAAAGTCCTACCACTGTGGCCAGCCCATAGTGAGAATTCGATTCATATTTGCAGAATAAAAGATCATAAAAGCGGTTCTTTACTGTGCCTGCTCTCATTTCCCTCTTTAATAATTAGCAAATTTTAGAACATCCGGACCACCTCCGACCTTAATTTCACCCACCAGTTAAAGACATTGAGCGCCATCATTCACCACTAATGTGCCTGTACGTTCAAAGCGCCAAGGGGGTTGGGGTGGAAATCTTATACAGCTCACAAGAACTGGCAACAGTTTGGGAAAATTCGTCCTACGGCATCCCACGTGTAGGTGAACTTGGGTTCTCCGTGTGTTCAGTTTGGAGGGCATCGACAACACATACAGATCATGCCCAGCACTGGACGATTTTACCACCATCATCTTCTATCTGCAATTGTTAACAGGACTTTTCCGGTCACCCCCACCGGCCTCAAAGCCAAACCTTTAACGAGGGATGGAAGGCAAGAGAGCTAATCTGATCCTGAGGTTAGAAGACACGAGGCTGAGCAGCAGACGGCGCGGCAGACACGCGGCTGTGCAGGACCGGGAGGGGCTTAAGGTGGTACGAGGTGACTCAGGGGCCCGAAGGTCAGATCTGGCGGCCCCGTCCGGGCGCCCCGGAGACGTGGCGGCCGAGAGCGAGCGCGGCGGGGGCCCCCGTTCCGGCGGGTCCGCCGCGACCAGCGGGCACCTCGATGGGTTGCGCCGGGGTCCGCCACGGGCTTCTTACCCGTAGTAGCGGAAGGCATTAATGATCTTCCAGAAGTGCTCGCGCTCGAGCCGCTCCTCCTCCTCCTCCGTGCTGCGCGCGGCCGCCGCCGCCGCCGCAACCGCCGCGGCCGAGGCCAAACGCCCGGCGGAGAACTGCACTTCCACCTCCTCGCTCCCGCCGCGGCCGCCGCCTCCCCCGCAGCCCTCGGGCAGCTGAGAAGCTGGCGGCGGAGGGCGCCGCCGTCGCTGCATCGCCGCCGCGGCCCGAGGCCTGGCTCGCTTGCGTCTCGCCGCGACTGAGAGCGTGGTGGCGGCTGCTCGGCCTTCCTCTAGACGGCGCCCGCCGCGGACATGCCCCCAGCTCGCGGTGCGCTCCGCCCCCGCCGCCCTCAGGCCTCCATCCGCGCGGAGCTCCTCCAGGTCTTCAAGAGCGCCCGGCACGAGCGCGCATGCGCCTGCGAGGGTAAGAGGGAGAGCTGCTGCCGCCTGCGCTCATTTGCTGCCGGGCTTCGGCGACGGCGCGCTGCCGTAACGACGGTGCGCCCAATGGGCGGGGCGAAGGGTCAGGTGGGAGGAGCGAAGGAGATTCCTCGTGGGTTGGGGCTGGCACCTGCGAGAAGCCGCGTGGGTTGGGTTAAAGAGCCTGCGAGTGCTGGATTGTGGAACAGGCAGGTGAACTAAGTCTAAAGGAGGGAAAAGCAGAAAAAAAGTTCAGCTTTGATGAGATTTTTATTAGGAATTTTTATTTAAGAAAATCTAGACGGAAGGTCTGCGTTCACCCCGATTTAAGCTTTAATTTATTTTCTAAATGTATTTCCATTTTTAATGACATAGGGAAGAGAGTCACCATCATCTTTTCAGTTTTTAAGGGCTTGCGAAAATCCTAATCCCGCCCTGACTGGTGATGGCATTAGATGATGTTAGAACCAAGCTCTATCCAGTATCCGCGCTTTGGAAGACCACCAAAATGCACAGGAGCCCTGATGCCTCAGCATTGGCTCTTAGCATCTGATGGTAGCCCTTAGCAATGCCAGTCTTAACTTGTTCCTCCTTTTCACCTACATACACTTTCTACCTCATTTGTCTCTGAGCTCATAGTTAAAACAGGAGCCTCGCCCACATTTAATATTATTCTTAGGAAGTAACTCATTTTATTCAATTTTATGTCCCACTCAGCATATCAGTCTTACAAGAAAGAACTAAAAAGACTGCTTTATTCAGAAGAGTTAAAAATGCCCAGGAAGCAAAGATTCCATAAAAACATATAATCATACTGAAAAGGAAGTGCCTCCATATTTTCATTATTTAAATTAATAATTTAAAGGCAACGCTTTAAAAAGCCCTGTGGTTATTCTATGTTAATGTTCCATTTTTATACAAGATTTTTATAAAATTTTTAAGTCTTTTTTTAAATAGTAATGCAGTAATACATGGTCCATAATTCAAAAGGGAAGTTCAAACGGTTACAAAGTGAAGTTTCTTTACCCTTCTCCCTAGCCAGCCTTATCCCCTACACAGACACAAAATACCAATTTCTTGCCCACTCTTTCACGTTTTCTATCCAGTGCAGATTTTTCTTAGAGACCTCTGTTTGTAAGTTATATATATATTCTCATGTTATTAGCTGTTACCAATACAGTTTTCATATATAAATGCACACACCAACACACAAATTATATATGTAATAATTTTGATGCACTGATATAGGTCTGAATAACTTAATTGATATAGGCCAAAATGCCATGGATAAATATAATCAGCAACATACTTTTCATCATCCTACAAAGTATAATAAACTTTTTTTGAGAGAGAGAGAGGGAAAGATAGAGAGCGGGGGTGGGGGAGCAGAGGTTGGGGGGAGAGAATCTCAAGCAGGTTCCACAATCAGAGCAGAACCCAACACGGGGCTAGATCTCACACCCCTGAGATCAGGACCCCAGCGGAAATCTAGAGTTGGATGCTTAATCGACTGAGCCATTCAGGTGCCCCAACATTTTCAAATTAATTTCCTATTTAGAGGCTTGCATGTTTCTGTCTCATTACTTGGTAAGAATCTTAGAGTCTGTGTCATTAAGGTGCTCAACCTTAATCTCAGTTGTGATTTCACAGATGAGGAAACTAGGGAAAAATCCATTAAGTGATCCACGGGACACAGTGCATTACTGGCACTACACCCACCTACCCAAGTCTCCTGCCTGTATTTTATGGGTATTTAGTTATGACACTGCTAAATATTATGCTATCTAACATTTGTTTAACGTTTTACATTTTCCAAATTGTTTTTTTTCCTATTGTATCACCTTATTTGTTCAATAATTCTGTGAAGAAGGTGTTATTATTGTCTTCCTTTAACAAATGAAGACACAGACTCAGAGAAATTAATAGTCTTGCCAAGGGATACATAAATAGCAGAGCTGACATTCATCTATTCATTCCTTTCAACAAATGTGCTGATTGCCTCCTATGTTTTCTGCACTGAGCTAAAGGCAGCTAGAAGCTGGGCTTTTTATTCTTGTTTTCTAGCTGGTAACTGTGACTGTTTGAAAAGTTATTTGAGACTTTGGTTACATTATTTCTTTTAAAAAAAAGATTTTATTTATTTGAGAGAGAGTAAGCATACCATCAGGAGGCGGGGCAGAGCAAGAGGGACAAGCAGACTCTCTGCTGAGCAGGGAGCCTGACTCAGGGCTGGATCCCAGGACCCCGAGATCATGACCTGAGCTGAAATAGGACACTTAACCGACTGAGACACCCAGGTGCCCCTTGTTTACGTTATTTCTAAAATGGACATATATCCCTTCTTACAGGGTCATCAGGGGGAATAAACGAGATGAAGAATGAGAAATGCCTGGTATTTCTGCTCAATAAATGTTGGTTTTTCTCTCGTCCTTTCAGTCTTTAGGATACATTTTTGGCCTTGGTTTAAAACACTTTTAGGGGGCGCCTGGGTGGCTCAGTCGTTAAGCATCTGCCTTTGGCTCAGGGTGTGATCCCAGAGTCCTGGGATCAAGCCCCACATGAGGCTCCTCTGCTGGGAGCCTGCTTCCTCCTCTCCCACTCCCACTGCCTGTGTTCCCTCTCTCACTGGCTGTCTCTCTCTCTCTGTCAAAAAAATAAAATAAAATAAAATAAAATAAAATAAAATAAAATAAAATAAAATAAAATAAAATAAAATAAAAAAACACTTTTAGGACTTCCTTGACCTAACTTCTTTGCAATGAGTTTCTCCTATAGAAATTTTCCCAAACCATGGGGTCATATGGGCTGAAACATTTTCATCAAAAAGAGGTCAATTAATCTCTTGGAATTAATAACCAAAAAGCCATCATTCTTTCTTCGGTTATTCTGAAAAACAAGTAGTTAAGCAGTTACAGCTCCCACACTCATATATTCATACACTGCTAATGGGAATGTAAGATGGAACAGCCACTGCAGAAAAAAGTATAGCAGTTTCTCACACCCAGTAATTGCACTCTTGGACATTGATCCCAGAGAAATGAAAAAAATGCATTCGCACCAAAACCTAATTTACATGAAAGTTCATGCTGATTTTATTTGTAAAAGCCAAAAATCAGTAACAACCCAAATGTCCTTTAGCGGATGAATGGTTAAAAAAACTGGGCCATATCCATACCATGGGATACTTACTTGGCAATAAGAAAAGGAATGATTTATTTATATACCCAATAACTTAAATGAATCTCAAAAGAATTATTGTTGGTGGGGAAAAAAATCTCAAAGGATTACAGATACTGTATGATTCTACGTATATATTTTGTCTTGAAATGACAAAATTACAAAGATGGAGAACAGATTAATGGCTGCCAGTTTGGAAGTGGTAGGGAAGAAGGGTGTCAGTGGCTATGAAAGGGTAGTACAAGAGAATCTTGTGATAGAACTGTATCTTGACTATGGTGGAGGTCACACAAATCTATGCTATGGTAAAATTGCGTAGAAATTAATATACATGCCACATATACATAAATGAATACATACCAAACTGGTGAAATTGAAAAAAGTCCACTGATTGTATCAATGTCAACTTCCTGATTGAGATATTGTGCTTTAGTTATGCAAGATATTGTCATTGCAGTGAAGGGTATAGGGAATCTGTCTGGATTATTTACTTTATTCTTAAATACATTTTTACATTTAAGCCCAGAAGAAGGTTCTAAGTAAAGTATTTGTTCTCATTTTAAAAAATTTGAATTATGGGAATTTTCAAACTGAAATAAAAGTAGAGACAATAACATGAGCAATCTATCATTACATTATTATAATCCTTCACCCAGTTTCACCAATTCTCAACAGTTTAGTAATCTTGTTTTATCTAACCTCACCTTGTTGATTGTTGTTTCTTCCCCTCTTCTCCTCTTGCTATCATGCCTCCCCTCTTTTTTTTTGAGAAAGCTAGATCGTTTGACCTGCAGAATATTCCATATTTTGGATGTGGCTGATTGTTTTCTCATGGCATCATTTCTTGCTTCTTTCACTCAATACTGTGTATCAAAGTTTTATCCACATTGTATAAGAGCTATCATTTGTCCCATGAGGTAGTCCTTGGGTGAACATATCACAATTTATTTTTTATTAGAAGACATCTTATTTTTTTTCATGTACACCCGAGCTCCCTTATTCATTTTTATTTTTCTTCAGAGCACTTAGCACTACCTGACATTGCACTCTTCTAACGGTTAATTTTACACATCAACTTGACTGGGTTAAGAGATGCCCAGATAGCTGGTAAAACATTATTTCTGGGTGTCTCCACAACAGATTAGCACATGAATCAGTAGACTGAGTAAAGAAGATCATTCTCACCTATGCAGGTGGGCATCATCCAATCCTTTGGGAGCCTGAATAGAACACAAACAAAAAAAAAACAAAACAAAAAAACAGAGGAAGGGTGAATTTTCTTGAGCTGAAACAATCAGCTTCTTCCACCCTTGGACATCAGAGCTCTTGGTTCTCAGGCTTTCACACTCAGACCCGGACTTACACCATCAGCCCACTATTCTCAGACCTTCAGACTTAATATGCTTAATTTCAGTTTTCTTCTCAATTGTGAATCTGCGAAATGACTTCATGTCTTATCACTAAGATTCTGTTGGAAACTACTCAACCTGAGTCAGATTTCTCAGCTGCAGACAACAGAATCCATTCTAACTCTTTGAAACAAAATTACTCATTAAGATGCTGGCACGCAAAATTTTTAGGAAGATCTGGCAACGAAGCTTGAACGCCATACAGAAATAATATAGCTCAGTGCCTGTCATTCCAAGGGAAAGTGTTTCATGGACACTAATTCCACTACTGCCCACCATTCATCACTTATAATGTTAAGGACCAAATACAGATAAAGCCTGTGCTAAAATTACCCTGAAAAAAAACCCAAATGCTTCTGTCCTAAGATCAGGTTTCCCCATATGTGGCCATACCCCATCAGGCTCACGTCCGCCTTCCAAGTTACAAAGGAGTGCAGGGAATGTGTTCTTTAGCTGTCTAACCTCTAAAGTGGAGGACAGCACGCAGGAAAGTGGAAGGAGGTGGTGTTTAGAGAGCTTATTTACATAACTGCCAGAATGACTATTTGCCAGTCACTAATCAACACTGTAGTCAGTGCTGGTTGACTGGGTCCAAGTGACAAGTGGCAGGGCAGTGCGGAGCCAAAACACCGGATCTGGCTTAGGAGGTCTAGGCTATGATGTTGACATTGACTTGAGTGACCTTAGGGACATCAACTAACCTCCCTGACCTATGCCCTGATCTATTACAATTGGACAATTGTTCTTAAAAGATCCTTCTAGCTCTAACATCCTATGATTCAAAAATAATTTTTTTTAATTTTATCATTTTATTTATTTGTCAGAGAGAGGAGGAGAGAAAGAGAGAGAGAGAGCACAAGCAGGGGGAAGGGCAGGCAGAGGGAGAAGCTGACTCCCTGCTGAGTCCAAATTTGATTTCCTGCTTTCAGTAAAATGATTAAGGAAACCATCCCTTAGTTGTCCTAGTGTGCCAGCCAATTTACTCCCTCATTCTCAAGTTGGTTTCATAACGATTAAATGTTTGAAAATACAGGCTCAGAAATCTGTGGACCTACTCATCTACTAAGCTTAAGTATAGAGGATTATACAATGAGAAGATATTTCACTGGAAGTTTCTATTTTTATATTATACTGGTTTGCCTTTAATCAGCTGCTTTACCTACTTTGAGGGTGGGAGGCATATTTGTTTTGTTCATGCCCAGATCCCTAACATCCAGTACAGTATCCGGTGTATAAAGATATTCTATAGCCATTTTGTGAAATAAACAAATGAATTTATAACATGCTAAACACTGCACATATATAATGGCATATGACATAATACAATAGTGTTGCCATCTTTAAAAAAAAAAAAAACAGATGAGAACACTATAAAGACTTCAAGTGACTCTATCAAGGTCATACAGCTATTAGATGGGAAAGCCCTGATTTGGAAGCAAGTCTACACAGCCCAAAAAACTATTAACCACTGAATCTACTGCTTGTAGTGAAGTTGGTCTTATTTCTCCTCTAAAAAGTTTCATGAAGTCCCTTTACTTTGGAAAACCTTATTAACTTGTCAATAATTATTTACAGAGATTTAACATTCTAGGTGGGCAAGAAGAGAGACAGATTTTTGCCAACCAAACCTGAGAGATTAGATTGCCCCAGAAGTGTGTTTGTAGAGACAAACTACTTTTTTACTCTTTATGTGAAATATCTTGATTTTATATCAACACAGACTCACACTGCTGTTGACCTAAGAATCTTATGGACAAAAGGAAAAGGTCACTTGGGACTTCCTTGGCTCACTAACAGAGTTCCCATATAATCATGATCCTTGTTCTAGGATTTATGATTTTATTCTTGGAATTCGTCTATTAATTCTTCTCTTCATGAGTCCAGTCTTTGTCTTAGAACTAGCTTGTTTTGCCTTTGTATTCTTTGTCTAATAGCTGGATCTAGACAAAGTATACCATCATTTAGTCTTAAAATAACAAGCACATTCTCCCCTATAAAACTAGAGATATGACTCCTATAAATGGTTTCCTTGTACTTTTTGTGATTCTTTATATTGCTAATCATAGGAGCCAGGAGCCGGTTGTAATATTTGTATGAACATTTTTTTTAATGTTCCCAATAGTTTTTCTCAACCTTGGGATGAAAATTCTATGACTACTGTTAATTTTTTTGAAATAAAAAGTAGGATAAGATGGATTTTTCTGTAAATTACAAGTTGTAGTTGGTTTATAAAATACATCAAAGCTTGTCCACTGCTGGGACAAGTCTTGTAGTCTTGTAGTCTTCCCAGGAACACTAAAGTAGTCTTTACAAAGTTATCTTTCCATCCCACAAGCTCTAAGTCTTTTTTTGTTGTTGCCATTGGAGAACATTTCAAATTAAAGTAATGCTTCGAACTGACATTATTCCAAGCTTTCCCATCCTAAAATCTAGGGTCCAGTTATCCTATACGCATACTCACGCATGATTAAAGTACCAGCCAAGCAAATGTACCCCCAAAAAACATTTGGGAAGAATTATATAACTATTACTTCCAAAGAAAGCATCAAAATAGTAATCATGGGGAGAAAATCAGAGTTTGTTTGGGCTTCCTTACACTTACTTTACAGATTTTGTTGTGGGTGGTGGTGGTTTAAATTACCTACAGTGGCAAAGATGGGAGTGCCACCGAATTTTCAGGGTGAAAGGCCTATGCAGTCATCTGAAAGCTCTGCGAGAACCATGGATTTGTGCTTTGTCTGGGGACCTCACACAAGTAGAAAAGATCCTTTCTACTTCTCTCTTCTCTGCCCAGACAGTCTCTAAGAGCTTGTCCTTGTTCCACCATTTGTCCCTCAACTTTTCCAAAATTATTAAGAAGACATAATATTGGTCTATTCTCTTTGTATGATCAGAATCACTATTACACCATGACTCCAGGCTCTCCCTTTAAAAGTCCTATCAGTTTCTGGGAGGTTTCCCCATTGTCTAGCCTTCTGTGAGCTACACCTGTTGCCTACATTTGCTACTCAAAAGCATGGCCCTTGCACCAACATCATCGACATCTCCTGGGAGTTTCTTAGAAATGCAGTATCTCAGGCCTTGCCTCTGGAATCTGAATCTGCATTTAAACAAGGACCCCAGGTGATTCATAGGCACATTAAAATTTGACAAGTACTGCTTTAGAAACAACACAGAACATATATCTATGAATCCTTTTGCTGATAAATCAAAAGCTCATATGTATCTTTTTCTCTGTGGGCCGACGTCAGAGTGAGCAGAACACCCAACTAAAAGAAGCTTCAGTAATAAGGACATTTACTGTCTTAAATAACATGAAGTTCCAAGGTAAGACAGGTCCAGTTTGAGTCCTCCATATCAACAACCCAGTCCCTGCCATCCTTCGCTCTGCTGTTTTCAGGAGGTTAGCATAGTCCCTCACAATCAAGATGGCTGCCACAGTTCCAGGCATCACAGCAAATCCAGCAAAGAAGATAGTCTGTTTCCTCCTATATATGTCCCTTTCCTTTAGTAGGGACAGCTTTCCTGGAAGCCTCCCAGTGACTTCCCATTAGTGCATCACATTCCCATTTCTAAAATAATCATAGGCAAAGGGTATAGAATTACCTTGACAGGCTTAGACTAATTAATATCCTCTTCATAATCCTGAAACACATACCTGATCCTTAAGCCACTCAGGCCTCTTATCTCTTACCAGGAAGAAAGATGAAGGGTGGGGTGGAGATGGGGAGAGGGGAGTTTGCAGGGAGGGTAACTGACAATAACTTTATCTTCATGTGTAAACAAGAAAAAAAAAAGAATAAAGTAGGGATGACAGAAATCCTCTCTAAGGAATGAATCCTCGCCGATCTAATATATACCCACGCTAGAAGCATAACTAACTACACATGTGCAGATAATTAATTTTTGGCTTCAGTTTACTTTATTGCATTCTATGCTCTATGCCAAATGCAACCCTGATATGTACTTTACTTGCTAATAAATAGGCTTACATAAAAATTATTTGGGGCAGGGCTTGGCTTAGGTAATAAAAATCTGGTCTATTGCAACACTTCTAACTTACCTGCCAGCCTTCAGACTTTCCTCCTGCGCATCAGATAGGGGAGAGTTCATATGATTCTTTTTCAATAAATAATTTTCTTTTCCAAAAGTAAATTGATAATGTTGCTTTTCTGATACAAATCCTTCAGTGGTGTTCCACTACCCTTCAGATAAGTTCTAAGTTATTGAGCGTAACATAACATCCTTCCCACTGGGCAAAAGGCAGTCTTTCATGTTATGTTCCAGGAGTCACCTCCCATCCTCAACTTACCACCCCCAAAAGTCACTCCTTCCTTTACAGCTTCAGAGTCCTCCTTCCTCTGGTTCTGTGTTTCTCACACTGCTTTGTAAGTCGTTGTTAAAATATCTGGCTCCCCGGGGCGCCTGGGTGGCACAGCGGTTAAGCGTCTGCCTTCGGCTCAGGGCGTGATCCCGGCGTTGTGGGATTGAGCCCCACATCGGACTCCTCCGCTATAAGCCTGCTTCTTTCTCTCCCACTCCCTCTGCTTGTGTTCCCTCTCTCGCTGGCTAGTTCTATCTCTGTCGAATAAATAAATAAAATCTTTAAAAAAAAATATCTGGCTCCCCAGTGTTGGCTTATTGAATTTAAAATTAAAAAAAATTAAAAATTATTAAAAAATAAAAGACATAAATAAATACTCAAAATATATGCATATATCTGGCTTCCAGGCAGGTTGTGAGCTAATTTAAGGCACAGACTGACCCTGCTCCCAAGACCATGTAGGTAATCTAGAAGCATTCAATGAGCATATATAGAGCAAAGGTTGGCAACCTTCCACAGAGAACCAGATAATAAATATTTTTGGTTTTGCAGGCCATAAGTCTATCACAAGTACTCAACTCTGCTGTTATAGCATGAAAACAACCACACAGAACATGTACAGGGATGGGTGTTGCTGTGTTCCAATAAACCTTTATTTTAAAAAAAAAATCCAGGTGACTGGCTGGATTTAGCCAGCGGAACATAATTTGCTTGCCCTTTTATAGATGAATAAATGTTGAGAATAAACATTTATGTGCCATAATGAGTTTGTCCCTTTTTCCCCACACTATCTTAAAGCCCTTGGGGGCCTCAAACATTATCTCTAGGTCATTCTTTATTGATCTGTCTACCAGATGACAGTTTCCCAGTGTCTGGACCTGTTGGCCCTTTCCCGGTTCCTATCAAAGAGTGGAAGTAAGTGAGACAGAATAAACCAAGACCCATAAGCAGGGTATTTCCCACACACCACGAGTCTGAAAGTTGACGCTAAATTTTAGAGATTCAGCAGTCACGAAGGTGGTGCTAATCCTGGGCCGTAATCCTGGGCCGTGAGGTGGGGGCATTGAATCAACCTGTGAGTATCAACCAGCTGAAACTCCTGATTTAAAATATAAAACACGAAGCTGGAATCACATTACGAAAATGCCAGCATTTCACTGTCTTCCTAAAATCTCTAGAAAAATCTGGTTTTTGGTGGGAAGTAATGTTTCTTTCCCACTCTTGATGTTTCCCTCCATGAAAAGGGAGTTTAGTCAAGCAGTACCCCGTTGACATTCCCTATTCTACTCACTCTGCCTGAGCAAGGTGGGTTGTCTTCTCTGATTGATACATTTGGGAAGAATAAACTGGGCGTGCCTGACTCATCTCCTGACCTGATTTTTTTTTTTTCCTTCTTGGAAGTAAATTTGCTTGCAGTAAGCACAAGTTCTTGTCCGTCGCTCTTGCTGTAAAGCCCTTCCCATTTGGGAAAGGTGTCCTGATCCAATGCTGCCTATGACCACCCAAGTCTCACTAATTCTGGATGGAGTTAGAAGCCCTGTTTGACTCTCACGTTAAGACACATTCTCAAATGTAGGCTTTCTCAGTAATACAGGGGATATTTTGTCAACCATCTGCCTCTCCTTTGTCTTATTGTTCAGTGTGTTCTGAACCCGGGTAGGAAAGATGGGAGTGTGTTAACTATATGTTCTTATTTTCTGTATTCATGACACTCTGCCGTCCAGGACCTCATTGACTGGGGCTAGACTGCCCCTCCAGGGCTCACTAATTCCCAGAGATAGCAAATAACTCTCTAGAACCTTTCATATGCAAAATGACAAATCCAGAGCCCATATCCCCCCAATCACCTCCTTTATCAAACTCTTACACACTAAGCCAATATTCCCCTCCCCTAATCAATCCAGGACCGGGAACCAGATAATCTGGGACAGCCTGTACACCCTAGAGCCCGCTGAAATTATTCACACTAGCCAGTCCTGAACCTACTCACTCTGCCTTGTTTTGCTTGCCTTGCCTTTCCTTTGGAGACCATGATAAAGACCTTCCCCTTGCTCGTTCTATCTGCAGAACCCGTGTGCTTCCCCATGTGGTCCTGCGTGGTGTGGTACACCCCCTCCTCCTGGGGACTGTGAGTAACAAACTATCTTTTCAGTGGCAGTCATCTCCTGATTTTTTGGTTTCACCATCCCTGAATAAAAATAAAACCCACATTCTAGAACAGATAGGTGTTATTGGGCTCCTCCAAAGGCCTGAACAGTTAGCTACAGAAGTTGATGCTAAGTGTGACTTTATACCACAGTCACTGATATCAGTTCCCCTTCTCTCCCCCCATATTTGTTTTTAATCAGGAAGATGGGAACAGAATTACTCACAAAGCAGGGCTCTGATCGCAACAGTTTGCCCACTTTTCATTTACTCTTGAGATTCTGACCGCTGACTTCCTACAGCAAAGTAATTCAACCAAGAATTTATCAGTTACTCTGCATCTTACTTGTGAAAGATTCTTAAGTGTTGTGGACACAAGAGAAACGTAATTCGTGACCCAAACGTTTAAGTACAGCAGGGAAGCAAAACTAGAAAATATCAAACATTTGAGATGATCTAGTGTTAATATAGCATAGAGGAAGTAAGGGGTAATGGGAATTAAGGAAAGGGAAGAACAGTTCAAAAGTGGCGTGACAGCTAGATCTCAAAGGATGAATTTTTTTTTTAAGATTTTATTTATTTATTCGACAGAGATAGAGACAGCCAGCGAGAGAGGGAACACAAGCAGGGGGAGTGGGAGAGGAAGAAGCAGGCTCATAGCAGAAGAGCCTGATGTGGGGCTCGATCCCATAACGCCGGGATCATGCCCTGAGCCAAAGGCAGACGCTTAACCACTGTGCCACCCAGGCGCCCCTCAAAGGATGAATTTAACTCAAAGTGGTAAAGAGGTGGGAATGCTCTTTGCAGTCCAATTCAAGTTGGTTTGAACCAAACGGGAAAAAAGGATTTATCGTTTCTTGTTACTGAAAAGAACAGGCACAGGTAGATCTAGAAGCTCGAACTCTATCCTCAGGAATCTGCTAGTTGCTGTTTCTTGGCTTTGCCAAGCACTACTCTTTTTTAAAGGTTCAAACAAAGGATCTGGGCAGGGGTCTCACTGGACAGCTTGGGTCACGTGTTCTACATTGAATCAGACGCTGTGACCGAGGGGTTGTGGTTTGCTGATTAGCCAGGGTCCCACGTCCTCCCCAGGGCTGGCTGTGGAGTCAGCCACATCCAAACTATGGACTTGGTGGGTTTGATGTTTCTCAGAGGAAATTCCGGGTGATGCTACCAAAAGGTAAAATCAATTCCAGACGGGAATGTATACAAATCTTGGGTGTCGTGGGGAATAACAGCATGAGCAAGGTGGAAAGGAAGGCAAAGACCAGTCTGATGATAATCCACGTAAAGAAACAGAGGGCAATAAACTGCAAAAATTCAGGTAGTATAAAATTGTTAGAATCTTTCAAAGTCAGAAGAGTAGGAATGAGTCACTCAGCAGCAGAGATTCATCTTAGATTCTGAAGCAGTAGAGTGATAGGACGAAAGTAGAATTATGGGAGGATTAATCGGGCAAGAGCCAGGGGATAACCTGCTCTCAGGAAGACCAGATGAGGAGATTGTTCAAATAATCCTGAAATGATGTGATAAAGATTTATGCCAGAGGGGCACCTGGGTAGCTCAGTCATTAAGCGTCTGCCTTTGGCTCAGGACATGATCCCAGGGTCCTGGGATCGAGCCCCGCATCAGGCTCCCTGCTCTGCTGGGAGCCTGCTTCTTCCTCTCCCACTCCCCCTGCTTGTGTTCGCTCTCTCACTGGTTGTCTCTCTCTCTCTGTGTCAAATAAATAAATAAAATCTTAAAAAAAAAAAGATTTATGCTAGACAGCAATAGTGAAGGAAAGAGAGGAAGGTAAATCCAGATCATAATTTCAAAGGAAAAAGAAAAAGGCAGAGTTGAATATAGGGGGCGAATAAAGAGAAGAATCAAAAAGGATGACAATGGTTATAGCTAAAGTTACAAAGAGAAATTTATAAGGAGATTCTCCTCCTCCTAACGCCCCCGCCCCACAAGCCTTCTCTCTTATCCTGTGATTTCCATCAGCAGGCGGGATAAAAACTGCTAAAGATTCTATGTGCTGGGAAATCATGGTCCCCCACCTCCACCATCTTGTGTGATTCCACATTAAAACAGAAAATGATAGAATAAGCATAAGAAGTCCAACAGTCTGGGGCGCCTGGGTGGCACAGAGGTTAAGCGTCTGCCTTTGGCTCAGAGTGTGATCCCGGTGTTATGGGATCGAGCCCCACATCAGGCTCTTCTGCTATGAGCCTGCTTCTTCCTTTCCCACTCCCCCTGCTTGTGTTCCCTCTCTAGCTGGCTGTCTCTATCTCTGCCGAATGGATGGATGAAATCTTTAAAAAAAAAAAAAAAAAGTCCAACAGCCATGCTGTGTCATGTGACGATGCTGTGATGATTGTCTACAATCACAAATCCCGTTTTACAGTTTTCTCCCATTAGAAATTCACTTGCGGATACCCTAATTCATGCTTAGTTTATGTAAGCCAGCAGTGCTTGTAAGTAATAATGTCCTCGTTTCTCACCCTCAGGCTGAAAACACATATTCTTAGACTGTACATGTACTTTGGATTTTTTTTAAAGGCAACTTTTACAGTGGTGTTCTAATGCAACTGAAATTCGTTTTTTTCCCCCAGAGGAAATGAAAACAGGATATTGAAGAGATATCTGCACTTCCATGTTCATTGCAGTATTATCCATAATAGCTAAAACAAGAAAACCAACCTAGGGGCGCCTGGGTGGCACAGCGGTTAAGCGTCTTCCTTCGGCTCAGGGCGTGATCCCGGCGTTGTGGAATCGAGCCCCACATCAGGCTCCTCTGCTATGAGCCTGCTTCTTCCTCTCCCACTCCCCCTGCTTGTGTTCCCTCTCTTGCTGGCTGTCTCTATCTCTGTCAAATAAATAAATAAATAAATAAATAAATAAATAAATAAATAAGAAAGAAAGAAAACCAACCTAAGTGTTCTTCAATGGACGAATGGATTAAAAAGATGTGATATATAGATATATATAGGTCTTTATATATATGAATCCCTATGAATACATATGAATATAAGTGAATTCTGAAATTCTTATTTATAATTTCCAGCTCTTTAAAAATAAAAGTGTATCTATCTAATCTTAGTAATGAGGGATATTTGATAGGGGTACCAATTATATGTAGACATAAGGTATAGAAGAGGGAAGGAAAGATGACACATGCATCAGGTAAAGCTATCTCACGGTTGGGGAGAGGACTGACAGTAGCACTCAGGCAATGAGATTCACTTTCCTTTCCAGGTTCCCTTCTCTGCTCCCTAGATCAGAGGATTGATTCTCCTCCATTTTAGGAAACTGGAGAGATTCAATGGTTTGGTTGGTAGAATACAGAGAATGTAAGGATCCCCCGAGGAGTAAAGCCTAGCATGGGGAAAGAAAGCTATTGAGAGCTGGGTTAATGGGGCGTGCAATCAGAGTTATAGTTGAATGTCTCATCACAAACCTTCCACTGCCACCAATTTTAGTGATTTTTTTTTCTTTTTGCCTTTAAATAATAGCTAATATTTAACAGAGCACATATTCTGTGCCAGATTACTATGCTCAACGGAAAGCGTTGGCATGGGTTACAAATTTAATATTCACAGCAATTTTATAAAGTAAGTTTATCATTAATCTCTCTGTTGCACAGACAAGGTGACTAAACCTCAAGAGGGACAATAACTTGCTTGAGGTCACACAGCTAGATTTGATTCTGCTATACATGATGGACCCCGAAGCTCTGGTTCTCATTACCACGTTATACTCTTTTCCAAACAAATAGAGAAACCGTTCAATTTCGTTTAGCCAAGTTCAGTGTTCCAGCCGGAAGACCAGGAGCTGTACTGCTGAAGCATAAGGGGCAGCTGGAAACTGGGAGGCACTCTCTGCCACATTCCATAAAGCAGCACGACCACGTTCTCCTAGTGCTGGAACAAACCACTGTTTCTTCAGCTGGGCACCAGGCGAAGAAACTGGCTTGCATTAGGGATTGTATTTTCTAGAGTGCAGCCACATTTAGCCTCGTGGGATGCTTCGACTCTATGTATATTTGGAGAGCTGGTGAGAGACCTTATAAATTCACATCTCATCCAATGGTACCTGCCAGGCATGCCCTGATACGAACCCCCACCCCATCTCTCGCTTCACTAAGCCTATATAGTTGATTGGAATTTGATGCAGCGGCACTCTCCCTGCCACCCCGTCTCCTTTCTACCCACCTTTTGAAATAATTTTAGACTTCGTTTTTAAAAAAAGGTTGTATTCACCTCTTTATCGGAGAGAGAGAGAGAGAGCGAGCACAAGCAGGGGGAGCAGGAGGCAGAGGAAGAAGCAGGCTCTTTGCTGAGCAAGGATCCCAATGCAGGACTCGATCCCAGGGCACCGGGATCATGACCTGAGCTGAAGGCAGACGCTTAACCGACTGAGCCACCCAGGCACCCCCAGCTTTAGACTTGAGAAAGGTTGCAAGAGTAGGGCAGAGCAATTTCATATAGTTTCCATTCAGCTTTCTCTAATTTCAACATCTTGCATAATGGTCAAAACAAAGAAGTTGGTATAACGGCATTAACTATGGAATTTATTTGCACTTCACCAGTTTTTCTACTAATGTCTATTTAATGTTCCAGAGGCCAATCCAGGATCTGACATTTATGTTTAGTCATCAGGTCTCCTTTGTCTTCACCAGTCTGTGACAGCTCCTTTGTCTTTTTCTGTCATAATCTTGACACTGTGGAAGAAAACTAACCATTTGTTTCATCGCCTGTCCCTCAGCTGGGCTTATCTAGTGTTTTCTCTCGATTAGATTGAGGCTCTGCAACTCTGGCAAGAATACCAGAGAAGTAATGTGCCCTTCCCAGTGTATCCTATCGGGTCACCGAGTTTATCATCAAGGGCGTGGCACAATACGGTTTACAGTTTGGAATGAGTACTCTGGCAGCTGGGTGCCGAATAAGTTGGAGTGGAGGAAGCTTGTGGTCAAGGGCCTGGTTAAGAGACTAGGGGTGGAGGCAGTCTGAACAAAGGCTGTGGCTGTAGGGGTGGGGATGAACGTCCGAAGATGGGATTCCTAAAGTGAAGCTAATAGGATTTGGGAGCTGTTTCCATAAGTGAAGTGAGAAGAGGAACTGAGGATAATTACTAGGTTATTAGGATAACAGAGAGAAGGTTGACGCCACTCTCAGCTGGTGGCCAAAGTCTTTGTAATTCTGATTCCTTAAGATTTAAAAAATAATAATTTGCTGGTGTGTTGCTGCTATAAGAGGCTGTTTGAATGTTTGTGAAAAAAAAAATACAAAAAGAAGGAGGAGATGTTCAGCCATGCATTTACTCTTGTTTTCAAGTTTCAGGTTTAGAAATTCAGCATCTTGGGTGTGTATGCTTGAGTGGGACAGAAGTGTCAGCAACTCATCATGACTCTCATTTTCTCCGGGTAAAACAGAATTTTCATATGTACTTGACAAATATTTGTGGAACACTGCATGAAAGATTCAGTGTGTCTGAGCCAGGGGCAAAGGAAGGTTTGCAACAGAATGTGATGGGAGCCGTTGCAAATTGTTCCATGGCCAAGGAGTGCTTCATGTACACCGGCTTTGTTGTTAAGTCCAACAGTGAAGCCAAGAGGGAAATTCAAGAGGAAAGCAGTGAAGATGACTCTTGCTTGCTCATTTCCATGTTCGAGATAGAGGAGAGAAGAAAATCAGATTTTCCTAAAGATGGGGACGCCCACCTGAGCTTCCAGTGGCCTAAAAGCTAGTCCTAACTCTTACAGTGCATCGTATAGGAAAGAATGCAAGTTAGCTGATTCAAAGCTAGTAGGTTATAATTACATATTAAATATGTATACTTCCCTATAAAACAGAGGTTTTTAACTGCACATCAAATTCATCTATAGAGCTTTAAAAAAAATACAGATGCCCAGGACCGACCCCAAGTGATTCAGATCTAGTATTCAAAATGTCTTTGGTTGGAAATGGCAGAAATGCAACACAAATCAGCCTCAGCCGACGATCTGGAGTGGGCTGTGTATTATGATCTAATGCTCCATAACAAATCACCCAATTACCCCAAATACAGCAGCTTAAAACACAGTGACCTTGTGCAGTTAGAGCGGATCGGGATTCTAGGAGTGGCTTAGCTGGTGGTTCTGACTCAGAGTTTCTCCCCAAGTTGAAATCAAAGTGTCGGTCAGGCTTTAGCCACCTAAAGGCTTGACCGGTGTTGGAAGACCCATTGCCAAGGTGGCTCAGTTACATGGCTGGCAAGCTGGTGCTATTAGCAGGTGGTCCTAGTATTTGCCACATGGGCTTTTGCACAGGGCTGCTTGAATATTCTCACCATATGTTGGCTGGTTTTCCCTAGATCAAGTAATCCAAGAGAGCAAGGCAGAAACAGCTTGATCCAATATTATGGCTGGGATTAAGGTTTCTTTGAGGAGGAGAAGGGCGATGGTATTCATAGGTCAGATCATCTGTTTTTACAAAGGCTGAAGACCCTTATATAGAGTTTCAAGCCTAGAGCAAACATACTGTATGTTCCATTCATTTTTTTTTTATAGGGTGAAAGGATTAAGATGTGTATCGAATGAGGTCTTGAAGGGGAAAGAATAATAATTAAAAAAACACAAGGGTTAGGTGGGACTTGCCTCTAGCCTTGGTTTTCATCTGTCAAATTAACATTTTAACATTTGCAGAGCCCTTTAGATTCTATCACATGATTTTCTGATACCTTATTTGATCTTAAGAACAATCTTAGGTTTGTAGGATGGAGTCATGAGGGTTGGGACTGAACGATAGAGCTAATAATAGTGAACACCCACCAACTGCCAGGCATTTGACTGGATGCTTTATATTCATTAACCCTTTTCACCAAATACCATGAGATCAATATAAAGAATTTCAACTTCGAGGGAGGCTTCACTTCCTTGGGCTCAGAGAAGTTAAATGGCATGCCCACAGCCAAACATCAGAGCTGGAATGGAAACATGGGTTTTCCTACTCACAGCCCCACGTGCTTTCCATCTGGCCGCTTCACGGTTCAGCACCACCAACCATGGCTGCCACTTTCGCCGTGCGATGCATCCTTCACTCACCTTCATTTCTGGCGGCATGGAACTCCCCCAAAGCCAGGAGGCCCTGTCACTGCAGGTCCACACTTACTGTGTCCGCAGCATGAGTTGCTTTTCCTTTGGTGAGCACTTCATTACGAGCCTATTGGAAAGAAAAAAAAAAAGAGGACAAAAGAAAGTATATTGGAATGGAAAAGAAATCAAGTTCACGATTTACACTGAAATAAATCCAGTTCTCTGGAAATGTCTACCTTTGATTGGTATTAAAAATCTGGCTCCGTTGCATACTACTTTCGTGGCCTCCAGTAACAACTTGGCACCTCATTTTCTTTGGTTTTCAAGTGGGGTAATACTTCCTAAGCTTGGCCTAAAATTCATGGATGTGGAAGGACAGGTGGCATGAAAGATGGGAAGCATTTTGGGTTCCTAGATGTGTTTGGGAGACATAAATGACTTTCAGGCTGTACACATCATCCCTATTACTAATGACCTCAACCTTTCTAAATGCTGTTATAATTTACAAATATGCCTAAATGTGATTTGAGTCAAGGTTTCCAGCTGCAAGTAAACATTACTTCTCCATGCTGTTTGTGGTTTATTAAAAGCAATAATAGGAGCCCCTGGGTGACAGAGGCGGTTAATCATTTCTCTTGATTTTGGCTCGGGTCGTGATCTCAGTGTCGTGAGATTGAGCCCCATGGTGGACTCTGCCCTGGAGGGTGGAGCCTGCTTAAGATTCTCTCTCTCTCCCTCTGCTTCTCTTCCCCCTCCCAATAAATAAATAAATAAATAAATAAATAAATAAATAAATGCAATAATAATACTTTTGTTTATCTAATATAGATCTCAACTCTCCCATCAAATAAATCTTCTATTTCTGTAGACTAGGCAATAGGTCCTCAATCCAGGATATGGTAAGCACTCTACAGGAGATTGCTATTTTTTTAAAGATTTTATTTATTCATTTTAGAGATAGAGCGAGAGAGAGCACGTGAGCAGGGGAGGAACAGAGGAAGAGGGACAAGCAGACTCTGCACTGAGCTCAGAGCCTGAGCTCCCACAACCCTGAGATCATGACCTGAGCTGAAACCAAGAGTCACTGCTCAACCGACTGAGCCACCCAGGAGATCCAAAATGATAGCTATTTTTATTACTGGATGTATTTTTCCTAAAAGTAGGTTACCTTGCAAGAACTTTAAGAGTCGGGCAAATTACTGTTTAATCAGGGAGTCCAATAAGCATCCGTATACTGCCTATTAGTATGATTAGACCAGATAGAGAAGTCATTAAGATCAGCATAGACCTAAGCAAAATAGCTTCAAGTGCTGATGCCATCGATCCCTGACGCCTTCGTGCCTTTTACCACATTCCCCATTTGTAAAACAGGAAGAGGGACAAGAGTGAAAACTAGGGTGAGCAAATCCCACCAGAGTTCCTGCGGGGTGTGTCTTTTGCCCCGGGAGACATAGCAGTGACTCACTCATGGAGAGAAGTTCAAGGAGTGTGTTGGACATGGTGTTTTGAATTGTGTAGCTGAAGACCCCAGGCACTCCCCAGCCAGGTGACTCTTGTGTTGACTTCTGTGATACAATACAGTGAACATAAAAGGTTTCAAAGCTAGAAGGCTACTCTGATTGGTTTTGGGTTTTGAACCACGAAGCCCTTTCACAGTATATAAAGTGGGTGGCCAAGAGCCATGGAGGTGTGATTGCAGGCCAAGTGCAACGGTGACAGTAAGCCATGTCACAGAGTTCTAGGACTAGCTTTATAAGGATAGTATAGTATGGCGGTTAAGAGATCCCTGCTTGGGTTCCAATCTTGCTTCCGACAAGTGTGAACCATGTAACTTTGGGTACTTTACCTCTCAAAACCTCATATTTATGAGGTCATTAATGAGAGCCAAACCTTGTTGGAGACTCCACTGCCATGGCTCATGAATGGCTGGAAAGTAGCTTTGGTGCCATGCTGGCAAAACTTGCTAGAAATCCATCCTCTAGAACTTTGGGAACCGCCCCCCCCCTTTAGGGTGCCATGGAAGAGCAGCTCAGTGGGGAGGTGCCTCCCCAGAGGTACTCAGCTATAGTTGCCAACCCACAAGAACCAAAAGCAAACTCCTTTTCTTCTGCCACGTCTCTCCAGCACCCTCTACTGACAAAGCCCAACATCATTCCACCTGGGAAAGGAAAAATATGTAAAGGGCCCAGATTAATTTTTACGGATGAGGCAAAAAGGAAGAACCTGGAGTGATAAAACCCATATGTAGCACGAGCGTGATTCTGTAATATCTTTAGGGGCTGTTAATACTGATTCTTTCAGGCTGGTAGTGTCCCGTTGACAGCCAGTGGGGCCCATCCTGGGTCTGCAAACTGCTGGTTGTCCTCGGCAGAGCAGTCATTCTGAAAGTGTGGCCCCTGGGTCAGCACTGACGGCATCACATGGGAACTTGTTGGAAATGCAAATTCTAGGGCCTTATTGCAGGCTTACTGAGTCAGAAACTCTGGGGTTGGGGACCAGCCGTCTGTGTTTTAACAAGCTGTCTGAGTGATTCTGGTACATGCTAAGGTTTGAAAACCACTGGTATAACAGTAACGTCTGGGATCTTGTGCAGGCTTGGAGGGAAGAGTCAATATAGATTTCTTTACCCGAGCTTTAGTCTCAATTTTTTTTTTTAAAGATTTTTATTTATTTGACAGAGATAGAGACAGCCAGCGAGAGAGGGAACACAAGCAGGGGGAGTGGGAGAGGAAGAAGCAGGCTCATAGCGGAGGAGCCTGATGTGGGGCTCGATCCCAGAACGCCGGGATCACGCCCTGAGCCGAAGGCAGACGCTCAACCGCTGTGCCACCCAGGCGCCCCTAGTCTCAATTTTTAATCTTGAAGAACGTGACCTAACTCCTTTGGGATCTGGAAGCATGTAGGGATCATATTATTATATCTCCACTTTTGCATTGATGACGTGTTTCTGGACTTGTAGACATGCACATATCAGATATGCTCACTTTGGTGGGAAAGTCTGTTTTTGATCTCCTCTTATCTGCAGGTCACACTCCCGTGATTAGAGCCCTGCACCTGCTACTGCCATTTCTATCTATTTCTGTGTGTTTGCAAGAAAAGGAGCGCAATGTCCATTCTTTTTCCATATCCTTGCTCTTCCCTGACTCTCCACCACAGATGGAGTATTGGAAGAACAGCTAGAGCTCCAAGCCTAAGGTCAGCCCAGTCAGACAGCAGCGTGGAGCACACATTAGCTTCCCACTGCTCGTGAGCAGGCTTGCCTCCTTGACTAGGCTCCAACAGCCCAGAGCAGAAAGTTTCACGTTTCCCTGACTCAGCCCTTGTCTTCCCAGGCTCCTCAGTTTGCAGTCTTCAAAGGAGAGAGGACAGATGATGTAGTCTGGCAGACGACTTTTCTTCCCTTCTTTGCTTTGAAATTAAAAAATGTGTGTGTGTATGCATATTTGAGTGGTGTGGGGATGGCGGCCTGGCCCCGGTCCCACCACTAACTAGCTGCATGGGGTTGGGCGGGTCACCAGCTCTGGTTTTAATTTCCATCCTGGAACACAGAAGGTTGGACCAGCTGATACTGCTCCAACATTCTATGATTCTGTGTACTACCACGAGCATAGCCTTAAAAGGTTAACTTGGGTTTGAATCTCACCCTCTACTGTGACAGTTTGTATAAGGTCCCTTTTTCATTCCCTCCTCTGTTTGATATTACGTACGATGAAGCCTTCCTACAACAAATTCACCTAAAAGGATTGAGGCTACTTATGCGCCGAGAGTGGAGATGGCAACAGTTTGCTCCTTTCAGTATATAGAGAGTATGTGCCTTTTGAAGTAATGTCTCATCAACTGTGTGGGTAAGAGCTGCAGTGTGGAAAAGCACAGCCGGAAATGAGAAATGAGCTAGTCTTCATCTTGAATTCCTGATTTATTTCTCACTGATAGTAGTAAGCAGAGAGATACTTATTTCCTCTCAAAATGATTTGACTATTTCTATTTTTAATGTCTGTTAAGCTTTCTCATCTCCCCTTCAAGGTGAAGAGTCTCTCTCTGATCTAGTTCCGCACGCTGAAATGGGGAGAAAAGTCAAGTCTAATGATCCTCAGTCAGCAGCGACATCCCTCTGGGGGGCAGGGGGTGGAGAGAAGAGGGTATTTCAGAAATTCTTGGAAATTATGTTTAAAAAATTATGTCTATACTTTCCTTGTTTTGTTTTGTCTTTAAGATTTTTAAAATCTTATTTGTCAGAGAGACAGAGAGCTCAAGCAGGGGGAGCTGCAGGCAGAGGGAGAAGCAGGCTCCCTGCTGAGCAAGGAGCCTGATGTGGGACTTGATCCCAGGACCCTGGGATCATGACCTGAGCGGAAGGCAGACGCTCAAGGGACTGAGCCACCCAGGTATCCTTAGACTTTTATTCTAAAAAAAAAAAAAATTCCTACTGTCTTTGAGAACAGTGATTTGGAATTAGAGCAATCCAAGCTTGATAAAATCATGGCCAGGCAGAGAAAAGGTTGTGCTAGGCACTTTGGGTTGCTTACCTGTTCCCTCCTCCTTCCTTGCTAGAAGAGGCTTGATTTTGCTCCCATGGCAACATCCCCAGACAGTGAATCATAATTGGTTCAAATCTGTCATGACATCCTCTGTCTCACTTCCCTTGCAGTGAGAAGTGGCCATGTGAGCCAGTTCTGGCTCCAGAGACATCTGAAGGAGTTTGCTGGGGACATTGTTGGGGGATTCTGGAAGGCATGAGGCTATCTGTGCCCCCCCACCCCATCTTCCTCCCTTGATAGCGGACACTATATCAGGAACTTTGAATGCCTTCCTGTGACCTCCTGGTCATAGGGCCACAAGCCAAGGATGGACAACCCTGGCTTTTTTCTGACATTTTTTAGTTGCTACAAAAGCAGAGGTGCCAGATAAAATACAGGACACCCAAATAAATTTGCGTTTCTGAAAAATAACAGTCTCACATATATAGTATTTGGGACTTATTAATACTAAAGTTATTTATAAATAACTATAGTTTATCTGAAATTCAAATTTAATTGTGTGTCCTCTAATTGTGTTTCCCCCCCCTAAATCTGGCATCTCTATGTGCAAACTCTGGACTGACTGCCTTGATCTTCCTTCTTATGTAAAAAAGTAAACCCCAATGAGTTTAAGCTACTACTCAAATAACATATTGGTTGCATGTGAATTCATTCTTGATGTCATCGGAATTTACTTTTGTACCCAATACTTTTTGGGGTGTCCATCATGTGCAAGACACTGCGCTCGTTTGCATGGATGTGTGTGGAACTAAGTCACAGAGGCAAGACCTGTCTTCATGGAGTTTCTATGTAGCTGGAGAGACTGTCGCTAAATGAGCGATTCTGAAAGGGGAAGTATAATTCCAATTGTGAATCGTGCTTGGAAGGACAAGTAGGGGACTACAGAGGGAAGTTCTCCTGAAGTAGGATGTCAGGGCATAGGAGGGGCAGGCTGATTGGAGGGAAGGGTTCTGGAAAGTTTGCTCTGAGCACCAGGAACAGCATGTGTGCTCACCTCCAGGCAGGAACGGTCCTGGTAAGTTTGAGGCGAGGAGGTCACGGCACTGAACAGCAATGGGGTTGAGCGATGGGCAAGGAGAATAGAGAGGCACACAGAAGGTAGTTCAGGGAGTGCCTTGGAGGCAATATTAAGGATTTTGAACTTGATCCTTACTCTACGCTACACCCACACTAAGTACCGTTGACACCCCCCCCCTTACAAAGAGAAAATAGACACTTTCAGTAGTTTGAAATAAAGACTTCCCATAATTTAATCAGAGTCATATAGCTGTTAGGTGGAAGAACTGCCATTTGGGCTCAGGGTTTGTTTTTGTGTTGTTTTTTGCTTGTTGTGTAGTGTGTGTGATCAAAAAACCCTCCCTAATTACCACCAAGTGCAAGCTAGTTAGAAATACAGAAATAATGAGAGCTGATCAAATGAGTCTGTAAAGACCAGTTAAAGTTAATGTAACAATATATTTAGATTTGTAAAGATTGAGGGGCTTGGAAGCAATCTGTTTCTTAAAAACAGGAGGTTGATCAGTACAGTAGATCACTTAAATTACAGCATTGAAAGAGGCCTCAAAAAATCATACAATTCAGATCTCCTGTCTGTTCCTTTCAACGAAAGGTACTACTTATCATTTAAGTAACCATAACTGATTTCTGTGACTTTAGATTCGTTTGACAAAAACAAAATAAAACACAGAAAATACTCAGTTATAACAAAGTATCAACACAAGTGACACAATGAGCCAGTGGTTTTACACGTATGTAAGAAACAGTAACAAAACACACACGAAAAAGACACTCTAGTAAATTGTTGATTTATTCAATATGACTGCTACTCCCCCTAAAGCCTTTATGGGCAGGAAATAGGCATTGGTATTAGATGGTAATGAATATTATAGAAAATTTAAAAATAGAAAAATATCAGCATGCATTGAATCTAAGGTGTGATACTTGATAGGCGTGTATATTTACACACACACACATATACCTACATACACACAGACACATACATACATACACAAAGACATATACAAGTACAACAGATTACATATATACTAGGTTGTGATGTAAATCTTATTTTGTACCCTGGGTCCCTTACAGAAAAGTTTGACCACCACTGGTCCAGAGGAACTGACTCATTGTGGGCTATGCTCTCTCTCTGTATTCCCTGGAGCAAGAACAACTCATTAAGGTAAATTCCTGTCTGGTGGTGTGAATAACCATTTACTTGTTCCACATGTTGGGAAAACCATGTGTGGTAACACAAACAAACGAACCAACAGCTGTTATCATACCAAAGTACTTATTGTATCTCGGTTAAGGTTCTTAAATACACTCCTTTGAGCTTCCTAATTCATCCCAGGAAGGATTCGGGGCACTCCATCTTTATGTTGTTACTTGCAAACCTTGGAAACAAATACAAGTAGAAAGAAATTAATAGAGAATTCCAATTCTCATTGTGTTAAATCTTCACACTATCAACAGTAAATCTTAATCTATTATTAAGATTACAGGGATTCTGGAGCCAGAAATGCTGGGTTTCCGTCAAGAACTAAATAGAGGCCAAGTCTCATTCTTTGAATCCTTAGGCTAAATTTAAGCCTATCTTAACATATCAGATATCTAATATCATTTGCAATTGGTATAATAATCGTTGGCTTCAAGGAATGAAATAGTTGGAAAATTAGAAGAGTATCACAAAGGGCGGCTGGTTGTGTTAGAATTATCGGTTTGCAGTGTTATCCTTGATTTGGGGAAAGAGCATGGGTACCTTTACTCTTTTTTTCTTAATCCAAGGAAGCCTAGCTGAATACTCAGTGACTTTGGCTTGAAACTCAATGCTAAACCTATTGCATTCATATTACAGAGTTCATGTTGGAGAAACATATTTTTTTAGTGTAGTATTTAATTTCTGAAGGCTATACATACAGGTATGATTATACTCTTTGACCAAGCAAGCACTACTTCTGGAAAACTTTAATATGATTCCAGAAGAAGAAAACAAGTGATATGTGTAGATATTTTTTATAGCATGTTATTTGCCAATGTGAAAAACCTGTAAAGGTACTAAATACTCAGCAATTGCGAAATGGGCCATTAATCCCATGATAATTTGGGCTATTATATTAGATAATTATACTATTACTTTAATTGGACATTATATTTTATATTTGATATAGAAAAATGCCAAAAGAAAAATACACACCTTTTATTAAACTTTAGTTTGCAATTTCTTATTCGTTTGATTTGAAACAAGACATGTGACATCTTTCTTCTGCACCGAGAGGTCAATGCCAAGTCTTATAACTCACTCTTAATAAGCAAAATAGAACTCAGCCTTGACTCCTTTAACTGGAAAAGCTGTGTAGTTTTACTTTCATTATATAATAAACTCTATAAAGCTCCTTTAAATATTAAACATGAATGTAAAAACATTAAAAAAAAGAAATGAGTATGGCGATTAACCATGTAACCAGCTAAGAGGCTGATGTGAATGGCAAAAATGTTGGACGTGTCCTCGTTAGGATGTTCACATTGCTGATTGGTGGGAATTCAAGTGATTATTTTCTCTTTTTTAAATGAAAACTTTTTAAATAATGAATATGCTTTTTTTTTTTAAAGATTTATTTATTTATTTGACAGAGATAGAGACAACCAGTGAGAGAGGGAACACAAGCAGGGGGAGTGGGAGAGGAAGAAGCAGGCTCCCAGTGGAGGAGCCTGACGTGGGGCGATCCCAGAACGCCAGGATCACGCCCTGAGCTGAAGGAGTTCGAAAGTTCTGGTGGCTAGACGGCCTTGTCATTGTGAGGAGAGGGAATGATTACATTTTGCCTCAAACACTGAATTTAAATAAGGATTAAATTAAACACATAACTTTGTGTTCTTACTCTCTTGGGTCATTTGTTTCATTAATCATTCAATTCAATCTGTTTCCCTCTCATCATTATTACTTTATCACAGTCATGATTTTATGGGCTTAGAATGGGAGGGTAGTTGAGCAGGTTTATGAGAGGTTGTGAGGAGCCCGCAGAGTAGTCCCTTGAAACCTAGGAAAGGCCTCCTTGCTAGCTCAGCCCCTGACTGTGGGTTAAACCAGGCCATGCCAAGGAGCCCTCCAGGCAGTTCTCCCAAGGCACTGTGGTTGTAAGAACTGGGCAAGGTGGTAGGTTACTATAAATAACACCATAACTTATGCAACTGGAAAAAAAAAAACTGATACAGATCTTAAGAGGTAAGAAAAGCTGATCTGCTTTGGATTTTATGTCTCTTCTAAAATTTGTCATTTTTTTTTCTACTTAACTTTATCTGATATCTAGAACACAAGCAAGATAGCCTTAAAAGGCATAAGCGAGTACTCCTTTCCAGCCTCTACGACGGAAGCAAGGAAAGAGGGCTGCTATACACACGGACACGTACTCCCTCATGGGCTTTCAGTGTCCGTCAAAACATACCTGTTGCTCTTGGGGCTTGGAACTGATGGTAAAGGTTGGCATTTGATACGGAGCGAGCGGCAGTTTGAGCTACTTGGTGAAGGCACCTTTTATCTTTATCAGGAGCTGGATCACAAAGCCAAACTCCAGAGTATGACTTAGTCACGAAAAAAAATGGACTTAAGCACTGACCATTACCAAAGGGATGGAAAGGTAGAGGTGTCCAGCACCTAAAACACCCTGAAGTCTCTCCTTAGGGCCAGAAAGGGAGCCAGTCACTCTCAGCAAAGCATCTCTGGTTCAGGTGCTCAACTCCTTCCTTCACTCTACATTCTTTATAAGCCCTTCACGTTGGCGCCCTGAGCTTCCCTGCCTTTCATCAAAGTAACAGATGGCGGGGCGGGTGGGGGTGGGGATATCTGCCAAGGACTCTAAGTTCCACTTACAAGAAACTTTAAAATGGTCCTGAAATTTCTTCAAATGGGATCATGCCTACATGAAGGGCCGATGCTGAAATCAGGAGTGTGTAGGATCAATGGGCTGGCTGGGCTCAGTCCCCTCGTAAGATAGGAGTTTACTGAGAACAAAGGAAATCTAGTTCTTATTAAGAGATGATGACATCTGGCCTAGGGTAGTTGCTTCTCAGAAGCAGGGACTGTTCTCCCCTGCAGGAGTGACTCACACTGGCTTCTCTTCAACGAGTGAATGATTGCATTTTGCACGTGTTAACCATGAAAACCCTTTTAGTTCCAATAGTTCGAATATAACAGCAGCTGGATCTATAGTTTTGTTCTCCGAGCACGCTTTTTCATCCTGCTTCTGCTTTCTACCTCCTGCTTTGCTCTCCTTTTGGGGGAATTTCTCCTGCTAAACAGGAGGCCTTAGCAGAGGCATTCAATGACAGGATGAGTCCATGATCCAGTTCTAGCCAATCCGAGTATGCCAACTCTGGGGTCAAAGCAATCAGGTTAGCACAAGCCATGGGACCCAAGCAGGACCAATCCAAATCTTCCTGGGACTCTTCAGCGGGGCTAAAATGCAAAACTTTTTTTACAAAACTGTTTAAAATAAAGAATACTAAACATATGCTAAAGTAGGGAAAATCATACATAAGCTCCTTGGAACCCAATACTCAGCTTTCGACGATTTATCAACTCGTGGGAAATCTAGAGAAAGGATAAACTGTCTTTTTCTACTGGGGATGTTGCACCTGGGAAGATGGTGCTTCCAACCGCCATCCTATCTGTCAGTGGAGAGAGTCTGACTCTGAAAGAAACCCAAACAATTCCACAATGTGGAATTGTGACAGAATCTTGAAGGCTACATTTGAGCTCCTTAATCTAGCTGAGCCTGAAGCCACAGCTACCCTGTACTTTCTGCTTAAGCCAGATCGAGGAGGGATTCTGGTACTTGCAAAACGTGTCATCTAAGATGAAATCCTGAAAGAAAGACTCAATAGATATTTTTTCACATCTTGTGTTTATTTTTGAGACATCTGGGAAAAAAAAGTTCATGGGAAAGCTTTAAGAGACTAAAGGAGAAGGGGCGCTCTAGATATATTAAAACGAGATCATCAGCCTTTTAACTCCACTCTGCCCGAAGGATAATGTCAGTCCCACTGAAATAACAGCCATCTACTAAAACATTTAAACTATGTAACATAAACATCATTAAGGGATGTAACAATGGGTGGGTATTTTCACCCTTAAATAAAAAAACCTCATTAAGAAAATAATCAAGGCCCCAAACCCATTCGGAGTCTCAGATTCTGAATTATCTTCAATGCAACGAATGAATGGATACAATCACTCCTACATGAGCATTCTGGTAAGCTATTATTGGGTATGTAATGAACTCTTTTCCTGGCTGTTCCTTCACCACCCACAATACTTACACTTTTGCTTTGCTAGTTCTTGTATTAGATCTTCATACACTTGGGAAAAGAGGTCCTCTTCCGATTTTGTTCCATCTAGGTAAACTGAGAAGGAGAAAGGAGAACGCTTCAAATGCTAATGGGCCTATTAGTACAGGATCCTTACTCTGGCACCTGACATCTCTTAAGAATACTAATAGGTTCAGGGGCACCTGGGTGGTTCAGTCGGTTAAGTGTCCAACTCTAGATTTCGGCTCAGGCATGATCTCAAGGTCACGAGATCAAGCCCCTTGTCCTCTTGCTCTGCCACCCCCCCCCAAAAGAATACTAATAGGTTTAAATAAAGAACACAAGACCTTAAACACTTAAAAGAAATTAATAGCCATTAAAAACAGAAATAGATTATAGTCAGGAATAACAGGTAAAGAAAAATTGGTTCAATGGGGAGAAACGCATACTAGCAGATATGGAAATTATTTTTTGAAAAAGAAAGAGTTAAATGGCACTCTGTATGTGCACTGAGAATCATTTAAGGGGGTGGTTCTCCAACTTACTTGTGCATTGGGATCACTCAGGAAGCTCTGTGTGTGTGTGTGTGTGTGTGTGTGTGTGTGTGTAAAGGTGATTTTATTAAAGCATGGGGACAGGACCTGTGGACAGAAAGAGCTGCCCCAGCTTCTTGAACCATGCAGGGGTCTGGGCTATTCCATGCATTCTGACTCAGAATTCTCCAGGCCCTGGAGAAATGTATTCTTACCCAAACTGGCATAGGTAATTTTGGAGAAAAAGTGGAAGTTGTATAGGTTAAAGGAAGAAAAGAACCCTTTAATCGGAAAACTGGAGACAAGAGAGAAGTTTGCTTGTTAAGAAAAGGATATACAGTTTGGAAGGGCTAGACTGTGGGAGGCAGGAACACTGGAGAGAGGAGATTTTAGAGCAAGGCTGTCTATGCCTTAGTCTTCAGGGGCTTTGAAGTCTGACTGCTTGGATTTTATTCCAAAAAGTTGGAGACTCTTTGCAGGTATTTAAGCAAAGTGAGGGCATGGTTAGATTGGCCTTTTTTTTTTTTTTAAGGTTTCATTTTTAAGCAATCTCTCCACCTAGCATGGGTCTTGAACTCATAACCCCAAGATCAAGAGTTGCATGCTCCACTGACTGAGCCAGCCAGGCACCCCTAGATTGGCAATTTAGATGGAGAGGGAGAGAGGGGGACCCTCCACATCTCTTCTGTCATTCTGTTCTATGAGCACATACACCCACACTCACATAGCCGAGGGGATCTCACTAAAACAAGAATTTGGTATTTACCATGTCCTTGTTTGAAACCTCTCTGTAGAGGGCATTTCCACTTCTCTGAGGATAATGAGAGCCCTTCACTGGCCTATGGCCTTGTAGAGTCTAGATCTTTCTTATGTCACCAGCATTACCTCTCTCTCTTGGTTTTCTCTACCAGAAATACACCAACCTCCTTTCAGGTGCTATTCATTCCTTCCCATCCCTAGCCTTTTCATATACTGTCTGGGGTGATCATCTGTTCCCCCAGCCTACCTCCCTTTGTCCAGTTAAACCCCTCACAGTGTGATTTAAGTGGCTTCCTCAACGAAGCCTTCCCTGATTGTTGGCTCCCCCTGGAACTTGGTGTCACAGCACTTAGCACAGCTAGAAAGCATGTGCTCACGCAGCTAGCATCTTTAATGCCTGTTTCCCGGACAGAATGTTAGGTCGTAAGAGCAGAAGCTGGGTTTGTCTTATTTTTCTTAGTATCAACAGGGCAGGGCCTTGTACACAGAAGGCATTCGATCAATACCCGTTTCATGAATGACCATCTAGAAGTTGACAGACTTTGAGAAGAGCCTTAGAGAGAGAAGCAGAAACCAGGACAATCAATTGTGGAAGGGCCCAGAGTGTTCTGGCTTAAACGGTTCCTTTATGATGTGATCAAGAGAAAAATGCCTCCTAAAAGTCCTTTCTCTTGAGGACTTCAAGCAACGACAAGTGAAGGCCTTCTGTGGAGGAGAAAAGGTACTTACCAATCTCCCAGGTGATGTTCTCCACTTCTTGTCTGTGCTTTAGATACATGGGCCACACGTGGCCATCAAAGTACCCTGGGACATCTGGCGGCTCATAGACCCTCGTACTATCAAAACACATGGGAAACTTTATGCGGACAGAAACACACAGTTGATAAAAGTAAAATAATAATGGTCAGGATAATGGGAAAATCACTGAGACTTAATCCCAATAGAATCAAAAGTACACAGTTTAGACTCAACACTAGTTTCAAAGGCAACAAAACAGATTTAGTTTTCTGACCCAAACAAATTACTTTTGTAACTCACTCTTATTCATGATTATCTCCACCTACTTCAGTGCTTTATAAAAGAATCAAGAGACAAAAAGCAATGTAAATAATGACAGAGAACCTGATATGCTGGATTAAGCTTTCAGTTAATTTGTGTTCTTTGTGGCTGTCACCGAATAATGGCTCATGAATTTAAAATCATAATCAACATTTTTTTTTTTACTTAAAAAGATTTTATTTTTAATTGAAGTATGGTTGACACACAACGTTATTAGTTTCGATCGTAGAACATAGGGATTGCACTTCTCCATACATTCCGCTAAGCTCACCACGTAATTCCATCTGTCACCACACACTGTCACTACAAACACCACTGACCCTACCCCCTATGCTGTGTTTCCATCTCCATGTAAACTGTGTCTCTTGAATTACAATCCACAAACGCAATTTCGAAACTCACCTCCTCCTCCTCTTGCATTCTTCATAAGGAATCGTCAGAAAGTAACTTCTGTTCCACAGAGTGTCCAGGGGCCTAAAATAACAGCGTCTTTAGTTCACAAGGCTCTCCCCCCATTCATTCAGAGTCAATATTAGGTTGAGGATGCTTACTTATAATTAAAGAGAAGGAAGCCTTCGACGATTAATATGGGAATTTCCTCGCTGCTTCCACGGTGCGTTGATACCAGTGAGTGTCTTGGGCTTTCCATCCAGCAGGAAATGGCAGACATCATTTTTTCCATGTTGAGCGCTTCAAGCACTTCAAGCAAACATACAAAAACATGAAATCAATACAACAAAAGGTTTATGATGCGGCTTTTTATGATGTGTATATCCAGGGCTCTATATTAAAGAGATCTAGAATAACACTATTTTATTTACCCTTCAAAATACCGAATAAATACTTTAGACAAATATAATCTCTATTATGGACAAATTGGTATGTCTGAAACATTTCTAATATGGAAAATTTCAAATATATATAAATGTAGACAGTAGAATACAATGAATTCCCATATCCCCATTACCAGTTTGGCAATCATAAACTCATGGCTAATATTGCTTTATTTATAAGGTCTATTCCCTCCTTACTGTACAAAAGTTTAACATTTTTGGATGACAAAATATCTATAAACTAGTTTGAAAGATAAATGACATACTGGGGAAAATATGTGCAATGTATTTCACCAAAAGCTAAAATACGTACCTTTTTTTTTTTTTTAAGATTGTATTTATTTATTTGAGAGAGAGAGAGAGCGAGAGAGCGCAAGCAGGAGGGGCAGAGGGGAAGGGAGAAAGAATCTGAAGCTGACTCAGCACTGAGCACATAGCCCGACGTGGGGCTCGATCCCAAGACTATGAGATCACGAACTGAGCTGAAACCAAGAGTCAGACGCTTAACCAACTAAGCCACCCAGGCGCCCCAAGAGCTAATATGTTTAATATATAAAGGGCTCTTACAAGTAAATAAGGGAAAAATCATTAAAAATTTTATAAAGGACACAAATAGGTCCTTTTTAAACTCTAAAATATGCATACTTTTTGAGCTTACAATTATAATTCTAGAAAATTATTCCAGAACACTGATTCTCAAAGTGTAGGACCTAGGCCCGCAGCCTTAGTATGACCTGTGAATTTACCAGAAAGAATTACAATTTCTGAGCCCCGACTCCAGAACCACTGAATTGCGCCATCTGGACTTAGAGGCTTTTTAGTGGAAGGTTTATAAATTATGGATTAACTTATTCACTACACATAGGATTATTAGGATTTTCTCTTTGTTCTGGTGCTAGTTTTGTAAGTTGCAATTTTCAGGGTAATTGTCAATTTCATTAAAGTTTTCTAATTTACTCGCAGATTGTTCATAATATGCTCTTATTTTTTTAATTTCTGTAGGATCTGCAGTGGTATTACATTTTTGTATTTGATATTTGTAATCTGTACCTTCTCTTTTTTCTTGTTTAATCTGTTTGGGGATCAGTCAGATTCTTGAATTTGTAGGTTTATATCTTATGCCAAGTTTGCAATGTTTTACATTTTTACTACTTTTTTTTTTTTTTTAAAGATTTTATTTATTTATTTGACAGAGATAGAGACAGCCAGAGAGAGAGGGAACACAAGCAGGGGGAGAGGGAGAGGAAGAAGCAGGCTCATAGCGGAAGAGCCTGATGTGGCTCGATCCCACAATGCCGGGATCACGCCCTGAGCCGAAGGCAGACGCTTAACCGCTGTGCCACCCAGGCGCCCCCATTTTTACTACTTTTTTAACACCACACTTTTTCTCCTCTTCTTCTGAGGCTCCAATGATGTGAATGTTAGAGCTTTTGTTATTGCCCCATATTTCTGTTAATTTCTTTTCAGTCTATATCCTCTCTGTTGTTTAGAAAGAGTAATTTCTATTGTTCTGTCCTCAAATTCACAGATTCTTTCCTCTATCATATTTATTCTGCTTTTGAGCCCCTCCAATGAGTTTTTTAAAATTTAAATTCAATTAATTAACCTACAATGTATTATTTGTTTCAGGGGTACAGGTCTGTGCTTCATCACTCTTATATAATACCCTGTGCTCATTACAACACATACCCTCCCCAGTGTATACCACCCAGTTACCCCATCCTTCCACCCCTCCCCTCCAGCAACCCTCAGTTTGTTTCCTATGATTAAGAATCTCTTATGGTTTGTCTCCCTCTCTGGTTTCATCTTGGTTCATTTTTTCCTCTTTTCCCCTATGATCCTCTGCCTTATTTCTTAAATTCCACGTATCAGTGAGATCATTATCAAATAGGTAACATTTTTACATTTTATTTTAACTACAGGGAACAGGTTTCTTGGGACTTTTCTGTCTGTACCTATTAATGATACCACGTTGCACACCCCTCAAGCACCCCTTCCTGGATATATGACAGGTAAGAAGAAAACCCAGAGAATCACAGTGACGTCATTCCTCAAGTCCCAAAGGCCCTGGCCAGTCTGTTCTCTTCTTTTTATCTTTGAGTCTTCCTTTGTTTGTTGTGTTCCATCCAAGGTTTTCAATTTTAAGAGGGAGAAAGAGCAAGGAATGGGGCCAATCCATTTTAGCTGGAACCAGAAATACCATTAGTTTTAAGATATTTTCATTATCGTTCAGTTAAAGGTGTCTTCTAATTTTCACTGTGATTTATTCTTTAACCCACAGGATATATAGAAGTGCTCTGCTTCAGATGAAACATGATGACATATGGAATTTACTTCTAAAAATATATAAAGAGAAAGTGGGTAAGGGTATAGATGAAATATATGGTCAAGACTGCATCATTTTAAAAGCTGGATGATGAATTCATGAGAGCTCATTACACTTTTCTGCCTACTTTTGTATATGCTTAAATTTTTCCAGAAAAAAATTTACAAACACTTAGGAGTTTTCTACTTACTCTTTTGTTACTGATTTCTAATTCAGTTCTGTGATTAGAGGATATCTCTATATTACTTCAATCTATTGAAATGTACTAAGACTTCCTCCATGCCCTTGCATATACCCTCCATTTTAGTTAATGTTCCCTGTATTAAGAAAACAAAAATGTGTATTCTGCTGTGATTGGCTACCTGTTCTATATATGTTAGTTTGGTTAAGTTTGTTAACTGTGTTGTTTGAATCTGTTATACCCTTATAACTTTTGTCTGCTTTTTCCATTAATTACTGAAGAAGTTGTATTAAAAAATCTCCCACAATAATTATAGATTTGTGTATTTCCCCATTTAGTTTTGTCAGGTTTTGTTTAATGTATTTTGAGGTTATGTTATTAGGTGCATACAAATTTTAGATTGTTTATCTTCCTGTTGAATTGACCCATTTATTTCTATTCATCTGTAGTAATAGTATCTCTAGTGATACTCTTTGTGTTTACTTTGTCTGATATTAGTAGTTATACCAGATTTCTTTTTGTAAGTGTTCACATGGCAGATCTTTTTTTTTTTTTTTAAAGATTTTATTTATTTATTCAACAGAGATAGAGACAGCCAGCGAGAGAGGGAACACAAGCAGGGGGAGTGGGAGAGGAAGAAGCAGGCTCATAGCGGAGGAGCCTGACGCGGGGCCCGATCCCATAACACCGGGATCACGCCCTGAGCCGAAGGCAGGCGCTTAACCGCTGTGCCACCCAGGCGCCCCTACATGGCAGATCTTTTTCTAGCCTTGTCTACTTTTCTTTGTCCTAATATTTAAATATAGCTCTTGTAAGGTGCTTATAGTTGGACTTTCCTTTCTTTCTTCTTTTTTTTTCAAACAAGCTTGACAATCTTTGGAGTATTTTAGTTCATTTAACTTAATATAGCTACTGATATATTTGGCTTAAATCTATCATTTTATTCTCATTTTCTACTTTTCTATCATCTTTTGACTTAAGTTCTCTGTTTTTTATTTGACTTATTTTGTATTTATCAACTACATTTTAATGATTCCATCTATTTATAAACTTGATAGCTATATATCTTTAAATTATTCTTTTGGTGGTTATCATAAAGATTTCAGCATTACCATGATTTATTTTAAATTTGTACACTTACCTAAAAATTTCAGACTTTTCCCTAAGATAGATTCCTGGAAGTGGGACACTTGACACGTAGCATGAATATTTTAAAGTCTTTGGGACATATCAATCTCCCTTCCAGAAGGGTGAGATCAATTAATATTCTCATCTAAGAGAGTTTTTGTTTTACTGAGCCATCATTAGATAATTAGATAACTGTGCCATCATTAGGTAATTATTGCTTTAAAAATCTGTTTACTAGGTAAGTGGGGAAAAAAAGTAATTTACATTTCTGACTACTTCTGAGATTGACTTTTTATTGTATAGTTATTAATCAAATAACCTTTTGCTTCTATGAATAGCTTATTTATATTCTTGGACATTTTTCAATTGGAATATTAGTATTTTTCTTAGTTTATAAGAACTCATTTGAATTAGGAATAATTCTTTGTCAATTGTTGAAAATGGTTTTTCCTTGTTTAATGCTTATTCTGTAATAATCTTCCTCACTAACCATTAGAGGAGGGGACAAAAGGAAAAAAATATCCTGGCTGGAGCTCAAGACACAAGAACAGGCAGTGAGTCAAGGATTTTGCTTCTCTTAAAACTATCAAGTGTCTGTAAGAACTGATTACACAATATTTTTCCTCTAAGGTTGTCAAAGTTAAAAATAAAGAACATAGTTTATGTCTTTTTAAGAGAGCTGTTTCTGTTGCCAGTTTGCATAAATACTCAGTGGTCATCTTGTTCATCATAAAAGTTGATAAGACCATTAAAAATAGTTTATTAACATGATACTCTCTATAGGAAAATAAATATTTTCTGATGGACTTTTATAATCCTTTGGCTTCAGTGTTAGATTGGGCAAGGGAGCGAGATGAATCCATCTCAAAAATATTCACTAACCTTTATGAGCAGTGGAAAGAAGAAACCAGCTGCTCGGCGCACCTTGGTCACTGGGAAGGGGAGCTCCGAGGATGAGCTTAGAGTTTGCTTCAGGCGAGATGGCGGGGAGGGGGTGAGGGAGGTATCCTTAGTTATGTGCACCCCAGACAGGGATGAGAGGGGTACCCGCAAACCTACCTCGCTCTTGCTTTAGAAGAAAAATCTATATTGTTCCAATGTTCTCAGTCTTAAATATAAAGCTGGGGAAAAGGTTTCATTTATTTAAGTAGTTGGACATAAATCAGAAACCTTTACAAAAGTATGTGTAAAGTACAGCAATATATTTAAGCACATTTTTGAGACTGTCTTCATAGACAGAAAAGGTATTCGGGTTTGAAAAAGAAAATGAACATTAGCAAATGTGTCACAAACTCATCTACTTACCGTCATACTGCAGAAATCCATTTGTATCTATTTCTATCTCCGACTTTGGCTGCAAAAAAGAACAAAGCACCCATCAAAACTGTGCAGTGCAGAAATGATACAATTATAGAATGAAGAGAGGTGATAAATTTACTAAATGCTTCGGATGACGAGGAGAAATAAAATCAGAGCCACGCCAATAAGAAATGCCATCTAGTGGATAAGGGACATTACTGCATGGAGCCTATCTTGACTACAAAAACTCTTATCCCTCAGCAGAGGCTTTTTGGATGTAATTTCATCAACTTTGCTAATAGAACTTTGTTGTGTTAAATGAATTATCCAAGGCATTTTTATAGATACCTTAAAGAAATCATCCTGAGATATGACACTGCAGTTTGGAAGGTGTTTCTGCAAATTCTTAGCTAGCGTTGTCTTCCCGCCATTTGTCACCCTGAACAGAAAAAGGAAAAGAAAAAAAATTGAGCATACCAAGAAGGAAGATGCATTGTAAATGTCAATTTACACTGTAAATGTAAAATGTAAATGTAAAATGTAAAACATTTATTTTTAAAATTTTTAAAAAATATAAAACATTTTAAAGTGATCTTAGAAAAAGGATATTTAAAAACAATATGTTAATACCTAAGATGGAATTATTTCTTTCATAGATATGTTGGTAATACCATAGGCCTAAGTAGATCTACTGTAATCAATGAGGAGAAATATACTGGAAAGGATGGAAGAGGAAGGTCACTAAGTACTGGGCAAGTAAACTGGGTAATACTAAGGTTTAAAATTACAGCTACTGTGTGGGAAGCAAAGAATGTTTTGTCTACATTGAAACATTCTCAAGGATCGTATGCAACACTGAAAATACGAGTAGCACGTTTTCGAGCAAGTATGTCCATCCACACTTGGCCGCTATGACTTTGTTTCAGTGCCCCGTGGAGAAAAATGGAGGACTGGCTTATGACAAGCCATGGATTACGCATTCACATCTCCGCTGTGATGCCCCCTTTCTCCTTCATCTCTCTCCACTTTGGGCCAAATGGGAGGCCCCCTGGAGCTTGTCACAGAGAGTCAGTTACCTGGCTGGACTGTGACGTTGGGGAGAACGGGGATCTTGACTAATTGCTCTGTGTATCTAGTTTTCCCGCGTCTAGCATCACCCACAGCACACGACAGGTGCTTCTATGCTGAGTCATTCAGTCAGAGCTTTTCCTTTAATTACAAATATAAGTAACAAACATCAGTAGTATTAATAGTACCCGTGGCTTTGTCACCACTAGAAATCATAGATACTTTCATACCATGGTGCAGGGGGGTCAGATATCTTGACGCAGATTGATATTCATTATTATTTCAAATTGATGGCAGTTTTTAAACCCACCCCTGGACACTGTTATTCAATAAGTTAACGAAGAAGTGTATATATCACAAAGCAACAATTTGTCTAAAATATTTTTATAACTTTATTTCAACATAACTGGTTTCCTTTGTATTCCTGTATTTTATTTTGTGCATTTGAAACCATTACTCTAAATCAAGACATTATCATACCACTGAATGTTCACGGCATAAACAAACTCATAACTGCATATTTATCTGCAAGAGCCTGTGTTCAGTCCCAGATGATAGATTGCAATGTATTTATAATCTAGAAAAGAAACTAATACTCACTCATCAAAATTGTTTACTGGCTGTAATTCAATTATTACCTAAATACCTTATACCTACAAAGTACAAGGAACTTGATTCAAAACTTTTTTCATTAATTTTTTAAAAGATTTTATTTATTTATCTGAGAGAGAGAGAGTGAGCACACGCTGATTGAGGTGGGGAAGGGGAGAGGGAGAGGGAGCAGCAGACTCCCTGCTGAGCAGGGAGCCCCATGCAGGTTCAATCCCAGGACCCTGAGATCATGACCTGAGCTGAAGGTGGCCGCTTAACTGACTGAGCTACCCGGGCGCCCTGTAAAGTTTTCTTCATTTAAACTTAGAATACACAATTGGGTAGGATACGGGCGATCTCCTTGAAAAGACAGAAGTGCCTGAGTGACTCAGTTGGTTTAGTGTCTAACTCTTGATTCTGGCTCAAGTCCTGATCTCAGGGTCGTGGGATCCTACAGGAAGGTCAGCTCAGCGGGGAGTCTGCTTCCTCCTTCTCCTTCTCCCTTTGCTCCTCCCCCTGCTCAAGCTCTCTGCTCCCCCCCCCCCCCGCAAATAAATAAATCTATCCTTTTTTTTTTTTTTTTAAAGAAAAGACAAGGAAGTGGGTGGGTATTACCCTTTGCCTTGAGAAAACACTGGTATAAAATTTCTCCCTTTTAACAAAAATGTCTGTAATCCATACTGAGTTTCCATAGCTCAGATACTGAACTTTGGTTTAAAAAGAGAGAGTAAACAGGGCTAGCTTTATTATAGTGTGAGCTAACTTTATTTATTTATTTATTTATTTTTAAAGATTTTATTTAGTTGACAGAGAGACGGCCAGTGAGAGAGGGAACACAAGCAGTGGGTGCAGGAGAGGAAGAAGCAGGCTTCCAGCGGAGCAGGGCCCTGGGATCACGTCCCGAGTCGAAGGCAGATGCATAACGACTAAACCACCCAGGCGCCCCAGTATGAGCTAACTTTATTCTAGTATGAGCAACAAATATGTCATTTTCTGGACTTATCTCTTTCAGATGATACAGTCAAACCAACCGTATTTAGATCCCTTCTCACTGACTTAGCTGAAGACAATGAGAAGCAAGCACTCCAGTGTCGTAGACTTGGAAGAGACAGACCAGACAGAAGGCAGTACAGTTCAGAGTCATGGGAGAGGAGTTTAATGAGAATTTAACAAGTCAGAACGGCACAAGTTCAAGCCTAGCATCTATACTTGGAATCCCGGTCAGGTGACACCTTAAGGCTAACTCTTCTCTTTCAGCAGCTCATAACCACCATGCACCACCAAGCTCAGGACCACCCTCACAGGCCCTCCAGCCTCAGGGCAAGAGTGCCCAGACACATGCACGCTTTATCTTAGGATATGGGGAAGGAAAGCAAGTAACTACTTGGGGCCACTTCCTTCTTTGTTCACAACACCTAAATAAAGGCACAAGTCCTGGTCCATTTGTTTTTTACACGCCAAGAGACAGGAGGAGAGAGTGTATTTGGAACATGACAGTGGGCTAAGGAGAAGTTAAAAAGGATAACTGCAGGTACTTAAGAGGCAAATCCATTCTGTAGGAGGTAGATATTAATATTACCATTTTACAGTTGAGCAAACTAAGGACTGAAAGACTATATCCTCATACAGCTTGCCCAAGGTAACAACTAGCAAGTACTGAGGATGGGATACAAAGTCTAACTCCAAAGCCCATGGATCTTTTTTCCCCCCAAAGCCCATGAAACTTTTATTTTTGAACATCACAGAATTCTGTGACAATCTGATAAAGTTTATATGCCCTTTCCCCAGAAAAATAAACATCTTCACACATGCATTCCATTTGCAGGAGGATCTTGAACGACCCTGGAATCCTTTGGAATCCCTGCTATTCCTTAACGTGTTAACTGAATGATCACATCACAGCATAGCAAGTGGTAAATATACAAGGAAGATACAACACTGAGTCTGGAGGAAGACAGAAAGGCAGGAACAGAGGTCACTGCGGCTGAGTGTGGCAGGGGCTTCCCAGAAGCAGCACTAAAATGAAATCCTAGCCCTCTTCCAGGAAGAGACAGTGAAGGGGAGGCTTTCTTAGGGAGGTGTGGGTGGCCCCTCACACACAGGGCAAGAAAGCATGAGGCAGGTGTCTACACCTGGAACATGGAGAAGAAGGGAATGTTACTCCTACATACGCAGAATGAAAGTTGGTTTGGATACTAGAGCTGACCTGGTAACTGCCTCCCCAGGTTCTACCCATTTCTGAGGTCTGGTTTGGACTGACCCCACTGTCAACTCCAGAGCAGGGCCCAGGACCTGCTGGTATCCCATTGTGCCCCCAAAAGTGCAGCCAACTCTAGGATGAATTCAAATGGAGGAAGACACCAAGAAGAGATGGAAAGAAACGGATTCTTCGGTGATATCGCTGAGCTCCTGTATCAAACCTTCCCTACAGCCTACATGCCCTGAAGCTAGTACATTTCTTTTACTATTTATGGATGGTCTTCATACACCCAGATATTCAGATTTTGCTCTAGATAACTGGAAACCACTGCATATTGTTCACGAGGTGAGAGAATAATTAAACATTTCTGCGAGAAGATACAACTGGTGAAGAGGTACCTAGGAAAGGTTAAGAGGGGGAGGCTGGGATTAGGGGATGAGGGCCCGATTTAGGATGGTGGCAGTGAATGCAGAAGGCAAGGCTTGACCAAGAGAAGCAATGCAGAGAAAAATGGAACTTTGGTTCTGGTTAGACGGGAGCAAGACGAGGCAGAGTTCTGACACTGGATTCATTCCCTTGTACCTGTGATTACTTACTATAGTAACATAATACAACAATACAGTGATCTCCCCCAAATCACAAACGTTTAATCTTAACAGACTCAAATACTTCATTCATTAGAACACACCTAGTGTGAATGTATTCAGAATAAAGATGAACACAACATAGTACCAAAACAAACACAGTCCCCTGGAGCTGTTGTTGGTGTCTTATTTGCATGCATACCTTGGGTACCACGGGGAGGGTGACCCTATAATTTAGGGCACTTTTGAGAGAGAGGGGGGCATGCAACTAATAATTATGCCAGGGTAATCAGCACATCAGGATAATAAGGAGAAAAGGTGCCTGGTGTCAACTCCAGAAAAAAATGGTAAAGCAGGCAGATTTTGCTTACTGATGGTCCCATTTCTCTGTTTAGAGGAGATTCTCCCACCTCCTGTTGCCATTTAAATGGACAGTGCTATATATATTTGCCAGTGGCCTGCTCTCTTCTTCGGGACTCAGGGATACTGACTCCACCATCCCCCACCACATCTACAGGAAAACACCCTCTGGACATCCTCAGTATCTCTACCAGCTGTTTGCAGCAAAATTACTCACCCACTGATTCCAATGACAAATGTTTTCATAATTAGCTTTGAAAATCACGTCTTCCTAAATTTCCTAAAATTAAAAACACAAAACAAAGCGAATGCTTATCACAGAGATGTCTAAAGAAAGACTTAAAGGCTAAAAGAAAGAGTCTTAAATTAGGAGGGCCCGCTGAGGGGGAAAGATGACCATGATCTGTGGGTAACCCCTACTCCTGGATTAGCCACACTTGGTAGGAGACCTTTACAAGGTACCAGCTTTTCTCTGCTCGACTCTATGGCTAAATCCAGTAGCCAGTGGGTGTGCACTCAATAGGCCAAAGTCTCAGAGAACACACACTGCAGAGTCTCATAGCTCTGAAACTCAGAGTTTCAAGATTCAATCACCTGGAGATGACCCATTTATTTCCCCAATGCCAGGGAACTCCACAGAGCTTGCCTCTTTCCCTTTCTGAAATGGGGAAAACATCACTGCGGGCCAGAGGCAAAACAAAGTTAAATCCCTTTAAGGGGCTCACTCAAAAACTTAAGTCGAGGGCCAGCACAGACACACTTTTTCAGAAAAGGGCCAGGTAGTAAATACTCGAGGTTTTGTGAGCCCAGAGGCAAACTGAAAGTTATTACGTAGGTACTTATGTAACAAGAGAGAAAACAAATTTCCACAGTGTTTTTGACGAAAGTCAAAACCTAATAATTGAGTACAATTTTGTTGTTGTTGTAATAGACGTCTACTAAAGAGAAGAACGGAATTCCTTTCTTATTGGGTTAATATTTCTCTTACTGGATTTCAGAGTTCGTGTTCTCAATCAGAAAACGGACTGCAAATGTTCAAGGCTGAGGGCCAGGTTAGAGGCCATTGTTTGTTGACCCCGGATCTGGGGGGGGGGGGGGGGTGGAGGGCAGTTTCACACAGTGCCCCCTGAGGTTCAGTAAAGCAGTCCTATGGATATTCTAATGAACCATTTTCACCTCTTTATGTGAAAAGGTGAAGCTCAGCTGAAGCGAACCTCAGTATAGTGGTTCCTGAGGGTTGCCTGACTCAACGCTGCTCTGGTTGGGTGATCGGGGACCTAAGCTGGGGTGGGCCGCTGGGGTGAGTAGCCCCTGAGCTGGAGGCCCTCCCAGTTCCTATTTCAGACCTGTGTCCTAGCAAGTTAATTTTTTTCTTCTTTCCAACTGTTAAAAAGCACTTTATTACCAAGAGCAAAGAAAGGATGCTGCACGTGTGCTGGCCGAACTGCAAGGCTCTCATGTATAATGGGTGCCATTTTTATTGATGGATTATTGATGGCTGAGCACACCTGAATGGCAAGGACTACGGGTCCTCCTGCTTCATGCCACATCTGTGCAGACACGGGAGGATATTGTATCAATTACATAGCACGCAACTAACAAAGAGTGTGGCTGTGGCACTGGAAAGATGCTTGAGGCGTTATTTGGGTGGAAACTAGCCATTCTGAAACAAAGAGTGAGGGAGAGTCAAGAACCTAGTTCTAAAATTGCTTGGGTTCAGGAGGGAATTCCCACAGTCAAATGCAAGTTTTTACCAAAACAGGAACCCTCGGTTCTCTATTAGTTAGCTAATAGAGAGCTATTACCCAAGACAGTGTTTGGGTAAATGTTGGGCAGTCTATTAGCCCTGAATGGGTGACAATGTGGTGGGAGGGGTGGAGAACTGGGAGAAGCCCAAGCAAGACGGGTGCTGGGGTGAGGGTGGGCCTAGCAATCCCAGAAGTCATTTATTCCAAAAACCTCCTTGGATGCACAGGGCAGCACCAGGTGAACTCCAAATTCGGGACTGGAATCGTCTACCTCCAGACCACTTTGTGTTATAACATCTCTTCTTGGCCCCTTGAAGAACTATTTAAAAATCACACTTAAAAATTTGCTACCAAGAGTTGCCAGACTCCAAATATACACAAGCAGACTCCATTGAAGCAAAGACAAGCTTGATCAACTACAAACTTCAATCACGGGATGTCTCCGGAGAGAGAACCATTTGGACTTTGCAGTCTCATCAATCTGGGGCATCTGATAACTCGGAATATATACCACCGCCAATCTCGTGGGATATTTATGTACTTTATTCTCCCAATAAGCGCAAAGCTTTCCTCAACAGCAGAGTTCTTTGCATAGGGGAAGGAGAACACACTAAGATTGCCAAGGGCAAATCCCAAATGAACATTTTAATTTCTTTATTACCGTAAGTAAGATAGGTTGTTGAGTCCTTTTTTCATTACTTGTATGTGGTTATTATGTGGATTCCACTACTAAGCACGGTACATTTTGGACTCTAAACTGCAAAATGGTCAAAGGTGGTATGTGCAGAAATCAGCAGATTATAAGGAAGACAGCAGCTCTCATACAAACAGATGACAACATGCTAACCAATTGTTGTGCTTTTCAATACATCTAAAGACCAGTCTGATATTTTTAAGCCAGTGAAATGTTTCAGGACTTCTCACTCATTTGCTTTATTCAACAGATATTTTGGTTATCTTCTTGCACACCACGGGGAAGCCTTTTCCTACTATTGTTTAAACTTTGCCCCCTTTTAGTAAACAGAAATCTCCCACGGTTAGAATTTCTGAACACCTCAACCCGTGCCCCTTTCCTGTGGAATCACTTTTATCTTTCACTGACCCCCGAACAAAAACTTCCAAGCTTCATTTTGGATAGACTCTCAGGTAAAGTTTTTTCAATTTTTCTTCCCGCAAACATACAGTTTATCTATAACACTGGGCTACTTCGAACTGAATGCACACTGCATTTCTTGTCTGCTCCGGCCCTCGCCTCCCCTTGGAGATTCGATCCGCTAGGTCAGGGGTCGACATAACTCCGTGAAACGCCAGACAGTGTTTTAGGCTTTGAGGGCAGCAGCTCAGCTCTGCTGTTCGGAAGATAAAGGGGCTACAGGCAGCACATAAGCAAATGCGCGTGGCTGTGCTCTAACAAAACCTGATGGACACCGAAATTTGAATTTCTTATCATTTCCACGTGCCACAAAAATCTTTTGATATCTTTTCAACCATTTAAAATGGTAAAAAGCCATCCTGAGTTAGCAGGCCGTACAATTAACAGGTGGCAGGTGGGTCGTAGTTAGACCACCCTAATACTGGTGGAATAAAAGCCTGCCTCCTCCCGCAGGGATCAAGACCTGACCCCAACCCTGGTGACTTCTCTCCACAACCCATCTCTTGGAGGTAGTCTCCCATTTTAAGGATCATTACGGGGCGTTTAAGCAACACGCCGCCACGTACACACACTCCTTGGCAGGCCAGCTATCAGTCCGCTTAGGGCGGCAAGAGTCCGCACAAGGCTTGTAAGACGCAACCAGGTTCAGGCTCCAGCGCAGCCACACCTCGGGAGCACCTCCAGGTCTCGGGGGACTGCGCAGCGCGGCCGGGTAGCTCAGGTAGGTACTCACCGGGCGCCAGTTCGAGCCCTCCCAAGCAAAGCGGCAGAAGCGCTGGCCGAACGTGCGCCTACCGCTGACCCGCGGCAACCCCCGAAGCTCGCTAGCCTAGAGGCCCACAGCCCCTCCCTCCGCGCCCCTATCCCGGCGGAGGCGGCCCAGGTAGAGGACGCCAACACAAGGATCCGTACGGCCCGGGCCGGACGCAGGGCAAGCTCCAGCCCCGGTAGGGCGGGGCAAGGCGGGGCGGGGCTCCGGCGACCGTGGACCCGCTCGCGCGCGCCCCCGCGGGGCCCGGCCCTCTCTCGTCCGGGGCGCGCGCGGCC
>NC_048234.1:29512995-29584065 GCF_002007445.2 Ailuropoda melanoleuca
GCGCCGCCCGCGCCCCCGCCGCGCCGTAGCTGCCAGCCCAGGAGCCAATTAGCGCTCGGCGAGACTGCGGCCACTTCCTCGTCGCCCGGCTGCGCGCTCGGGAGGCTCTGGCGGCCGCGGGGCGGGGCGGGGCATTGCGCCGAGCGGCTCTGCCTGCGTCCGCTCGTCCGACGGCCAAGGGTGGGCGCAGGTCCTTGAAGACGCGCGGCTGCGAACCCGGCAAAAAGAAACTTTGGGCCTCCCCGAGTGTCGGCTGGCGGGGCGTTCGGTTGGGTTTTCCTGCGTGGTCTTGAGGCTCAGCCGCTCCAGGAAGCGCGATGTCGAAGCCGCCACCCAAACCGGTCAAACCAGGTAAGGGAGGTGCTCTCCGGGTCCCCCGGCCGCCTTGGTGCCCTGCGCCTCCTCTGCCACTTGGCAGGGCAGACCACGCACGCACCCGGCCTGGAGCTTCGCTTTCGGGAGCCGATCCGCCAGGATGGGTCGCTTTGTTGCGTTCGCTGCAGGGAGGGATCTTTTTGGATAGCAAGAGGATTTCGAGGATTTTTTAAAAATTTTATTTTTAAAGGGGAGTCGCCCTCGATTTTGCAATATAGTCATTCGCTGCAACTTTCTAGTGGCTGTGATGGCTACGTCCCATTGAAGCTGGACTGGAAGACAGGGATATTGATCCCTTTAGGGGAGAAATATATATCTATATGCCTTGAAATGGTCTTTTGGCCACTTCCTCTTTTTTTTTCCCCCCGTGTGTGTCAGTGTCAAGTTAGAGTTCTTGACCGGCCAGAGCGAACGGGAAGTGCGCTGTTTGCAGGGTGGGGTGGGTGAGCGAGTCTCCTTTGGGACTTTTGAGAGGAGCCGCGTTTGAAATTGCCCTCGGGATCTCGGGAAAAACATTTATAAAACTGTAAGCGAGCTCGCGGGGAGAAAAATCTAGGCTGCGGCAGAGTAATCTCGGCTGTTGCTCTTCGGGAGTGTCACTTTATTATGCAGCACAAGTCCTTTGCCTCCGCTTCCCCCAGTGAATTTGCCAAGCGAAACTGGAGAGGGTGAAATTTCTGAATCCCTCAAAGCGCTGTTCTTGGCCGACGGTGTGTTCATTTTTAATTCTATTCTTAGCATATTTTCTGCGATAGGGAGACACGAGAATGTAAAAGGGACTGACGTATTTCAATTCAATACTGTAACAAACTCGTGCGTTCATTTAGTGAGTAATTACGGGAAACGTAGGAAGTGGAAGATAAATGGCTTTGATACACTCCGGGGCGTTTTCTTCCAATCTCCTGTAACTTCAGTATAGCACGACCTGAACTGGATCCATTTACATCAAATTTAGAAGTAACCTTGGTTGCAGGCACTACGCCTTTCATGATTATCTAGTTTTCTTTCTTCGCCATCATACAGTGGCGGTTTCAAGTCATTTTTTATGAAAATTATGTACATCCTCTTATATATGACATTCACTGAGGACTTAACATTTTTTTGGTGGGCTGGGTGTGAGGGAAGTTGCTGGGACTTTGGCTTTGCTGTGAGCAAAGATGGAGTGTGGTTAGTAGTGGGCTCTGTGCTTCTTTATAAGTGAAATCTCAGGAGGCGTTTGCATTTTAAGTGCACGTGTCGGAGGTAGCTGCTTTCTGAATTCGGATGTAAATCAGGACCTCAAGCATCCAACAAAGCAGAGTTGTTCTTTGATGGCTAAACAAAGTACTTTATTTTAAAGAATGTCCTGAGAAGTTATTTGTTCAAGAGGTTTTTCGTCTCTGGAGACTCTAAGTGAATTCTGTGCTGCAGCTGGAGGGGTATTGACTGTGATGTGGGGGTGTGTATATGAGTACTCGTGCGTACACCGGTTTGGTTGAAGGATCATACTGTTACCAGTTGGGGATACACTCCCAGAAACCATTTTTGTGGTTGGACAGCGCTGTTTTCTCCTCTTCAGCAAATCAGAAAGCAAAGGGTTGAAAATGTCTGCCATTTTAGAGACAGCTTTGACTCCACACAGATCTGTGAATGAGATCCAAACTCAAGGTCACCATAGAAATCGGTTTGTTAGTCGACGAAGTTACAATGAGAAATACTACTTTCAGTCCGACTTGAAACATTGGGTGGTCTGGCTTAATTGAAAACAAAACTGTCTTATTAGAGTACTGCTACACATTTACTGTGTGCCCGGCACTGATGTAATCCCTTTACATGTATTAACTCATTTACTCCTCACCACAACCCTGTGAGGTCAGTACCATTATTGTTCCCATTGCACAGGCTGGGAAATGAAGGCAAGGCACAGAAAGGTTAAGTCACTTGCCCAAGGTCAGCAGCCAGATAGGGAGGAGCAGGCAGGATTAGCCCCCAAGCAGTGTGATTTAAGAATCTGTGCCTAGTCATACTGCTGTTCTGCCTTCTGTCACTGCGCAGCATTCACATGCGTGGTCCTGTGTATTTTAGAGCTGGTGGGTGGCAGTGGAAAGGAAAGTGCCTCTGGTCCTCGGTCAGATCTTCTGGTCACAGATGCACATAAAGGTCACCCCCTGGTTGGTAGCAGTGAGGAGAGTGAGCTTTACTTTCCTGCCCTGTAGGCGAGATGCATGGGTGAAAAATATCTGAAGCAGATTGGACTTGGGGGTAGGGGGTGTATTTAATTTTTGGTTTTTTAGTTTGTTTATACCGGGCCTCATCCCAGATGTGAAAGAGAGAGAGAGAAAGAAAGAAAAGGAAAGGAAAAGAAAAGAGCCATATAGAGGGAGGGAAGAATAAGAGGAAACCAGAGGAAAGGTTAGCTTACAGACACGCGTGTCCTAAGGTCCACCAAGTTTCTAAAGGGTGGCTATAGATTTGGCTCTTGGTTTCCAGCATAAAGATAAAGGATCCGGGGCGCCTGGGTGGCTCAGTTGTTAAGTGTCTGTCTTCGGCTCAGGGCGTGATCCCAGAGTGTTGGGATCGAGCCCCACATCAGGCTCCCTGCTCTGCTGGGAGCCTGCTTTCTTCTCTCCCACTCCCCCTGCTTGTGTTCCCTCTCTCGCTGGCTGTCTCGCTCTCTGTCAAATAAATAAATAAAATCTTTAGAAAAAAATAAAGATAAAGGATCAGTTATAAGATTCCTACTCTTCATAAGAATAAAATGTATTACTTTCTCAGAGAGGAGTTATTTTAATGGCACTGAGATCTGAAATAAACTTCCCATGGGTTCCCTCAAAGTGTTGGAGTGGACTGCACATCTCTATAAGAAACACAAGGGGGACATCATAGTGGTGGTCCCTCTAGCTTCTTGAAGAGCAAGACCGCTACAAAACAGCATGGTTCAATACCACAGGCAGTGCTGAAGGGAGGGGAGCTCGGTGAGGGAGGACAGAGGACTTAATGGAAGATTTGAGTAGCAAGGGACATTAAACTATAATGTGAGTAATGTATCTGTTGGGATGGTTGGCATCTATCCCATAAAGAGACTGGTTTTTTTTGCACCTTCCTGAGGTTATACCAGACTTTGGGTTTGTAGCCACATCCAAAATTTGTTTGCTAAATATTCTTAATATATGCAGCTAATATTTTAGGCCTGTGCTAGACATAGGGGTTCCCAGGAACAATAAAATAAAATCTTGTCCATGAAGGTATTGAGTCTGATGGGGCAGATTTAGGTATCTGTAGATAATATCTTAAATTGACCCATATCTGTAATCGGATGGCTGATCCTACCCATTTTGTTAGGAAAAGTCTTGAAATTAAAAATAAAAGTAATATATTTTTCCCTCTTCTTTTTTTCTCCAAACCTCACAATATATATTTTTATTATAGAAAACTTAGAAAAAACATAAAGAAAAAAACATATAGGGGCACCTGGGTGGCTCAGTTGGTTAAGTATCTTCCTTCAGCTCAGGTCATGATCCCAGGGTCCTGGGATGGAGCCCCACATCGGGCTGCCTGTTCAGTGGGGAGTCTGCTTCTCCCTCTCCCTCTGCCCCTGCTCTCTCTCTTGCTCACTCTCTTTCAAATAAATAAATAAAATCTTAAAAAAAAAGTATATAAAAATATGAATATCATCCCTACTTGTTGAGTGATAACCACTGTTTTGTCTCAAGTGGTTATTTTTCTTCAAATCCATTTCATTAAAAAAAGAAAATGCAAATAATTATCCTCAGAATGGCATCTCAGTTTCAGTTTTAAGTGTTTTGCTGTTGATTGGCTTGTTTCCTGCTGTGGGTATACTGTTGCCTACAGTCTGCTTGAGCAGTCAGTTGTCACATTTTGACCTTTCCTTGCTTACCGATGTCTTTTTATAGGGTCACTTTCGGCCACTCAAGGTCTGTCGTTGAAACTCTTCCCCTCTCATTGTTAGGTGTGCCACCAAGGTGCTCAGTCTGCTAAAAAAGGGTTACAATTTCATGGTCTTCGAGCTTGTCGTAGTGTAAACGACAACTTGTGCTCTCACAAAAACTTTTTTTAAGAGACCGTTCTGAGACTTTATTCTGTAAAGATGGGCCAAAGGATATTGAGTGAGATTTGGACTAGAATCATCTCATTCTAAGCCGGTTTGATAACCCTCCACTGTAGGTGGAAGCCTGATGTCTGACCTTGACCAGTTCTTTCAAACGGCTTATTGATTTTGGTGGTGGAAGTAAAGCAGCATAAATATTTTATGTGTCTTAGGAAAATAAATTCATGGGACTTTGAAGAAGCAAATGTCAGTATTTTGGGTTCTTTTATATTTAGAGTAAAAACATCATAAACTTCAAAGATGTCACCCATATGCTGCTTATATAACATTGTTGAGAGGAAAAAAGGCTTCATCTAAAATGATCTGAGCTTTTGTGTATTTTTTTTCCCCCTCTGAATAGATGAATTAGTCAAAGGTGAGAGTATGGGGTTGGCTGGAAATGTGCCCATGGATAGTGTCCTTCATAAAGTTCATGTTCCATTTATGCCTGGTGGCAGAATAAAGTTTGGGAAACATTTTGAAAAGTCCAGAATGATGATAATGATGATTATAATAGTAATAGTTAACATTTATTTGGCCCTAAGTGTTGGGTGCGGTGTGAAGCACTTTATATGCTCCATCTCATTTAATTATTCCAACTTCCCTATGAGGTGGGTCCTAATAGCCCCATTTTATGGGTGAACTAGGGTTTAGTGAGGTTAAGTAAACCACTTAAGGTCTCAGAGCTAGGAAGTGGTTGGTTTGACCTGGGAATGGAACACAAGCTTCAAGTGGAAGCAATGCTTTTTGGGCGGAGAAATCTATGAAGATTCCATTAGATGGGACCGGCTTTTGTTGGGCTGTCACCTTTATTAACTTATGCAGTTGTATTATTTGCAATTGTGTTATAAAACTCCCCTTTTTCAATACATCTGTATTAGACTATTAGACACTTTTTGAGAGTAGAGTAACCTTTTATTGTCCTGTACTTTTGCAGCAACTAAACTTTATATTCCTGGCAAATAAATAAAAAGTCTTGATACATAATAAAGTCTTTGTCTGGAAGAAGGTGGGGTAGGCCATGGTTGGGTACATCTTATAGCTTCACTATAAAGCCCCAAAGGGTGGAGGCAGTATCCATCAGTACTAGTTCTGGAAATAGTGGGGTCCCCTCCCTCTTGTGTTTCACCATTCACACAGCTTGACTCTAGTGTCACTAGTGCTGTGAGCTTTGCTGACACACTTGTGTAAGGGAGGGAGAAAACCTTTCCTCTACCCTCTTATGTTCTGTATCTGGGTCCTGCACATTAAGCTGACACAAAAATCAGATTAACAGAAAGAAAAGGCATACAAGTTTAATTGATGCTTTCAGTTTTACCTGTACAGGGCCTATGCAGAAAAGAGGTGAAGATCCAAAGAAGGGGTAGATTTGGAAGCTTATGGGCCATTTTAACAAAGGGTGATATATTGTGGAGAAGTGACTAGACGAAGGAAAGAAGGGTATTGTTTTCTAGGGGCAGTAAATTGTGAGAAGGTAAATATATGGGGAAACTGGTCGAAGATAAGGATTATTTTAGTAAGGTTTCTTTATGCAGACACATTTATGCTATCTGCATCTGATAATAAAAGTTCTCTTCCTTGTATGGAGGCAGAACTCCTTCACAAGGGGAATTTATGTCCTGCTTTTAGGCAGATGAGGGGAGGGCAGAGAGTTCTTCTGTGTCTGCCTTTTCTCAGTTGCCCTCAGTTCAAAATAATTCCAAGTGGCAAAGGTGAGGTGATCCCCAGTGAAAACCATTGCCAAAAGTTGTACTCAATTGCTTAATGCGCAGGGGAAGACAAAATACATGAGAGAGAGAGACGGAGGGAAGGAGATGGACAGAGAAATAATTTTCAGTGGGCTGACGTGAGTCATCACAAGATTTTCTGTCAGTTTCTCAGTACTTCAAAAAAGCTGGGCACCTGGGTGGCTCAGTTGGTTAAGCGTCTGCCTTCGGCTTAGGTCATGATCTCAGGATCCTGGTATGAAGTCCTGCGTCAGGCTTCCTGTTCAGCAGGGAGTCTGCTTCTCCCCTCTGCCTCTCTGTCCTGCTTGTATGCTCTCTCTCTCTCTCTCTCTCTGGCAAAAATAAAGTTAAAAAAAAAAAACATCAAAAAAGCCACACACACAAAAAAGATAATCAAATATATTAAAGGAGTTAGGGGAAAAAATTACGGAATAATAGGACAGAGAGAGCGCCCCCTGTTCTCTTTTTTTTGTTTGTTTTTTTGTTTTTTTAAGAGTTTTTATTTATTTGACAGAGATAGAGACAGCCAGCGAGAGAGGGAACACAAGCAGGGGGAGTAGGAGAGGAAGAAGCAGGGCTTCCAGCGGAGGAGCCTGATGTGGGGCTCGATCCCAGAACGCCGGGATCACGCCCTGAGCCGAAGGCAGATGCTTAACGACTGAGCCACCCAGGCGCCCCCTCCCTGTTCTTTTGAACAAGGCGTGATAGTCCATTGTATCTGTTTAATCAGACCCACATTAATGCACATTTAGATTGTTTCCACATTGAGATAGTTACAGCTGCCTTGCTGCTTATTTGGGTGGGAGTAAGTCTGCAAGAGAAAGCCCTGGCAGTGGGATCGTTGTATCAGCATTGACAATCAGCATTGTCATTTTCATCAACATTTCCAAAAAGCTCTCCAAAAAGGGTTTTACCAGTTGACCTTACTACCAAAAATGTGTGAGCATGCCTTCCTTAAACAGAAACTTCATGATGCATGTGAAAGGAGAAAGGAATCAAAAGGCTGGGCAGTCAAAGCAGAGGGTTTGAGGAAGCTGGGAGGGTGTCACCCAAGAGGGGAAATTTAAGCAGAATCTGGAACACTGTGTCAGAGTTTGGTAGGCAAAAGAGGGGGGACTGTCATTTAACTTGGGCAGCATGAGATCACTTGATGTCCTCTTATCTTCATTTGCCAGAGACGTGGTGGGCATGCATGGAATCTGTGACCTGGAGAAATTTGTTCCGAATTAGAGAGAAAACCATTTGCCTCGTGTTAAAGGTTTGTGGAAAGCTGTACTTTCCGCACAGAAAGCGAGACTTTGAGTGCTGGGTGTCGGTGCTCCGTGTTCACCTCTGCGTGTCCATTTGTCAGGATGGTCACAGTAGCTGTGGTGTTTTGGGGACAGCCGTGTGTGAAAGAGGGTCGCAGCATAAAGTCACCTCAGTCACTGGGGCGACTGCTGTGGCCACTTCCTCTTAACGGACTCGCTCGTCATTTCCCACTTCACGTTTGGGCATCTGTAGGATGTTTAGAAAGTCGCAAAGGCGAATTCCTCAACTTGCTCTTGGGGTAGGAGTTGGGGAGGGAGTTTTGTATTTGTGCATTTTGATTAGCGTGGGATTTTAAAACTCATTAGCATCCCTTAGAATTTGATAAACTACTTTGATTTAATAGTCTTGGGACCAAAGAAGGCACTGAACAGGAGTCCTTTCCTAGTCTCCTGCTCCTGATTTCCAGAGAGCCTGAGGTGATTGGAATTTAAATTAAGGAAGGCCTTAGAGAACAGCTGGTTTATTCTCCTGCTGGAGGGTCTGTCTCAGGCTCCTTACAAGGATCTGAAGGCAGCTTTGAGGTCTTTCTGGCATCCCTCCACTCCAGGGGTTTGCTTGGTTCTGGGAAACTTGTGGATTCTATTAAGGGATTCCCTTAATAGAATTCCCTCCTTCATCGAGGAGGAGAGACTTAAGTCCAACTCACTTGCACGAGACAAATGACTTCCGCCTGGAAACTATTCTGGAGTGGCTCTGTCTTCCAGAAACCTCCTCACCCAATCCATTACTGGGGGGCGGGGGGGGGCGCCTCCAAGTCCCAGCTCTCCCAAACATGGGTAGGGGCGGCCAGGCTGAGAGAAGCCCCTCTGGCCTTTTGCCACATTTGGCAGGTATCTCAGACTCCAGATTTGGAAGGTTCCAGAAAGTCTTAGATTTCCTTGCTTGAAAAAACCAGAATCTTATAACAGTCTCTACAATGTTGCCTACGCAGATTTACAGGATTCTGTGGCTGCATTTGGGCCTGTTGTTTTGATGAGTCAGTGCATGGTTGTCCATAGTAACCCTGGGAGCAGAAGGTATGCTTGCTGTTTTTTTAGGTAAGAAAGCTGACAATGGAACATTGCAACAGAAACCTGTCCCTCCAGAATCTATTCTCTGAATGGTGTATCAAACTCGACATTGTTCTCAACCTATTTTTTCTGTTGGGGAATAAATCATTCTCTGATTCCTCTGCGCTCAGGTTCTAAATCGGAGTCACCCAAGCAGCTGCCCACTGGGACCTGGGCCTCCGCGAAGCCCAACTGTGAAGTGGGAGTCGCTGCTTTGGGTGACTGCTCACTTCCTCTTTCAGGGAGCCCGTCCCCTTGACAGGGCTGCCTCTAGTCCTTGCCTAATGCCTCCCTACTCTCCAGGACCAATTCTCTACCTAAGTATTGGGGCTCTGACGGGTGCCTAGCACTGGACCCTGGCTTGGTAGGAGCTCTCTTCCCCACAATGGGCTCCTGCCCATTTTCTGATTTTTGCTCGGTACTAGGTCTCTCCTGTGTCTTGACATCTAGTCTAACACTCTTCTGTTTACTGGCACTGGGAAATCTGCTCCTTAGTCTGTTCTGACTCCTTGTAATTGGCCTGCTTTTTCCCTTCTTGGATACATGCTCCATGTCACATGGACCTTGGGCTAACACACCTGTGCCTTTTTGACATACTGTGACCCAAGGATTAATGTGGGTCTGTGGCTATTTTTTTTTTTTTAATTCTATATGTATGAGAGAGAGGGAGAGAGAGAGAGAGCATGAGCAGTGGGAGGGGCAGAGGCAGAGGAAGAGAATCTCAAGCAGACTCCCCACTGAGTGCCAAGCCCATTGTGGGGCTCTGTCTCAGGACCCCAAGATCATGACCCCCGAGATTATGACCTGAGCCGAAATCAAAAGTCAGAGGCTTAACCGACTGAGCCATCCAGGTGCCCCACCTGATCTGATCTCACTTAGACTCTAGTTACATAGGACAGTGGGGTTTGTTTTTGTTTGTGTTGTTTTTGTTTCTTTTCACAGTTGCCTAGAGGAAGATAACTTCGGGTGGCCCTGCAGAAATGTGTCCCATGAGATTCCATTTGGGACCCTTGCAAAACAAAACAAAAAAATGTGCTCATTCATGAACCGTTATTGAGGTGATGAGGACTTTTAATGTTTGGAAAACACATAAAGTGGTCTATAACTCAGTAACATCAAGTCTGTGGGTTTGAGCTCTAAGAATATACATTCTGCTGGTTTTTTTGAAATTACGTCTCTGCAAAATAGTATTCTCCCATCTTACTTCTTCCTGTCAGTTTTGGAGGTAACCGTTTTAAGCCATGGATTCTAGTTCAGAGCTTGCTCTGTAGAAATTCTCATATTTCATTCCAGGAGGGAGGGTTTCAGAACTTCTCTCTGAAAGAGGGACAGTTCTTCCTCTAAGAGAGTGGTTCTCAGCCCACACATCACTTTGTAAGTTACGTGGGGCTCACACAGAAACCAGAAGTTGTTTTTTAATTAATTAATTTGACAGAGAAGAGAGAGAGAGCGCGTGAGTGCACATGCACGAGTGAGAAGGGCAGAGGGAGAGGGAGAGACAATCTCAGGCAGCCTCTGTGCTCAGCACAGAGCCCCAAGTGGGGTTTGATCTCACGACCCTGAGCTGAAACCAATAATTGGATCCTTAACCAATTGCACCACCCAGGTGGCCCTCTTTTTTTTTTTTAAGAAAATAATGTTTATATTTTCATAGGGATGTAATGACAAATTTAAGACTGTAGCATTGTACTGATGAGAATAAATGTTATTGCTGTAATTTTAGAACTCAGAAAAATTCTTGTCCTAATTAAAAATGGAGTGTTAATTTTCTACCAAATGTCTTAAAACCATAGGTAAAGAACTGCAATTTGTTGGAACAGAGGATGAGCGAAGGCGGGTTACTTCTGCAGCCAGACAGTGGGTACTGAAGGAGGGAGAGCACATTCCTAGTAATCATTATGAAAGCCTGCAATCTACACAACCTCTGCGTATTGCCGGGAAGCCACTGTCCTGGAGAGCAGAGTTTTCCCTCTTCTGTCCCCGTGGACAGAGGTGATTTTCACTGTAATCCCATCCACATTGTAACTAGCAGATGTTTCTTCAGGCTCAAGAGTTTGGGAGAGGACAGGGGTATTCCTAGACATTTTAGGGCAAATTCCAGTGTCTTAGTCCCCTGCCTTCCCCCGACTGCTGACCCCACGTTCATAAGATGATAAATGATCTTCTGGGCATCCATTAATGAGAAAGAGTTAACACACACACACACACACACACACACACACACACACAAAATCCGGGAGCAGGTTGCAGCCTCAGGAGTGGGTGTGAAAGGGGCTGTGGGTCTTAAGAGCTGTTGAGGTTAGTTGCTGAGTGTAAGACCCTGGGGAGTGCTATCAGCAGACCTGCCCAGGCCTTGAGAGGAAGGGAGATTTTCATAAGAATGGTCCTGTAATTACTCTGTTTTAATTACAACCCTAGTAAACCACAGCTTTTCCTTTGTCCTCCCTTGCCACTCTAGGGGAAATCCAACTCCATTCTCTCACATCCTCCTTCCTCCTCCCCAAGTTCTGATTCTGGTTTGGAAAAATACCTGAACATTTCTTTGGGTTTAACATTCTCCCCTGCCCTTTTCTGGGAGTCACTTGGACACTTTGGGTCTTCCCAGACCTCCAGATCTCTAGCTAGCCCCTCCTTTCCATAAACAGTCTGGACTTTGGGGACCAGGCAAGTTGGGAGGAGGAACGGTTCACCTGGGGCATCTCCCTGCCTGAGCTGAGCCTTCAGCAAGTTGCCACCTCTGGCCCTGGGATGTCGGGTGGGCGGAGCTCCCATCAGGGTGTCCTGGCCAACGTTTCCAGGGCCACCAGGTGAAGCCCACCACTGTCACGATCAATGGATCAGAACACGACCCTCAGGAACACTCAGTGAACCTCGTGAAGGGGCGCCGCTGTGTGTCTTGAAAGAGGATGAAATTAGGGAAATAATTTCCAGTTTAAAGGCTGTTGTCTTAGTGAGTAGGTGATGTTGGTAGAAGTGACTATTGTAGACCTCTTGTTGGTTTCCTCTGGCCTCTCTGAACCCACTCCCTGGTTTTGGTTCTGTTAAGTTTGGATATGGGTTTTGGCAGAGTTTCTTGTATGTGCTGCAGAAGAAAATTTGAATCCTTTTGTTTCCAGAACGGAGAGGAGCTCAGTTTCAAGGTTACTGCTTATTCATTGCTCTGCTTAGTTTTTTCCTGCTGTGTCTGATAATATTTCTCATTCATCCAGAGTTTGTATTGTTACACGAGAGTTCTCGTGTTGACTAGAATAGAAAAATGCCCTCAGTTGGGGCGCCTGGGTGGCACAGCGGTTAAGCGTCTGCCTTCAGCTCAGGGCGTGATCCTGGCGTTCCGGGATCGAGCCCCACATCAGGCTCCTCTGCTATGAGCCTGCTTCTTCCTCTCCCACTACCCCTGCTTGTGTTCCCTCTCTCGCTGGCTGTCTCTATCTCTGTCCAATAAATAAAAAAATCTTTAAAAAAAAAAAGAAAAATGCCCTCAGCTACACATGTGGCCCCTGGGTGTCTGTCAGGTCCGCTTCCCGTAAGCACCTCGCTTAAGCTTGGGTCTGTGTCTCTAGCGATTCTTCTTTTTTTTTGTTCTTGGATACAGTGTATATCTTTGTCCTTAAGGCAGGTTTTAAAGGGATTCTGTTTTAAATAAAGGAGACATTTTTATCATCCTGCTGTCTTGCTAGCATGAGTCTTTATTAGAGGGCTAAGACCAAGGCCATTTTTTGGGGGGGGCGGGGCAACTTTTTATCTCCTAAGTACAACTGTAATTTGCCAATGAATTGGGTATTCATGAAGTCTGAAGTTTAAGTTTATCCATTTATTATTCGCTCAAATTAAAAAAAAATTCTTTTGAATCAAAACTAATTTCCAAGGCTATTTTTAATATTTTATATTCTGAGAGTGTTTCGTTATTGCCAAGAGTACCAGATGTCTAAATCTGAATTAATTTCCATTTGGTCTCTGGACAGTGGTTATGCACATATATTAAATGCTCTGGCCTGGTGTTTTTTCAGACTATGAGTGCTGACCCAGTGGTAGGTCATAAAGTCGTATAGTTTGTCACAACTAGCACCTTTTTTTTTTTTTTAAGATTTATTTATTTTGGAGAGAGAGAGTGCGTGCGTGACTGAGCACAGGGGTTTGGGACAGAGGGAGAGGGAGAGAATCTCAGGCAGACTCTCGACTGAACACACAGCCCTTCATGGGGACTCGATCTCACAAGCCTGAGATCATGACCTGGGCCAAATACAAGAGTCAGATGCTTAATCGAGTGACCCATCCAGGTGGCCCCTGTCATGACTAGCATCTTCATAAGATACAAGGAAAGAGAATAGAGCAAGGATAGAAAATTTCAGAGAGAATCACTCAAAGTAAGGATAAGTATTCTTTTGTGAAACATTTCTTAGTTGTGTGTGTGTTTCCTGAGCCCTGACGTGCAATGTATTTCTTAATGTGAGTCTCAGAAGCATTTGAGACACCTCTGCCCTGTCTATGCTCCTGTCCCCAGTCAGTGTTTCTCCCGCCAAGCCTCAGGCCCGTGGATCTCCTTGACGTTTCCTCCACCACTCATCTTGGCCTCCAGCCCTCTGGGTCCGTATTCTGGGTCTGCCCTGCCCCTCTTTTGTGGGCAACTCCTCTTATCCTTCCAAAAACAAAGTGGATGCCACCTCCGGTACAGCCTGCATTGACCTACAAGTCTCTCCACTGTCGGCGTGACATACGTTTCCCGCCACCTGTGTTCTCCTCTAACCACAGTTGGCATTATGTTTGCTTGTCTCTCCAGTGATTGTATGATGGGGTGCCTGGGTGGCTCAGTCGGTTAAGTGTCCTACTCTTTGTTTTGGCTCAGGTCATGATCCCAGGGTTGTGAGATCAAGCCCTGCCTCTGGCTCGGTATTCAGCATGGAATCTGCTTGAGATTCTCTCCCCCCCCCCCGCCCCACCCCCCCGCAATGCACACATGCTCTCTCAAATAAGTAAAATCTTTAAAATATAAAAAAATTTAAAAATACCCTCCTGATAGAGTACAAATAACATGTAACTTATGTTTCAATAGGGCATTAAAAGAAAACACGTTTTCCTGATAATATATGGGATTCTTATTCTTTGTGGACAATTGAGAAATAAAGGAAGAAAATAAACATGGCTCATAGTTGTATCACCCAAAGTAACTTAGCATTTTGATATTATTTTCTTCTACTGTTTCTTTCATGCATATCTTTGTTTTGCACAGGTGATCATGAATGTAGTATTACCACCAGCCTTTTATATGTAACACTAAAGCATAAGCATATCCGCAAAAAAGCTGATTTTTTTTTTTTGAGAGCGAGCGGGCGAGAGAAGGGTGTGTGCGCGCGCCTGCGCGTGTGTGCTGGGATGGGGGAGGGGCAGAAGGAGAGGGAGAAAGAATCTCAAGCAGACTCCCCAGGAGTCCCCCAAAAAGCTGATTTTTAAAGGTCACAATAAACCTTTTTTTATTATTATTGTTGGACCTCTGTTCCAACATATGTACATGTTTACGTGTTCTGTGTTTTCTATAATTCTATATGAATAGCTGTTGGGGGTGAATGTTTATGTGCCCCCAAAGTTCATATGTCGAAGCCCTAACCCCTAGTGTGATGGTATTTGGAGATGGGCCTTGGGGAAGCATTTAGGTTAGAGTAGGTCATGAAGGTGGGGCCCACATGGTGGGGCTGGTGGTTTCATAAGAGAGAATCTCCCTGTGTGTCCTTGCACACAGGAAAGACCATGTGAGCGCACAGGGGACAGGCAGCCGTCTGCATGCCAGGAAGAGGGTTCTCACCAGAAACCAAATTGGGTGATATCTTAATGTCGGACTTCTCAGCCTCTAGAACTGTGGGAAATTAATGTCTTGTTGTTTAGATCACCCAGTCCGTTGCATTTTGTTTCGGCGGCTTGAGCAGATTAAGGACAATAGTTATAGGGTTCAAAAATGACTATTTAAAGCTCACATTGAATTCTTGAACAGTCCCTAAGAGGTATAATATTACTTATTACGCTTTGTTTGCTTAACAAAAGCATGAAGATTTCTCTGCTGGGGTGTTGTAAGTGTTAAATTCTCAGATATACAGGAATGGGATTTGGGTACATGGTTGCCTTGCTAGTGAAGATAAAGACGCACGGAATAACCCCCCCCAAATTAGCTACAGATTTGTAGTAGTTAATAATTTCTAACACTTGTGGGCACAGAAAATGCCTCAGGAGCAGCACTGAGTGCTTTATGTACGTGATGTGTTTGTCTCGCTTAATCCCAGCGTGCGGGCATGGAAAGCTCACATCTCTCGGAGCCACATCCAGAGTTCAGAGCATGAGCTCTGGAGTCAGACGGCCTGAGTTTAAACCCCAGCTCTGCCCCCTTTCTAGCTGTGTAGCCCTGGAGTAGCTACTTGCCTTCTCTAACCTCAGTTTTCTCAGCCGTAAAATGGGCTAAATACATAAAGTATTTATGGCCCAGGATTACTTTGAGGATTAAATGAGTTGTGGCAAATCTGAACTTTGTATGGTGCCTGGCACATGGTAAGTGTCTCATAGACATGAGTTTAGATGGGTAGTACCATTTTGGGTGAAAGATTTTAGTGTCCGAGGATCTTCTGTTTCAACCTTGGGTGTATAGATAACCAGTCATTTCATGTAGGATGGGGCTGAGGACCACACTCCTTGTGGAGTCTGTGAGAGGCAGATTTGGACCCTTCATGCTACGATGCTCCCGTGGTCTGACCTGTTACTAACAGGAAAAGGGACCAGAGGACAGGGGGAGGCAGACTTTCTTTGATAAAGGTCCAGTTAGGAAATATTTTAGGCTTTGTGGGTCACAGATGGTTTCTGGGGCAACCATTCAACTCTGCCATCGTACAGTGAAAGCAGCCATAGATGGTGCACAAATATGGGCTCTGTTCCGATAAAACTGTATTCATGGACACTGCAATTTAAATTTCAGGCGATTTTCACACGTCTTGAAATATTAATGTTCTTTGATCCTCCCCCTCGCCCCCACCATTAAAAATGCAAAACTGTCTTAGTTCCTGGGTCATACAGTAACTAGTCGTTGTTGTCATGTGTCGGCCCTCGGGTTCATCTTGCCTTTTGCAGGAAGTGGCTTGACCAGTGTCGCCTTTTTTAGTTAAATTCCAAGGACTGAAGTAAAGATTTTTCTAACATTCTTTCCCGCGGGTCTCCTCGGAGTGACTTTGGAAGCAGTTTGTCTGGGAGTAAAGGGCCTTCAGGGCGCCGTTGCTCCCTCTCTGATGTTTAGCCAGTCAAGACATAGTTGACAGTGAGCATGTCATTTGAAATTTTAGTCTTTGGGACTTTTATGTTAGACCATGGAGAAGAAATAAAAATAACCAGCAGTTACGGCTCCTGAAGACGTAAAAGTAACCAAGTTTGCTGAAAGGCACTGAAAAGTATAAGCAGAGGAAAAAATGGATAAGAAAGGCACACTGTTAATAAACAGAACCCTCTTGTCAGAAAACACACTGGCTACTGTTTTTAACGAGTCTGCCATTTCTGCAGCTGAAATCAAGACACGTTTCAAATTCTTCAGGTTTTTTTTTTCTTTCTTGGATTGGATGGGGGGAGGCGGCAAAAAAGAGGTGGTATTGGTGTGTAAGAAGGGATGAAAATATTATGTTCATATTCTTTCTTATTAGTTATATCCTTTAAAGGTATATATGCAAATAGGATTCATTGGATTTGATTTCGTTAATCCAAGAATATAAGTATGAGGGAAGAGATTTATTCTTTACACCGGAAACTCTTAGACATTGCTGTGCTCACAAGATGGTTTTCTCTGCGAGGTTGATAGCCTCTGTGTTTTATTTTCAAGAGCAGTGTGCTTTTGTGGAATGACATGAATAGAGAGAGATCTTCACCCAGAAGCCTGTTCTGAGCTAACAACCTCATTCATGGGCGTTGGAATCCACAAAGCCCAGGGGAGCCCGTGTTGGCCCAACAGAGCACAGCTGTTTCCTCTTACTGCGCGGTCAAAATGATGGCCTTGACTCTTGGATGCTACCACATAGACTCCCTCTGTTCTGTTTTTGAGCAGAAAACATCCTGTTTCATCATGCATGTTTAATAGAATAATTTAAATATGTCTAGTTGAAATAACATTAATATTTTTATTTGCCCTGAGATGATTCGAAGGTGGTGACAGGTTTCTCCTACCCACGGGGTATAAATCAAGAAGTGATATTCCCTGTCTTCTCTTGGACAAATATGAGAACTTGATGTATATGGAAAATTCTTATTTTTCCATGATGCTCCCTTATTCAGATAATTCTCTTCCTCTCCTTTCTTTTCAAAAACTATATTGGTTCGAACTCCCTGGGGCAGATGGGAGAATGTTAGTTTTTATATGCTAGCTGAATTTTGAAACCCACAAAGTAAAGGGAATATCACTCACTCTCTTAGAGAGTCCTGTATAGATCCCTAATTTGATCAGATAGTGTAGAGGGGTCACTTGCCAATTTTTTTTTTTGACTTTGATCTTCAGGAAGATACATATTTTTCTTAATGGCCTGATACATACAAATGTATATATACACACACACACACACACATACACACACACTAGACCAAGAAGTTCACCTTAGCCTCAAATTTCTTCCTAAATCTGCCAGTCAACTTCGTCTGACTGGTCCAATGGTGAAATGCCTTATTTCATCATCCGTCCTGACACAGCTAGACTTGTACTTGAACAAGGACTGCAGATTGCATAGGTAACCAGGTAACCCTCTTGTCTAACCAGTGTGGTGGCAACAGTAATGCAAACAGGGCATACCATTTGGATTTGTTACCATAATATTCACTTTGAAAAACAGGTATAAATACTCTAAATGTAACTGTTGCTGTGTCCCCTTTTATGCTTTGTATATGGAAATTCCATCAATTGAAAGTATCAAAGTGTATTTTTTATTGGAGAATAAAATACTGCAAAAATTGATGATGGGGAGGCAGTGAATTCTGTGTGTCTGGAAGTGATATAAATTAAAAATTGTAGGTGTAGATTGAGAATTAATGTTGAGAGAGGACAGTTGCTCGTAATTTGGGGGAAACTGTTGTCTCCTTTGTGGGATCGGCTTCAGTGAAATTGCACCATCAGCATGAAGCAAGGCTTCAGGCCCAGGAGGTGAAGAGGAGGGAAGTCTTGATCTCACTCTTTCTCTATCAGGGAGGAAGGAAAGCTTGCTAACTCGCCGGTGGAATCCTCACCGGTAACAGCTATGCTGGCACTGAAAGATCTTGCTTTTACACAGACCTCATTTTTAGAGCATTTATTTAGTTTTGCAGAAACCTCACCAGGCTGCAGTTGGTCGTGCTGAGGAATTACAGTTCCTGCCCTTTTATGTCAAATGTTTAACATGGGTCTGCCAGAATTTTTAATAATAAAATTGTAATCATCATGAATTTTTTGAATAACATTTGAGATTTATTCTTGTTTCCCAACAGTCCCTTCTGTAAAGTAACATTTTGGTAAAATTGCTAGAATAAACATCAGTGTCTCCATCCATCTGTCCAGCTCCCACGAAATAAAAATTTCACAAAACCATAATCATTTCTGTCATGTGCGCTGTACCCTGGTCATTTCTGTTCTATTAAATAGTTTTGAAAGCCACTAAATTAGTTTCATGATGTGCAGTTCAAAAATTGTTGAGACTCCCTGTGCTCTGGGGAAGGTGACACCGTCCGGGAGGGGTCATTTTTGTGTGCGGCATTTTAGTCTCACAAAAGATGAGACAAGGGTTTCCTAGTTAAGTTCCTTTCCCAGAAATGTAACTTAAGGTGTCAAAGGCATGGTAAGACTTACCAAAAAAAAAAAAAAAATGAATGAATGTCACTGCCAAAGAATTATCTCTAGCAGTCGTACCAGTTTACATACCCACTGGTACCGTCTGAGAATCCCAGTTGTTCTATATCCTACTGAACACTTAGCGTTGCCAGTATTTTTTTGTTTTAACTATCACAGTGGGTACGCGGTAGTTGTCACGGCCATTTTATTTTTTTTAATTTTTATTTTTTTTAAAGATCATTTATTTGAGAGAGAGAGCACTAGTGGGGGCAGAGGCAGAGGGAGAGGGAGAAGCAGACTCCCCGCTGAGCAGGGAGCCCGATGTGGGGCTCGATCCCAGGACCCCAAGATCATGACCTGAGCCGAAGGCAGACGGTTAACCCACTGAGCCACCCAGGTGCCTCTGTCATGGCCATTTTAAATGAAGTCCCTCTAAAATGTCTAGGGCCTCCCAGTGTATTTAAGGAGAATGTAAAGGAAATGGTCGATCTGTCACAGATAACTAAGTTTCGATATTTTGAATAGTCATTCTTTTTCCTGTTCATAGTATGTCCGCCCATTATAGTGAGCGGTCCTCATGGCTCACTCCACAAGCTTCTGTACTCCTTCATCAATGGAGAATACGCTAGACTAGACACCGTATGTTTGAGTACGTGCGCCTCAAGTCCTTCTAAGTGTGAGATCAGGGCCATAGAGCTGCATCTGTACGTACTCTGTTGGCAGACCTCAGACACAGAAAAGTCTCTTACCCTTTGCCGGGAACAGGGTCCCAGATCCCCTTCCCTCTATCCGCCTCCACTGCTGTGGGCTAGGATTCCTTTACTGTTGCCTGGACTCGGCCTTCATTCACTCCAGAGGAAAACGGTGTTTGGCTGATGCGTAGTGCTCTCAGCCCTTCTCTGTAGGAGCAGGGTGGGGTTGCAGAGAAACGGGAAGGGTGTGCCTGGCAAGGTGAGGAGCCAGCAGGGCTCAGCTGCTGCTGGTGTGGGGGGTGAAATGGGAATCTGCTTATCTTGCTTATGTTGGAATGCCAGCCCTCCTAAAATCCTGAATACCGTTCACATGCGCATTCAGGGGAGAGTCCCTGAGAGCATCAGACAAGAGATTGGGCCTCTTCCCAGTCTCTACCCAGAGTACCCTGATTCCTGCCCTTACCTGCTCTGCGTGAACCCGTGCCCCTATAGCGCCGTTGGATTAAATATGATGTCAGAATGCTCAGTGAGTGACATACTCTTATTATTACTCTCTCGAGAGACTCTCCAGGTTCGGTAGACTGTCGTCATGAAAGTCATCTGTTTTTCATCTTCTTAGCAGTTCTTTCCGATCCTCTCGCTGTTTCTTTGGCATTCTTTTCATTTCTGTTGACTCAGGTTTGAGGAGAGAATAAAGTAAGGCCCAGAACTTTTCTAATCTATGGATTAAAAGGGAGCCTCGCTTCGCTAAAGTCCCAACATCAGTCAATAAATAGGATCGTGGAGGCGAAAGTGTTTTTTACAGCTTCGCACAGAGAATGTTCCCTTGAGTAATAGCCTAAAACAGTGGCCTGATGGTCAATGTGTAGTACAAATCCAAATGCAAATAAATCTCCCACTTCCTTTTAGTTTTGAGCATTTTAAGTTGGACAGTCACAAAAGATACAATTACAAAAATTATTGGTTTAGTCATTCTCCCAAGTATTTATTTTTTTCAAGATTATTTATTTATTTGAGTGAGAGAGAGAGAAGGAGCAGGGGGAGTGAGAGAGGGAGAAGCACTAAGCAGGGATCCCGATGCAGGACCTGGGATCATGACCTGAGCCAAAGCCAGACCCTTAACCAACTGAGCCACCCAGGTGCCCAAGTATGTTTGTTCATGTTCTTTAATTTATTTTGAATTTTATCTAAGCTCATTAAATTCACATTGGATCTGGTTTCCACAGTTAGCCATAGCCCGTCTCATTGCTGCCGTTCCCTCAAAGGGACAAGAAAGTTCCATCATTATTGATTTTGGTCACCAGTGGACTGCTTCCTTGTGTAACTTCTCTTTGGAAAGTTTGAAGTAATTGAGATAACTAATCTCCCTTCTCAGAGAGACAATCAGATCGGCAGATATTTCTCCTGGCAGCTCTTCCTTCCGTTTGGTGTTTCCTTTTTCAGGACTGCGGGTGTGTGTAAAAAACATACTCCAGAAGAAAAAAGGTTTCACATTTGCTTCTGCCTATTACCACCGCCCCCCGCCCCCCCGCTAGAAGAGCAGGGAAGGAGTGGCACTAGAACTCAGATTGCAAAAATAATGTTTTTTTGCAAACGTGCTAAGTGAGTAACAAGGGATCTGAGCAGGGGATCCCACTGTATAGGGCATTCAGGAGAAAGAATGATTGCCAGCCCCACCTCCCCAAACCCACACCGCCTGCCCTGAAAGTATCTTTACTGTTTTTATTGATTACACACATAATACATGCTGAGCATAACGCATATAAACAGTATTTGTGAAGTAGGAGGTGAAGGTTCCCCTTAGTCGGTGCTGTTATTCTGTGCCCATATTGTCAGCATGAATGGAATGGTACTTGGCATACTGGTCTGTAAGCTGCTTTTTTCCCCCTGAATATTTTGCAGGGTCTTTGCGACGTCAGTGTCTGCAGATCTGTCCGCCGCGTTCTTAGGATGAATCAGAGTTCATTTGCATAATCCCTCTCAGTGGACATTGTGGTCATTTCCCATTTTCTGATATTCTAAACCTACTTTGTTCCATATGCTAGCCACCAGCCACGTGTGGCAATTTAACTTAATTAAAATCAAATAATGTTTAAAAATCAGTTCGCACTCACGCTGGCCACATTCAAGTACCCGGTAGCTGTATGTTGACTAGCACAGAGGAAGAACTTTCCCAGCATTGCCTGAAGTCATATTGGACAGTGCTGTTGTAAACTGCGAGTTTTCAGATTTTTTTTTTCAAGTACGTGTTTCCATTCCTTTATTCATCCATTCAACAAATGCTTATTGAGTGCCTCCTGTGTTCCAGGCATTGTGCTAGGTACTTGGATAGCTCACTCACAAAACATAGATACCTGTCCTCATAATGCTTAACTTTCTACCAGCAAAAGGTTTTGAGTATTCACTCCCAATAAATGCATGTGTACTACAAGTTGCATATGTATCCTAGTATGTGGTTATATTATAAAACATAATATATGGAACAAATTAAAGTAGCAATGAAAAAGAATAAGATAAAAAATGTAAATAATTTCCAAAGTAGTCTTCCCGTGTTGCACCTGGGAGACCACTGTTCTGAATGATGCTCTCATACGAGGCGTCTGTCTCTAAAGATTCTTGCAATGCTGTTACCTCATTTTAAACAGGTGGTCCTTCTATTTTGATATTCCTTCTAAATATTTATTTCATAAAAAGACCTCTTTTTTTTTAAATCTGTAGGCTTTTTCCTACAGTTTGAATTTGTCCTTTTACTTACATATTCATTTAGTAAGCGTTTATGAAATTCTTAACCATATGCTACTGAGGAGGATGCCGGGAAATTGAACAAGTCAGGGTTCCTGCTCTCGAATGACACAGGCCAGCAAATTATTTACTCTAATACAAGGTATTATGGAAATGCAAGAAAGGGGCATATGATGAGAGAGATTGGGAGAATGGAGGACAGCTTTCATGACCTGCACTTTGCTGAGTTACTGCACTCTGTTTTGGGATTCAGTGGAATCACATATTTCTCCAACAGATACTATGTTTCTCCATGATATTTTCTTTTGAAAAATAGAAAATTCTAAACCATCGATTTAAGGGTATTAAATCGCTGTTGACTATCACATTAAATATCTCTTTATGTTAAATGCTTACCTTTTGATTTTTAAACTTAGATCTTAGGGTTGGAAGGGCTCTGTATAGGACAGAAACGAAGTCCAAATAATTTTGCAGCTGCTCTTGTTGGAGGAGGGGAAACAAAGTCATCCCCAGAGATGTGTGTTGATTTCATGCCTTCATTTAATAAATATTTACAAAATACCTTCTATGCGGAAAACAATTCCAAAATAAATTTCTCACATGGGCTTTTAATTAGGGAATTCTGAAGAATATAATGGATAATACTATTTAGAGTAAACTTAAAATGAAAGAACTGATCATGTGTTGTTTATTCCCACTCTTTTAGGGCAAGTTAAAGTGTTCAGAGCTCTTTATACGTTTGAACCCAGAACGGTAAGTATTCAGTTTTTCACTTTAAAATTGGCATACAAACCTACAGTGATTTCATTTAGGTATTTCCTCTGGCCTGAATGGCCTGACTTTTCTCTGATAGCCGTAAATGAGTCACAGGAATGGATGAGTAAATGAGTCACTTCTGTGTAGTCAGAGGTGTGAAAGCGAAGTCCCTCCGTGGATCTGAATGTGTTCCCCACTTTGAGATCATGTAGTCCAGGGTGGCATCACTCACTTTAAAAATCACCAAGTGACCCACATGTAGAGCACGTGACCTTGTCGTGGTCATCCTTCCTGTGACTCTCACGCTGACCTTCCTTGTTCTTCCTGTTGACCCTGTACCTCGGGCCACCTCATAATGGCACCTTTTACCAACTATCTAGAGCAGTTTTTTAATGTTTCTGCTGTTTCTGGTGTCCATCCATCAATCCACCCATCCATCCTTGGTTTAGTGAGCACTTACTATGTGCCAGACCCTGGCCCAGGCCTTGTGGACAGTGCCATGTCAACAGAAAGGGTGGCCTCATGGAGCTTCCATCTGAGTGGCGGGGAGGCAGACAAATGAACAGGACTGCCGGGACCTGATCGGTGCTATGAAGAAAAATCAGGAGGGTATGGGACCCAAGGGTTCATGGAGAAAAGAGTTATTTTCAGCAGGGTGTTCAGGGATGACCTTTCTGTAAAGGTGACGTTCACGTAGAGACCTAAGGGAAGTGAGAGAGAGCCAAGGGAACAGCAAGGAGCATCTTTGGTGGGTTCTAGAAGCAACAGGGAGGACAGCGGCTTAGAAAGTCGTGAATAAAGGAGAGGGAGGTAGGAGATGGGTTCAGAGAGCCTGGGCAGAGAGGGAGGGCAAATCATGTAGGGCCTCGTGGGGTAGGATGGAGGGTTTTGAGTCCAGGGTTGATTAGATACATTTTAGAAGAGCCACTCTCCCCAAGGGCAACTATTCAGAGCAAGAGTGGGAGCAGAACGTCCAGATAAGAGGCAGAGGAGAGAGACCGAGCAAGGAAGCCTGCTGTCTTGACTCTCCAGTCTTACTCACGAGAGATGGGCGCCTTCGTGCTGGTTGCAGCCAGCTTGCCACTGGCTTTGGGTTTGCTGTGGACCTTGTCGTCCCCAGAGCCGAGCATCTCGGAAGGTAGCCCAGAACCAGATGGCACCGAGCCTTGATGCACTGCCATCAGGCTGTGGCCGGCCCTCACATTCCAAATCTGTCATGTACTCGCTGCAAATTTACTTAACCTGTGGCCATCTGTGTTCTCATCAGCCACCCTGCAGAATTTGGCTGTGAGCGGAGAACGAGATCGATATTTGAAGCCTTGCATGCAGTGGGTGTAGCAGTACGCGGCCCAGAAGTTGTTGTCTTTGTGTTTGTCCCCTGCTCACAGGAAGGCTGCTGTTTCATGCATCTGATTGTCCTAATCAGTGGTTTCCTAGGTTGCAAGCAGCTTGAGGTTGATAGAAGTGGCGGATGGGGGTGCTCATCAGCTGCCCTCCTGGGCTGGTCAATGAATACTAGATCATTCTCTGCATCCTCCCTCACTCTAGGAAGGGACGGACCTGCATGTACTCAGCTTGAGACCGGACATGACTCCTGACTCTCTCCCCAGTATCCTGTTGGCCATCACCTTTGGCCTTCCTCACTGACCTCCTCCTCCTTTGCTTCTCTTGTGGTTTTTCTTGCTTCTGGCCCATGGACTCCAGCTTCTCCATTCCATCTGCATTCTTCTGCCTGATTGATTTTTCCAAAAGGTAGCTTTGCTCCCTTCTAATGCTTCACCTCTTTATTTGACTTAGGATAGAGTCCCCTGTGGTCCAGCCAGTTTCCAGCCCCGAAGTCCTCTGCTCCCTTCCCTTCTTAGACCATTCCAGTCTGTGTTTGATGCACAGTAGAACCCATCTCTGAACCCTTTCTAGACTCGTGGTATTGCCCCTCTCTAAGCTCTAATAACACACTTCCTTTGCCACAAAGACTCTCTGATTAATCCAGCTAAGAGTGGGGTGCCTTTTACACTTGGCGTTTCGGTCCTGCTGTGGGTAACAGTGTCCGGGGGAGGCAGCAGAACACGGGGCTGTTCAGAGCTGGCCATCGTTTTTAGGACCCACTCTGCCTCTTTAACACCTGTGTGACCTGGGAAATTCAGGAGTTCCCTAAGCTCTGCGCCTCAGCGTGCTTCTCTGTAAAGTGAGAATAGTAATAACCACATAGGGTTTTAGTGCGACCTAGGTGAGATTAATTGTGTGAAGCTGCTGTTACTGTTAGGAGAGGTAGTGGTTGCTGGATTCATGGACATTTAGCAAATAGTTTTGATGGGTTGTTGACATATGGATTATTTTAATTTACCTCTAGTTCTGCCCCAGGATGCAATCTCTACTGCTGCTGCTGCTTTTTTTTTTAATCTTTATTATTGGGGCACCTGAATGGCTCTGTTGGTTAAGCGTCTGATCGGCTCAGGTCATGATCTCAGCCTCCTGGGATTGAGTCCCCCATCAGGCTCCCTGCTCAGTGGGGAGTCGGCTTCTGCCTCTCCCTCTGCCCTTCCCGAACCCTGCTCATGCTTGCACTCTCTGTTTCTGTCTCTCAAATAAATAAAATCCTTAAAAAAAATATGTTATTATTGAATGTACAGAAGAAAATAGATATTTACTTCATTAGGGTTTTTGAAGAGTCCATATTTAAAATGTTATTTTTTAATATCCCTGGGCCCAAGGATCCTCAGCTGTGGAGCAGTGCTGCTAATTCATCCAGGATGTACTGGGTGGTCAGTAATGAGTATCCCATACCTGCTGCCCCCACACTCTGCCCCTTTCCACCTCCCTTCAATCCAGTTGTTAAAGGGGAGGTGGCTGGCTGGGCAAGTAGCCTCTAGCTCCTGACCTTCCTTACTGCTTAAGTGCCTGTACTAGACCAGTTGTTCAGTATTTTGAATCTCATCCCTAGCTAGTTTAGTTTGATATTCATTTTCTGAGTAAGGATTTCTGTTGGACCATGCGGGAAGCTCAGTTTGTCTCTCCCCATCTCCCCCGGTAGGCACCCCTAATGGGATGGATGCACTCTGGTACATCCTAAACTGACCTGGCCTCCTCAGAGTCATTGGGACCAGGCAAGATGGAAGGGGTGGGCTGGCCCCTGTGGGACACTTGCCGACAAGTGCAGCACCCCAGGGAGGCCTGGGTCCAGCTTTTAGCTACTCTTCTGTCCTCAGGCGATAGGGACAGCAATGCCCAGCCTCGGTCTCGGTGATCCACGGAACAGCTAGAGCACTGGGCAGTTTGTCAGTCCTGGTTCTTCCTGCCAACCCATTTCTCTTCTGTCTTGCCTGAAGGCAGGGGAGTCCTGGCGCCACCTACACCTGTTTGGTTCTTAATTCTTGCCCAACCGCCAGTCCAATAAAGTGACATACAGAGATCTGGTTGGACTGGATAGAACAGTGTCAAGGTGCACCAGGGGAGAGGGAACAGCATTTTCTGTGTGCTGGTGGTGTATCGATTTCTAAAGGGAAAGCACAGGACCCCTCTCTGTCATGTCACGTTTTCTGGGCTTCACTAGGTTTATTGCACTCTGTGGAGAGGCAGGAACCCTAGAATGGGATCCCAAAAGCTGAAGTGGGAGCCCAGGCCTGCCACTCACTCACTATGTGATCTGTGGCAAGTTCTTGAACACCCTTCTGCGCCCGGTTATGAAATGGAGATGATACCCATGTTTCAGCACTGTCCTGGTGGGTCGTCGTGAGGATTGAACGAGGTTAAGCATGCTTTGCAAGTGTAAGGTGCTGCTGTTGGTTTTGTTGTACTGCCTCACGTAGGGATGGGAGTAGGGGCGAGCAACAGATACTTTCCACGGACACCACCTTTTAACCTGGTCATGATACCCTGTTGACCAGTAATGACTATGCATGACCTTTCCGTGAGAGAGAAAACACAGGTGCTGGTGAAGAGCAGACTGCAGAGTGTAACTCGTGGTTCAAGTCTAGTGTCTACCACATACCTGCTGTATGGCCTTCGACAAACTTCTCATCTACAGTGTGATGACAAGAGTAGCACCCACCTCATGGGGTTGCTGGTGAGGATTAAATTTGTTAATATTTCTCAGTGTCCACCCTAGTGGCTGGCACTTAATAGTCCTATAAAGTGGCAAATAAAAACATTCATGGAAAATTTGATTTTTAAAAATCTTTTTATTAGTTCTTGAGGTTCCAGGTTGACACATCGGAAAAGTTTCATAAGGGTGTTACGGTCTCTCTGAAATTTTTCATAAAATAGGTATTTTCATAAACCAAGAAAAATTAATGCCTTGGGAATTATATGTTACCAGGAATATAGGAAACAGGAATGGGAATATGTATTAGCAAGTTTGTACTCATCGCTCTAACATACCAGTGGCCAACCATTTGCGTGTCCTGATACCTTGTGATTCTTCCGGGAGAGGGGAAAAGAGGAATGTGGTTGAAAACCAAAGAACAAGCTAGAAACAAAGTGCTTCCTTGATTGTGTCACTGTTTTGCCATTTCTGTTCTGTGAATATGATGCCAGAAATTTAAAAGTCGACCCTCATCAAGTCATTTACATTAAGTGCCGTACAAGCGGTTTCTTAATGGAAAGTGTGAATATTGTAGGTAAAATCTATTTGTTTTAAAATCATGAAAATGACCTTATTGTCTGTGCTGCCACCAACAGTGTAAAGGATTCGGCAGGACCACCTCCTTAGCTAGGTCAGAACACTGCCCCTGGTTCCTTTGGAAGAAGATATTTTATAGGCAGTAGTAGCACTGCCTGTCTGGGAGCTAGTGATTAAAAAGAGAATAAACTGTCCACTCTTCTTTCTCAGGTTGGAAGAATCATAAGACTTTTTTTTCCCCCTGACTGAGATCGACTGCCTTTTGTTCTTCCCTCAGCTGAAAAGCAAGTCTCACCTAATAGGCGGCTTGTGGCAGACCCCTGTGTTTGAACAACAGCCATTATTTTAAAAACCAAAGCAGCACTGAGAAGTATTGAAATGACTGTACTGAGTGATTTCCAAATGACGCGTTTTACCAAACCGCAAGGGACAAGAATTACTTAAAAGACAATGAGAGTTTTAACTGTTCTAGGCTTCTTATTGCCTTTAAATTTATTTTATGTTTTTATTGCCTTTTTAAAAATTGAGGTAAAAATTGACATAATGTAAAGGAACCATTTTGAAGGGAACAGTTCAGTGGCATTTAGTATATTCACAATGTTGTTTAACACCCTCCCACCCCATCTAGTTCCAAAACATTTTCATCCTCCTAAATGAAAACCCTATACCCATTAGGCACTTACTTTCCATTGTTCTGGGCTCTGTTCTTTTTTTTTTTTTTTTTTTCAACAAGAAGGACTCATCACAGGGATTTTTGTATGTGTGCTTTTTTGAAGCGGTTTGGTACTTTTTCAAAACATGCCGTTTTGGTTCAGGGGTGACTGAACTTATTACATGTGGAAATTTAGGCAGACTTAACTTGTGATTTTAGAAGGAGGCCAACACCATAGGTAGAGATGATCTTTAACTTCCATGAAAGCCCCTTGTTAGACATAAGTGGACAAGGTTAGTTCTTGGAGAGGTACGAGGTAAGAATGCACTTTGGATGGCTCCAAGACTAGAGAGATCTCTTCCAGACATCACACTCTTTCAAAACTCCAGGAAACTCAGAGTCCCTCCGGAAAAATGCTAACCTTTTACATATATTCTGTTTTCCTTATCTCCTTACATTTTACTTCAGTCTCTCCTCCTAACCCTTATTGCTATCTCAAGGAGAGACAGTCAAGTGGTGTTGAAATTGCCAGCGAAGACCAACCTTCCTATTATAGGGATGGCCACTGTGTCTAGCTGGGTTGCGTGATGGGCAGTGTGTCCCCTTCCTGGCCTCTCTGGGAATGATCCAGTTTGCAGCAGGGAAATACTAAAAGAAATGGTTTGTTTCCCTAATCACTTTCTATATTCATCACATATTGGTAATCTGTTGATCACAGATCATCAGAACATGATAGAGAAAGATTAGGGAAGAACTTAGAGGGCTTTACTTCTTTTGCCCTAAATGCCTGTTTCTAATAATCTTAAAATCTATGTTATCGAGTCTACAGAGGCTCAAATAATTTTGCATAGCTTGTGCTGTGAGTAAGTCTAGACTCGGTAAGTCAATCGTAAATGCAGCAAATGCTTCAGGAAGTACCTTTTAAAGGAACTCAGCCCGGCTCCTGGGTGGCTTTGTCGGTTAAGTGTCTGCCTTCAGCTCAGGCCATGATCTGAGGGTCCTGGGATTGAGTCCCATATTTGTCTCCCTGCTCAGCGGGGAGCCTGCTTCTCCCTCTCTGTGTTCCTCTCCCCACTTGCTCTCTCTCTCTGTCTCAAATAAATAAAATCTTTAAAAATATAAAGGAACTCAGCCATTTTTAGTATCGTTAATTATCCTTTGGTAATTTTTATATTTGAATGCATAATGCCCCCAAGTATTTATGTACGTGGTTGCTTAAAGCGTGGTATAGCTGATATAGTCTTCGTTTATATTCGGGAGGAAATAGTTATAATAATAATGCAGATCAGCTTTGAAACTAAATAAGTTAGTAGCGCAGAATCACATTTACTGCCCTGGTCTGTAACTGAGAGAGGTGATAAACAAATGGAAAAATGAATGGATGAGATAATTTGTTTCACTAGCTTGAGTTTTATTTGCATGGAACAGTAACTATAATCAGAAATACCACAGCCTTTTTAAATAATATTGTGAAAGTAATACATGCTCATGATAGAAAATTTGGAAACATTTTTCTGCACATTTCATGCATAGTTGTGATCTTATCCTGCGTGCTCTACGTTCTTCACTCGACATGACAACGTGAATATTTCCCAGTATCTGAAACTTGATCCTAATAGGCATGGTCCTATATACCTAAAACAAGGTCATGCTGATAAGCATTAACATAGTGATAGAAAAAAGATGCTTGATTAAAGCACCTGGCTGAATTCAGAGAGTTTGTAGGACATTGGGCTGGGACAAGCCGGAACACGTATTGTCTCTATAATCAGCTAACCCCTGAGAGCTGCTTATGGTCTGGACTGAGTTACTGCTTCCTGTTTTCCAGCTCTTTAGCCCTATTAATGTAATTGTGTATTAACTATTCTTATATATAAAAACGTTCTTTCTCTCTGAACATGAATAGAGTTGTTTTCTCAAAATAAGCAGGTAATTATGTATAAACTGTTGTATGTATGTATATATGTATTGTATGTATATATTGTATGTGTATATGAAATGTTCATTCTCTCTGAACGTGAAATGATAGGATGGTTGTTTTCTCAAAATAAGCAGGTAGTAGATGTTGATATGAGCGTATTTAAGGATTGAAGCCTAATCACTTAGACAAGAGTCAAGTTCCTGGTTGTTTTTCATGATTTTAAATTCTAGACATTTATCCTTTTACGAAAAAATGTCTATCACCTTTTATAATTTTTATGAGAAAGAAGTTCTATTAATATTCTATTTTTTTTTAAGATTTTTTAATTTCTTTATTCGACAGTGATAGAGACAGCCAGCGAGAGAGGGAACACAAGCAGGGGGAGTGGGAGAGGAAGAAGCAGGCTCATAGCCGAGGAGCCTGATGTGGGGCTCGATCCCACAACGCCGGGATCACGCCCTGAGCCGAAGGCAGACGCTTAACCGCTGTGCCACCCAGGCGCCCCCTAATATTCTATTTTGATAGAAAAATGCCTTGCCTTCATTGTGGAAGAATACAAGATGTGTGTGTAGGGGGAATTTCTTACATGTTATATATGCAATTCTTTGAAGTTCATCATGGGAACAATTCAGCTTTCTACCTCCATGTTAATTTGTCAGTAATGTTTCATTATGTGGCCTTTGTGCAGATGGAAGTATCTAAAAACCACGTTGTCTGTAAGGTACTTTGGGATTTGAAATTCACAGAATTATTAGCATCATCATTATATTGGAATTCATGAAAAATCACATAAAGTCACACTGTATGTATTTTTTCTTTCAGCCAGATGAATTGTACTTTGAGGAAGGTGATATTATCTACATTACTGACATGGTAAGCCCAGCTAATATTTTGTACTACGTATGAACTAAAGATGCGTAAGACTATTTTGTGTAGCTATAATATTGCACACTATTTAAATGTTTATCTGTATAGAAATATGTATGCCCAGGTTTGTTCATTTTAGCACAGTTTGTAATAATAGCATAAAATTAGAAGTAGCCCTTATGTCGACCTATAGGAAGATAGTTGAATAAGCTTCAGTATATCCACAAATAGGGTATTATGCATTAATAAAAAGGAATGAGGAATATCTCTAAATGCTATTATGGAGTAATTTAAGTGAAAAAAGGCAAGGTAAAAAAAAAAATGCGAACAGTATGCCTTATTTACCTAAGAGAGGTTATATGTATAACTGTTTTCTTCGGTTTAAAACAAAAAGTCAAAGGAGGAATCATCAAATAAAATTTAAAAAATAGTTTCTTCTATGTGAGGGAAGGGAAATAGGGTAGAGGGAACATGGAGTACAGACTTTTAAAAACTTAACCTTGTTTTGGAGATCTGACTTTGGAGTCGTGTCAACTTCTGCATAGTTATAAAATTAAATGGTAAAAAAGCAATCCCTGAAATTTGAAAGTAGAGTGAATCAAATGAAGTTAATTTTACCCCAGGTAATTGGCATAACCACACAGAAAGGAGGAACTGTTCAAGTGAACTTAAAACTCAGCAGTTTGACGGAACATCTCCAGTAGAATATACAGGAAGGACAAAAGGACTGGCAAGAAAAATAACTGTAAACTGGTTTTAATCATGATCTTGTAACAGAAGCACTGGCGTTGCTATTCTGAGATTGTTGCATATGTATTGTGGTTGAGAGCAAATGAGTCATTAGGTCAGTGATACTGACAACTGGGATTTTCAGCCTGCAAGAAAAGATACACAGATGTAAGATCGGTGAGGTTAAGCTCTGTAGCTTGGCATCTGTATGGCCAACATGTTGTGTTTTTATCTACAATAAAATAAAAACGTGTCCTACTCTGTCCTTTGAAAAGGCCTAGAAAAAAAAATGACCAACCCAATAATAATATGTTATTTTGCATTCAAAGGAACAAGGCTCTGTCGAGAAGGGTATAGCTGTTACCAGGTTGGGGGCAGAAGACGTACAAGATAATCTGAGAACACTGTGTTATTAGAAAGCAAGGAAGCCTCCTGAGACAACGGGGGTCACAGTAGAAAGACGGGAACAAAGTCGAAGAGGCTGCCGCTAGTCAAAGATAGGACAATTTGAACAGTTAGGTCAGCACTCCCCAGGACTGAAGCACATTTACTGTGTTTAAATCCATGAGCTGCCAATAATTCTTCAAAAAACCCAAACATCATTCTTTACCCTGAGAGGATGCTAGGGAACCAACTTTTTATTCTGACAACTTCAGTTAAGGAAAATAATGAGCATTGATTCCGACTTTTCTCTATGAACTTCATCTCCGGGTAACCTGAGAGTTGATGAGGGAAAATTTTTCTTTAAAGAGATATTCTGATCGTTTAAGTGAAAAAGGAGTGATAGAATGTCACCATTTTGCAGCCCCCGGGAAAGAATGGATCCAGCTCATGCTCTTCAGTGGCTAACTCACATTATAAAAAGAGGCCGCCAGACATTGTGTGTCTCCTGATGGAAGAAATCAATACTACCTATAAAATAGTCTTACCCAAAAAACTGAATCTGAATCTCATAAAGCCTCTAGAACTAACGACCAATTTATAGGCAAGACGGGGAACAGGGCACATTTTTGGTAACACGGAGATGCAGTAGGCAAAATCCTGACTGTTTGAAACTCAGCAGAACAAATGGACTGGTTTCTTCAACAAGTATACTATGAAGGAATGAAAAAAAAAAAAATGGAGAGAAACCTATATACTAAAAGAGACCAAAGAGGCAAATCAGTCAGTCATATTGTATGGCCCTTATTTGAATTCTAAATTGTGGGGCAACTGGAAAATTTGAATATTGATGCAGATATTTGATGATATAAAGGAATTATTGAAGTAAATTTTAAGCTGTGATAATGGCTTTATGTCTTTGGAAAAAATCCTCATCTTTCAGAAGTACATGCTGAAGTATGTACAGGTGAGCTAATGTCTACAGTTCATTCAAGGTGATCTGAGAGGGAGGGAAGTCGTGGGTTAGATACATGAAACAGTTGCCGTGAGTAAGTACTTTATGCAGGTGGGAGATGAGTTTATGTAGGTTCATTGTCCTGTTCGTTCTACCTTTTATAGGTTTGAATTTTTCTAAAATAAGGTTTCCCCCCAGATGAAGCTAAAATAAAGAGATCTTTCAAAAAAGCAATCTTCAGGCTAAAAGAAATTAGACTCTGGACAGAAAAATTCTATGGATAGTTTAAATGTAATTGTTTTCTTCCCTTTCATACGATCTCTGATGTGTGGTTGTTCAGGTTCTGCGATGAAGTGTGTTGTGTGTGTTGCAGGCTCGATGTGGGTATATTTGTACTTTAATGGTAAGGGGAGTGGGCATCCGTAACTAGGGGTGGGGAAGCTTGATGGTTGTGACCGGGGCCGATGGACATTCTGTAAGTAGGCGCAGTCCGTGAGCCAGATAGTTTTAAAAGTCATTGAATGTAAACTGGACTTGGTACCGCTTAATCGAACTCTTTTTTCACTAGAGTGATACCAACTGGTGGAAAGGCACCTCCAAAGGCAAGACTGGACTCATCCCAAGCAACTATGGTAAGCACGGCTGTGGTGGTGATTACTTTGTGTCGACTTTGTGTACTTTCGATTATCTGGTTCCTGAAGCCTTTCTGCTTGCTGTCCTTGCTGAGAAGTCAGTGGAGTCATTGCCAGGGTAGGACATCTTGTACTCCACGAATCGGTCATTAATAAAAGGGGAATGGGCACTGGAGGTACTCGAGCTTAATTCTTTGGCTTAAGAAAATGCATTGTAGCACTCTCGATAGAACCCAGGGTTTCCAAGGAAATGCTTATGGCTTTCCTTTATCCAGCTCTTAGAATGTTTTTTTCTTTTCTTTTGCTGTTAAACCAAATATGAAATGGTTTCTTAGCCTGGCTGGTTCTTTTGTGATGAAGTGATCTTGCCTTGTTAATTCATGTCTGGGGCAATTATTAAATGGGCGTCCGGGCAGTTGGAGGAGCTTGAGTCATGAGAGGCAGCCTCTGCCAGGAAGCCACTTCTGGTTGGAAGAGGGACAGACAGACAAAGTACTTCCATAGAAAGCAGCAGAGTAGAGTGAAAAGGGCACAGGATTGGTAAACAGGGTTTTAATCCTTTTTCTTCTACGTCTTAATAACAAGGGACTTCAGTGAAGGTACTTAACTGCTGTGCCTGGGACTGTTTCCCCATTGGTGTAATAAGAGGTTTGATTTCAGTCACTTCCAAGGTTCCTTTTGACTTCACCATTAGATGTATACCCAGACCAGTGGTGCTGGTGTCAGGCACCAGTTCCAAGTACTGGCACAGGACTTGGAAAATTTCGAGGAAGGTACTGATGCAAAGTTCCTAGGGGAGCGAAGAGGGGGAGGGAAAGGAAGGGGAAGTGAGAGCTGAGGTCTGGGGCCCCCACGGCGGCCCCACTTGCCCTGGTCTAAAGGTGATGCCATCATGGGATAAAAAAGACTCAAAGCATTTCTACATTCCTCTAACCTTTGCACTCCGTTTCCAGCCAGTCCCAGACAGTGCACATGTAAAATGTTCCCCCGTTGCTTTGGATCTCCAGTGGCCGAGGGGCTGTGCAGTTACAGCTCTTTATGGCGGGAGGGGGTGGGTCTGACATCCTTTGGAACCACAGTCTTCACGTGGTCCCTCCTGCTGATTCTGGGACAGCGGAGAACACCTTGCTCAGAGCCAGGTAGGGATGCTGCTTGCCGTTTGTAAGTACAGGAAGCAAACTGTTTCCCCCTCGTGCGTGCCCCCCACATGCACGCCCACAAGGGAAACAGGATTATTTTTGGCCATCTTCAAAGGAGGGTGTTTTTACAGAATGTAAAAATGAACATCGACTGTTTTCCTTTGCATTTTTGTGACTCGGTTTATGACATACTTGAGTATACTGGTATGTAGGCCACGGGTCTGTTTGTTTTTGCTTATACTTCCAGTTAATTACTGTGTATGGCTTTTGTTTATACTCATGTTAATTGCTGTGGTGTTGACTTATTGCTTAGCTTGGTTTCATTTAGCAAATAATTGAGCTTCTTTTAAAGCAGGAAGCATCCGTTTGATTTTCTGCTGGGTTTTTTTTGTTTTTTTTTTTTAATCCACACTAAAAAGGCTGCCCTGTGGTGGAAGGCCCTAGCACTCGGGGAGTCGGGGGACTGCGAAGTGGTTTCAGTGAGTCATTGGGATGGCACTCTCAACCTTGGCTTTGCTCTTTTTATTTTCAATCTAGTGGCTGAGCAGGCAGAATCCATTGACAATCCGTTGCATGAAGCAGCAAAAAGAGGTAGGTGTGATTGTTTTTTTTTTTTTTTTTTTTTTAAGATTTTTTTATTTCTTTATTTGACAGAGAGAGACAGCCAGCGAGAGAGGGAACACAAGCAGGGGGATTGGGAGAGGAAGAAGCAGGCTCATAGCGGAGGAGCCTGATGTGGGGCTCGATCCCATAACGCCGGGATCACGCCCTGAGCCGAAGGCAGACGCTTAACCGCTGTGCCACCCAGGCGCCCCCTAGGTGTGATTGTTTTTTGATTCAGATACACAGCAGAGTAAAACACGCAGGTTTTAATTGTATAGTTTGATGACTTTTGACGAGTGTAGACACCCATGTCAGCACGACCCAGATCAAGATCTAGAACACTTCTGTCATCCCAGAAAGTTCCCATTCCAGTTAAACCCCCGCCTCCCCCAGAGGCAATCTCTGTTCTGCCTTCTGTCACCCTGGAGAGAGAAAATGTGATTAAATTGTTTCTGTATTTCCTTAAGTAAGCTCCACATCCCAGTGTGGGGCTCGAACTTGCAACCTCGAGATCAGGCGTCACATGCTCTACCGAAGGAGCCGGCCAGACGTCCCTGTGGTCTTAATTTTTAAAATGTCAGCCACCAAACACTTTTGAGTACTTTACTTACCCTGTGCTCAGTGGCAGGTGGAGAGGCATTGTCTTTGACTCCCAGAGCTCGAAGCCTGGCAGGGGAGAGTTGTGTGTGACAGATCCTTAAATGATGGTGGCAGAAAAACAGCAGTCGAAGCACGTTTAAGTGAAGCAGGTTATAGAGGCCACAATGAGTAACTGGAGGGTAGGGGGGTGGAGGCTTCTTGTGGGCATAGCATTTAGGAGAGTGTGGTCGTAGTGCAGGTGTGGGGGATGAGGGTGAAGTTGGGGAGGGAGCAACAGGGATGGGCCTCGTGCCTGGGAGTACCTGGGACTTCATCCCTTCGTCCATCGGTGGTTTTCCGCGGGGGACAGTTCCCCCTCCAAACCTTGGGGTACTTGGCGATGCCTGGGGACATTTTGACGGTTGACTTGGGATGCTACTGGCACCTTTTGGGTAGGAGATGTTGGAGACGTGGCCGAACTTGCTCCAGCACACAGGTCAGCCCCACAACAAAGAATTCTCCAGCCCTGCCGTAGATAGGGCTGCTGTTGAGAAACCCTGCTATGGACATGGGGAATTTTTATAAGGCTTCTAGGAGTGCTCTTCCATTCTGTTCCAGATCTTTCTGAAATGTGAATGTACAAAAGGAAATTATTGGTTTAGAATGGTGCATAGGTAGAACTGCTAGGCTGACATTTAAAAAAAATCATTAGGGGCGCCTGGGTGGCGCAGTCGTTAAGCATCTGCCTTCAGCTCAGGGCGTGATCCCAGCGTTGTGGGATCGAGCCCCACATCAGGCTCCTCCACTAGGAGCCTGCTTCTTCCTCTCCCACTCCCCCGTTTGTGTTCCCTCTCACGCTGGCTGTCTCTGTCAAATTAATAAATAAAATCTTTAAAAAAATTTATAAAAAAATAAAATAAAAAATTAAAAATAAAAAAAATCATTAGTACCCGAAACTAATATTACACTGTATGCTAAATAACTGGAATTCAAACAGAAACTTGAAACTAAATAATGAAGTGATTTGTAAATTAGATATTTAGGGCATTTGCCAGAGGATTTTAAAGTAATAGTTCTTTTTTTTTTTTTAAAGATTTTATTTATTTATTCGACAGAGCTAGAGACAGCCAGCGAGAGAGGGAACACAAGCATGGGGAGTGGGAGAGGAAGAAGCAGGCTCATAGCGGAAGAGCCCGATGTGGGGCTCGATCCCATAACACCGGGATCACGCCTTGAGCCGAAGGCAGACGCTTAACTGCTGTGCCACCCAGGCGCCCCTAAAGTAATAGTTCTGTTTAACATATGAGAGCAGCAGCTTTGAGAAGGTTATTTAGTTGTTTATTTCCTTATTTTCTTATAAGAACTGAAAGTACATTTTAATATGAAAATGAGTGGTATCTACTTAGGTTTGACTGTTTTCCCCCCAAGTTCTAGGATTTCACAGAGGAAAAAATTACATGTAGGTACTTTTTTTTACAGAGTCAGACAACCATAAGTAGACTCATTGAGGCCACTCTTCCCATTAACCGGCTGTTAAAAATTGATGTTGTACAACCCACAGAGCTTACTCGTGTTACGTCACTTACATCCACACTGATTGGCGTGTATGTGTGGCCAGCCCGTGTGTACCCTAGACTTGAATGTTTGCATCCCCTCGAGATTTAGATGTTGAAATCTCACCCCAGTGCACTGGTGTTTGGAGGTAGGGCCTTCCGTGGGTGATTTGCTTATGCAGGCTCTGCCCTCATGAATGGAACCGGTATGGAGACCCCAGGGGCTCCCCTGCTCTTTCTGTCCAAGGGGTGGAAAGCCAGTGTCTGTGAACCAGGAAGCAGGCTCTTCCCGGACCCTGAATCGGCCGGCACCTTGACTCTGGACTTCCCAGAACAGTGACAAATAATGCATGCTGTTTCAGTCATTCTTACCCTCTCCCCTCCCCCACCCCCAAGTTGTTGTCAGTGCTTTTCATTAATAAACTGGTAGCGAAAATGTACCATAATGAACGCATTACCGAGAATCCATTCTAGATGGGAATTTATGGAGGATGAAATTGATTTCAAAGCACAACCAAACCAAACCAAAAAAGCCAAACCCTTTTGCTCGTGTTTTTATAAATGTGAAATTTTTTCAGGCAACTTGAGCTGGTTGCGAGAGTGTTTGGACAACCGAGTTGGCGTTAATGGCTTAGACAAAGCCGGAAGCACCGCCCTGTACTGGGCCTGCCATGGGGGCCATAAAGGTACTGGCTTCTTCTGTTTGCTGTCCTCGTAGTCCACACGCTGCTGAAACGGCATTTCACAGAGAGGAGATGGATTTACAGAAATGAAAACACAAATTATTCTTTTCAAGTCCTTTGGAACCTCGGCCAAAAGCCTTGTTCCTGGAAGGTCTGCAAAACAGTAGGTAGAATGCTCACTTCATGGACCTCTCTCCCTTGAAAGACTGGAAACTTCCTTTCCTTTCCCAGGCTTGGAAAGGTTACAGGAAAACAATAGTCATGTAAAAACAAACCCCAGGATCTAATCTTACAGAAGAACGGGGCAGACGTGACTCCTCCAGCTTAGTTTTTCCCAAGATACGCTTTCGTGATTGACATTTTAAGTTGAGTGCACGCTGTTCAATGGAGGGGAGAGACCGCATTTGCTTAAGTTAGTGATCGAGTTGGTAACCTTCTCAGTTATGATCAATAATATGACAAGTGGAATTTTTAGGTCTGTTTCAGCCTGACCAAACATCTGCCACACCCATTTACTTCTCCCTGTAACACACACACAAAACAAACACAGCAACCAGGAACAAAGCACCCAACAGATTAAATAGCAGAGCCAAAGGAAAGTTTCTGGCTGTTTCCCAAAAGGAAGCCGATCTTATTTTAGCTAATAAACACAGATTAGTTAAATGAATATCAGGTAGCATAGCGAATGTAGAGTTATTTTTATGGTGGTTGCCATGTCAAAATGCAAAAGCCAGATTATTTGAAAACAGCTTTTCCCTAGATAATTCTACTTTTTAGGTTCTTAAGTCTTGTACTTACATAAATTTAAAAAATTTTGTTACACGAATGTTCCTGAAGATTCTTCTAAGCAATCCTCTCTTTTAAAACTGTTATGCATACTCTTGTCAGCCTTTTCCTTTTCATTCTTAAAAAGTATCTTTCCTCTTTGAATTTCAGACGTAGTGGAAGTGCTGTTTACTCAACCAAACATTGAACTGAACCAACAGGTAAGATCACTTACGCAGAAGTCAGTCATCGTAATACACCTGCCTTGTTCTCGCCGTGCAGCTTATGGGCATGCAAAGGCCTTTCTTTGTGCCTTGAATTGACCTTTTCCCATTTAGTATCTTTCATACCATTTTTAATCAAAACACTACAAACCCATTAGTTAAAAAATTACTATGGTACTGAAGTCCAGATTGCATAAACCCAAAATGCCTACCGTACTCCTTCCTTCTCACTCACTACCTTCGGCTGTTCGCTCCTTCCTCTCGCCTTCATGATAAGGAAGATGCCTATGGAGCTGTTCCCTAAGTCATCATCTTCATAAATGTTCCAGTGTCCTGTCTGAAGGTTTCAGCTTGTCACTGCCCCCACTCTGATCTGCGGGCTCCCAACCTTTGCTCCTCTGGTCCTCCCCCACGTATCCTATCAGAGTTCCCGGTTATGTTACTCTGCGATGCTTACAAGTATTATGGCTATTTAAATTTTGCTCATTGCTGGTGTCACTTTTGTTCTGGACTTACTGACTTTTATTTAGTAGGTTTTTGGTTTTTGTTTCTCACTAGAGACTTCCACACTGTTTCACGTTCTCTTGACATGCTTTTCCAAAATGTGTAAGATAACTGCTTTCTTCCCGCCTGCCCCCCCCCCCCCNCCCCATGGTAGTGGTGCTTCCCGAAGCTCTCATCCTTATTCTCTGATCTGAGCAGCTTGGGCCCTGCTGCCCTTTGCTATCTTCCTGGGAAGCCTTACCTTCACCTCCCGCCTGTGGTGTGTCTTCAATCCTGCGTCCGTTCTCCTGTTGTTGAAGAACATCTTCAAGTAGATTCCTAAGAAAGGGGACCATGGGATTGATGATTTGGCTGACAGAATTCGAGGTTAAAAATGATTTCCCTTAGAATTTTGCAGGCAGGGCTCTAGGGTATTTAATTTTTAGGATTGCTTTTGAGAGGTTTGGTGCCATTTTGATTCCCATTCTTTTGCGTGTGATCTGCTTTTTCTCTTGCTCAGAATTGTCATTCTGTCCATGGTGTTCTGAAATTTCACCACGATGTGCTTTAGAGTGGGTCTCTTCCCAGTAACGATGGTGGACTCTCTCAGCCTGGAAAAATACTGTCTGTTGTTTCTATTCCAGTCTTTACTGACCATTGTCTTTGTTCTTGGTCTGGAATGCCCATTTGTAGTGAGGTAGGACCTCTTAACATTGAGGCCCAGTTATTTTAGTTTTTCTCAGAGATTTTCTTACCTTTATCTTGGTTACCTTTTCAATTCCTTAGTGTCCTGTGTAAGTTTTCTATTGCAGTGTAATAAAAAACCACAAACTCAGCTGCTTAAAATGACACCCATTTGTCTTATACTTTCTGTAGCCTGGAATTCTGGGCCTGGCACAGCTGGGTTCTCTGCTTGGGGTCTCACAGGCCAGAATCAAGGGATTAGCTGGACTCGGTTCTCCTCTGGAGCTCAGATCCTGTTCCAGGCTTACTCAGGTTTGCCAGGAGGATTGAGTTTCTTGCACCCAAAGTGCTCTGGCCCGCAGCTTTCAGAGATCACCCCTCTCCGTGGACATTTTGCAACATGGCTGTTGGCTTTCTTTTTTAAGGCCAGTAGGAGATTGGGTCTCTGAGGCTGTCTGTACCTTTGGGAAAGGGTCCACCTGATTAGGCCAGGCCCACCTGGCATATAATCTCCCTTTTGATGAACTCAGCATCAACTGATTAGAAACCTAATTATGGGAGTGATACCCCATTATATTCATTAGTCTCACCCATACTCAAGGCGGAGGAATTCTTCAGGGGGTGGGTCCCAGCGGGCAGGGATCTTGGGTACCATCTTAGAATTCTGTCTACTATAAGCTCTTTCTTCTGCTCTGATGATTACTTTTAAGTAGCATCTTTTCTGGTACCATTATGCTCTTTCATGTTATAGCTCAGATCTATTAGTTACAGCTTTTTAAAACATTTTCTGTCATTCACTGTGCTGTTATCTTTTTCCCCTGAGTTCCATTAATTTTGTTTTGATCCTTTCTCATATAATGGAGGCTCTCCTCAAATACCTAGTATCCTTGTCTGTCCATTCATGTTGAAGTGTGATGGGCATTCTGCATGCTTATGGGGTTTCTCCATAGGGTCAAGTAAGGTCCTGGCTGTTTCGCTGGGTGATACCCAGATGTCAGTGTGAGTACCCTCTCCCTCCTCCCTCTCTGGGCTGTTCCACTCCACCAGAGAACTATCCTCCAGCCTCCCACCCCGGGGGTAGATGCTACACCGTGCACCCAGGGGCAGTGGGGTAGGTAAAGGCAGCTTGCAGCTCAGCTTGTAGGTCTTCATCCTCACCCACTGCTTTTAGCTCCTGGCCTTGTCGCCACTTTCCCTTGTACCTTTAAGTTCCACGAGCTTGGAAACGATCTGGTTAATTTCTCAACAGGGTAATTCTGCCATCTGTATGGGGTCACCTGGCAGCAAGGAGAAAGGAAGGTGATCTATTTACTTCCATAAACAGTTTCACCCAGTCCTCTTGTTTTCAGTCCCACGCCTCATGCCCCCTCCAGCGTCTCCGGGCGTCTCCAGTTGCTAATTCACGCGAGGTTTCTGCAGGGACAGATCTGCTTGCTTCCTCCCCGTGTCACCCTCTGCGGGCATCTGCAGTTCCACTGGTGCCCTGCCAGGTCGATTTCTGCTCCTCTGTCCCCTCCTCTCCCCCTCACATGACTCTTCTGTCCTCTCATGAGTCTCCTTTCTCTCTTTGGAATATTATACAATTTCATGACTTGTTCTCATTGTAGGTGTACTTGAATTCGTGCCTGAATCCGTGCCTATTGTCAGTCCTCACTCTGTTTTTTAAAATGCTGCTTTCTCTTTTTAAATCACCGTAGAACAAGTTGGGAGACACAGCTTTACATGCTGCTGCCTGGAAAGGTTATGCGGATATCGTCCAGTTGCTCCTGGAAAAAGGTAAAGCATGCGCCCAGTTTCTCTGGCCTTCGCGTACCCTGGAAAAATAGGCTACGTCCAGCTATATCATTTGAAATAGTAGGAAGAATAATAGCCTCGGTGTTTTGAAACTGGGATTTTAACTTTCACTCTGTATCACCGGGTTGTTACAATAAGATGAAATTACAGTGTTGAGGTGATTTGTATGAAGTTTTTAGTTTTAAATTGAAAGCTTGGTAAGCTTTAAGATTACATGTATTACTTTTAAGGCTTGTTTATTGTGTATTTCAGCAGGATTAAAGGGCCTTAGAAGAAAGGTGTGCATGCGTGCGTGTGCGTGCGTGTGCAGAGAAGATCCTTTGTCAGCTGTATGGGTGGATTTGCTGAGGCCCCTATTCACACAGGAAAGTCTTGATAGATAAGAAAGCAAGCCGTAGCTATAATGTCCTGTTTCGGGCTGAGCGGGAGCTAGATGTACAAAGAATGAGAAGATGCCTCGATTCCCTATTTCTGTACAGGTCAGAGGGGACAGTGAAGTTACGGACCGACCACCCATCCATCCATTTGTCCCGCAAATATTAATTAACCCGTACAAAGGGCCAGGCATATCCCCACATACTTTACCCTGGTCCAGAAGGCTATGATATAAGTTGCTTGAATCCCAAGGTGTCATATGGATGCACTGTCATTAGGGATCCTCGGGGCAGTGTTGAGAGATACATGAGGGGAAATATTACTGATTTAAAATATGTTGATGATGGAAACCTCAGGTATAAAAACGATCAGACTGCGCAAGGACCACTCTAGTGCCCCCTAAGGGTAATGCTGAGAATTGCACCATCTGTGCCAGCCGCCACTAACCGCTCAGGCGACTGAGCCCATGTAATGAGCCTAGTCTGAGCTGAGATGTGCTGTAAGTGTCAAACTGTCAAAGACTTAGTGAAAAAAGATGTAAAGCATCACAGTAATTTTTATGTTGGTTCTATGATAGACTGGTCACATTCTGGACATACTGGGTTCAGGGAAATGTATGATGAAAACGAATTCCTCTTTTTGAAAATGTGGCCTCTAGAAAATTTGAAATGACATATGTGGCTCACATTGTATTTCTCTTGGGTGTCGCCGGGGGAGAGGGACACAGGAAATGGTTGTTTCTTCTGTTGCATTGCTGGCTCTGAGTATTTCCTGTCCTGACAGAAATCATGTACATGAGTTCTAAAGTGTAATTTAATGTAAGATACGATTAGTCACAGAACTCTTAACCCTCCAGATATTTTTTTAACTATAGAACAATGAGAGAATGAGGTTTCTATAGACCCTTTGCTATGGGTAGATCTAAATATGCTCGCGAGGGCGGTTTTTACACACAACCACCATATTCCTAATTAAACATGCCATACTTTCTTACCTCAATTATTTTTGTGCCTCTGAGTTTCATTACATTTATTTTTTTGTTGTTTATGGAAGAGGATGTGGTTACAAAGACAATGGCACTCTCCTACACCGTGGCAGAAAGTGTAAATTGGTAGGGCCTTCTTGGAAAGCAATCTGACAGTAGCTAGCAGAATTAAAAATGTACATATCCTTACATTCCCACGTCACTTCTAGAAAACCATACCTCAGAAAGATGTTGTTCAAGGAGGTTTACGGCAATATTGTTTGTGATAAAGGAACAGCCTAAGTGCCCCTCACTAGGGGGGTGATTAAGTAAATTTTGCAGTGTCCACAAAATTGAACACTTACATATATTTAAATAGATCAAGCCATAATGATGTGTGTTAATAAGGAATGGTATTAAGGAATACTGTATGTATTGTTAGGTTAAAAAAATCAATTTACAGACCAGTATATGTGATACGATTTTATGTATGTATACATATATGTCTGTGAGTGCATTCATGCACTTAAGGGAGATGAGGGTTGCTGGGAATGGTGTCCTGTGGACAAGCGAGAAGGGGAAGGAAGGGGTAAGTAGGGGGATGAAATGGCATGTGTGCTTCTGTTCAGCATACATCTATGTTTTTGAATCTTTAACAATGAAGATGGACTCAAAAATTCTGATCTAATTCTTACCGTAGGGAAGACGAGGAGAAAAGCAAGTCAAAGATGGGCTGCGGGAACAATGCGTTGCCTCTGGGTTTTATTGTGTTCTTCTGCTAATTTGAAAGGGAGTATACTTACAGTTATAAAATATTAATCCCCTCAGGCACAAGCCATGTGGTATTTTCTCAAGAAGCAACGGGTGTCTTACATTGACTCTCCAAAAACTGGTGCCAGGACACACAGGAGTCTAACTGACTCAGGATTCACCTCGGGGAGAGTCAACTCCCTGCTGAAAAGTCACATGCAGTATTCTAAGGACTTGGAAGGAAAGGCTATATTTTAATGCTGCCAAATTCCCCGGGGTCCAGGAGCAAGCTCCCTGATTAAAGATGCCAGATGGGCTTTTACTGTTCTGAAAAAGCTTATTACTTCAGGGCCAGAGTGGTTCTCTAGTTAGTTTGGCCCAAAGTGATTAGTTTGGTTGGAAAGAAGATTGTCTGCTATTCTAGATTCTTCAGAAACACCTGATGTGCTTTTCTTGTGTTGGGGGAAAGGTGCAAGAACAGACTTAAGAAACAATGAGAAGAAGCTGGCCCTGGATATGGCTACGAATGCTACCTGCGCATCTCTCCTGAAAAAGAAACAGGGCACAGGTATTTGACTTTAATTCTTCTTTCTCCTTGGGCACCATCATGACCAAGGTCTACCATCCTAGAACTGGGAAGAAATTTTTTCGTGGGAAACTCTTCTTGTGGTTCTGAAATTAGGTTTTATCTCCTTGGTCTAATTTGGAACGTTGGCCATAGAAGAAATACCTTCATATGAACAAGTTGAAGAGACATTGACCTTCGAGTATTTTTTGTATGTTTCCTTTGTTCCTTATAGTCAAGTTGTAATCACCTTGCTTTCCATTAGAGCCCTTACCAGAGAGCCATGGTCTCTGTATCCTTGATAGGTTTTTATAAGTGGCTATCTCTAAATAATAATTTTCAGTTAAGCACTGAAGAGCTCCATAGTGATATTTGGTTTCTATTTTAAATGAGAGTATCGGTAAACTATAGTCAGAATTATTCTAGACTTGGTAAACAATTTGGTGTTTATAGACTCTGAGGTGGTTTTTAAAGGTAAAGTTTAGGTATACATCCTTGAAGATAAAAATATCTCCTGGTGTGGGAGAATAGGTTTGAAAGAAAAAAATGAAAGGTTCGTGTGGTTGTTTTGAAAAGGTGTTAAAGAAAAGGTGTTAAACCCATTTACATCCTTCATGATTACTGTTCAGAGACTGGCCCTTTATTGGACCTCTCAGGACATAACCTACTGAATGAATGATTCCCCCCTGAAAGAAATGCTTTAACCCTTCTTCCTGTTCCCCACTCTTGTCTCTCCCTTTCATCCGCCATCAGCCTCCGGGCCCACAAGGAACCCAGAGGTAGAAAAAAGAAAAGTAGAAGATGATTTGGTTGGAGGGCACATTCAGTCTTTTTATTCCCTCCCCTCTCTTCTCAAGCCTTACTTTACTCTTACGTTTGGCACTTTCATGCCACTTTGAAGGATAAACCAATGATTGATACATCTTTTCCACCATTTTCTAGAATAGAACTATTTTAATGAAGAACTCACTTTTCACAGGTCTTTATTTAACATTGCTATTTATCATTCCAACCTTTTCTAGTATTGTTTTAGAGTCTAAAGTTTAGACAGATCCATACTGGTGGAGAATCGCCAAAACAACTTTTGAGACATTTCCGGTATAGAGGCTAAGTGCATTTGTTTCCATTGTAAGCTGAGGGTAATATCACTCTCAGAGTTCTGAGCTTGTGTAATGAGGTACTGGTTTCATCATTTGAATCACATTCCCATTAATTTTTGAAGTCTTGGAAAGCTTTTCTCTTCCTTAGCTAGGTACCCTTTGTCTTATGAGAAGAGACAACATTATCTTGTTCCATAGCCCAGTTCCAGCAGAAGCAACAAAATAAAGTCCTTTGGTTTCCTGCTTTAGTCAGTCAAAAATAGCAAACAGTCCCCCTCTCCATGACTCACCAAAGGGAGCTTCCCAGAGTTATCCTCCTTGTCCATCACCAAATTCCCATCATACCCCTCCTCATGAATCTGCTGTTCCTTTTGTTCTTTACTCCAGATAGGTCTTTGTTCCAGTTTTTTATTTCTTTCAACTTCAGTTCAGATAGAGAGTAAACCATTAAACCTTTAAGCAGCTTGGGTTCCTTAATTATTTAAGCCATGATTGCTCACTGGCAGAGCTGGTGTTTCTGCACGGTAATTACTCAAGCATAGATGGATTGAGGGTCTGCTAAGCGAGAGAAAATATTTACCAGCTGAGTGGTGCTCCATAGCAGTCCTACATTTTGATCGAGAAGCCATATATGCAGCTCTGAGGGAGAGGTACTTTTACTTAGCATGTATCTCACCTTTCTGCTGCCTTGGTTGGTTCCGGAAGTTGGACTATGGCCCAACTTCCTTTTTCTGCCACTGACTTCCTGTTGCTGTATGGGTCCCTTCAGAATGTCCTGACTGTGGGTAAGACTTCTTATGAGCTGAAGGTTATCGGAGACTCATGGGTACTTACTTAAGCTTGATCATGGTAGACAAGGATAATACCACTCTTGCCTCAGACCCCAGAGAGTGGTACCCAAAAGCCTCCCCATAAGCAGTGGGAGCTGGAAGAGGCAGGTGGCAAACTGTTCTTTTTCCCCTCACTGTTCTACAGTCTTTGTAGAATAGGGCTGGGAGGTAGGTCTCTTTTTCTCTGTTCATGCCAAGTGTCTTTAGTCTTCTTTCCTAAATTTGTATTGATTTGATAATGGACTCATTAATGAGGTAATCTGGGGGCCTGGCACACAGAGGCAAGAAATGAATTTTCATATTTCAGTTTTCATATTACCTTTTTCCTCTCTTTTTTCTTGCTTCATTCCCGCAATCATCCAGTAAAATGTTTCCATTTGTATTATGATCGTAGTTGGAATCAGAGTTAAATATTAGACCATATAGCTAATTGCCAGCACAGACTCTGCACTGGAAAAAGTATATTCTGACGTTGTTGCCCACTTAAAAAAGCACATCTTGGATTTTTTTATAGAGAAAAAACAAGTCACGTATTGTAGTTACCTTGAAGGGTAACTTTGGGATATGAGTGTGGGGCCAGGGTTCAGCTTTAAATTCTTTCTCCAGTTTTTACAAATTGGTGTATAATTTATATTAAGTAAATATATAAATCCTAAGTTTACATCGCGTGTGTGTGTGTGTTTTAACTGTGTTTACACCTATTTGCTGCAAGATAGAGAACATTTTCCATACCCCAGAAGCCCCCTCCCTATCCTCCCCTTCTCTCACCATAGACTGGTTTTGCCTGTGCTTGAACTTGATCTAAATGGAATCAAACAGTATGTACTTTTTTGTGTCTAACAGCTTTTCGCTTAATACTGTGTCTATGAGATGTATCCAGGTTACTGTATCTTTCTTTCCACCATTCATTCATTCATTCATTCATTCATTCATTCATTCATCATTTGTCTGTCTTAAGTGCTGGTGCTTGATTTGGAATGTGCAAATCCAGGTCAGTGACACTGAGGAGAAATGGAAGTGAGGTAGGGTAGAAGGGGATGTACCGCTAGGAGAGACATTACCATGATGGCCACGCCCCAAGTTGAACTGTGAAGAGATACAGCTCCTCAGCACTTGCCCATATGAGAAGTTTCCAGGGAAACTGCCTGAGAGCAATCCCTGAAAAGAAGAAAGGAGAAGGAATTTATTTGCCTGGCTCATTCCTGTTTCTTGATTTCCTGTCAGCAAACGTTGCACCATGGCAAGCCATTTTCTCCTGCTAACAGAAGAAACGAGGTTGAAATAAAGGGCAGGAGTAGCCACGGAAGCACAAAGAATATCTCAAATAGGCAAAACATAGGATCAGAGTAACAAAGTAGAGTTGGAAAGAGCTTTGCTATTGTCTTTTTGTCTTTAGCTTAAAAAAGGTGCTTTTCCCAAGTTTATAGCCAGTCCTGAAGTTCATGGGTGTGTGGGATAGGACAAAGTATATTCCACCCAGGTCTCCAGAACTTCTCATAAGGATGGACATGAATACAGACAACCTGGAGACTTCTAGGAGTTTGGAAGCTGCTGTGAAATCATCAAAGTTGTCCTCTGTTCTGTTTATATCCACTTGTTTGTTCATCTTTCTTTCTTGTAGAAGATAAATCCATTTCTACCTCCCTTGTGCCGACTCTCCCTTGTCCGTTCCCTTTTCTCAATAATTATTTTCCTAAATTTGTAAAGATAATGACTGAAAAAACTACCGTATCATCAGCATACATGAAACTAATAATGCCTTCAGATCATCAAATACATCCTGTCGTCCAAATTTGCCCTTTTTTCTCATGCATATTTGTTTATGCTTTGTTTACCTATTTATCTGTTTACTTATTTGCTTATAGTTTAAGTCAGGGTCTGAATAAGGTTAGGCTCTGATTGGTAGATATGTCTCTTAAATCAGTGCTTCTTCTCCCTTTCCTCTTCCTCTCTTTCACCAGCCTGGCCATTTACTTATTAAAGAAGCTGGGTCGGTTTTCCTGAATTTCCCAGTCTAGACATTGCCTATGTGCAGCCCCATGGTGCTCTTTGTCATGTTACTCTTTCCTCTGTACTTTTGTCAGTTGGTGTTATATCTAGAGGTTTGGTTAGATTTTACATTTCATCTGTCTGTCTGTCTAAGTGGTAAAGGGAAGAATACTTCATGAAGAAAGCTGTGCTGTTTGATCAGAGGCATGTAACGTGTTTGTCGCTTGTCCTGTGGCATTAGCATTCATTGATGATCATCGTCTAGATCCACTATTTCACCAACAGTTGCAAAATGGTGATATTTGAATTCTGTCACTACTTTCTCAGTTATTAGCCAGGAACATTCTGTTAAAAAAAAAAAAACCTTCGTCCACGGTTTGATTACTCAGAGGCAATAGTTTGTGTAGTAGGAACAGAATAAAGACTTGATTTTTGTCCTTTGTTAATGAGTTTTCAAAATAAGGTACTGGTGAAAATAAGGACTAGGGAATTCTCTTTGGTTTGTGTTGAAATATGTGCTGTGTTTCAATCCATCATATTTAGTATCATTTAAAAAAATATCTTTTAAAGAGAGAGCGTGAACGCAAGCAAGGGCAGCTGCAGAGGCAAAGGGAGAAGCAGGCTCCCCACTGAGCAGGGAGCCTGATGCGGGCCTTGATCTCAGGACCCTGGAATCAGCACCTGAGCTGAAGGCAGACACTTAACTGACTGAGCTACTCAGGCACCCCTAGTATCCTTATTGATGGTCCCTCTTTGGCTAGTGGAGGCTTCTTCAGGTTGGATCATGAATCTTTTTAAAATGACTCTCTCTTTGATAGCATCCATGTTTTATGGTATGACAAGGGTTCCAGGTTCATCGTTTAATTTTCTGCCCCAGACTTGAAATCGGTCATATCTCCAGTGAGCATGGGGATGTAGTATTTAGAGACCACGATAACATGCATTTATTGAGCTCTTACCATACTTATACTTGCATTTCAGTCCCCCCCCCAAAAAAATTATACCTCACGTAATCTGTTGCTTATAGGCGTTTAACTAGACCGTTGAATAGGTGAACAGTTAAAGATCAGATGTCTTCTTTTTGAATCCTGTTCAAGCCTGATTTAACTTATGGTGGGGTTCAGTTCTTTCCATTTCAAACTTTTATCTATTTATTTATTTATTTATTTATTTATTTATTTTCATTCTTTTGTTTCTGAGCCTACTTTGTCCATATTTTTAAAAATGAAACTAAAGCTTCTGTGTTTTCATTCTCTTTCTTTTCCTTTTTTTCCCCCTCGTTAGTTATCTTTCTACCCAGCGACCTTGCCTTCAGGTAAGGCCGAGGGCTGTCGGCTGACCCAAGCCGCGTGTGTGCGCTTGTCCTTGGGAGAGGAGGTTGGAAGTACAGTGGTCAGAGTGGAGGGGCTTCCCGTGTGTCCCATGCTGGTCATGGTGCATGTGGCTGGTTGCATTTTGTGCGAGGTAGATTAATAGTACCTTAACACCACGTGCTTTATTTTATTTTTTTTGCACGTCTAAAGAATGTGCAGACAGCTATTTTGTCAGCCTCTGTGACACCAAAAAGTGAGCAGTTAGGAAGGAAAGCAAGAGTTGAAAAAGATCCTTGGGGGAAGTATAGTCCCTGGGTCTGAGGAAAGATTACAATTTGTTGAGCTATCAGGAGCTTTGAAAGTGAAAACATAATCTGAGCAATTTGTAATGTCTCCCCCCATTCCGTTTAGATGCTGTTCGAACATTAAGCAATGCCGAGGAGTATCTTGATGATGAAGACTCCGATTAATTCCCTTCTGGAGCTTGGAGATCTAAAACCTCTGTTGCTTTTGCCATTCCAAAACCTTTGTCTTTGCCAGAAGAGTGTTGGTAACTGTTTTTGTCTTTTTTTTTTTTTAAGTCTTTATGAACGTGGAAGTATTGCACTGTGTTTGAGTCGAATGTGTTTGGGTAGGTTTTCACCTTCAGTTTGCCAATAAGTGACTGGATACTTTGCTGTATAAAGTACATTTTTGTTCACCAGAGTAGAACAAGAAGAGATTATTTCTATTTATCAAGTTAAAGGAATTAAAAACTTTTTTTTCTTTAAAGAAAAATCAGAATGGTTTTTGGTTTTTTGTTTGTTTTTTTAGTTCTTACCTCAAGGATTGAAATATTTCAAGTGGATTTTTCAAGGGGGAGATGCTTGTTATATATGAACCAAAAGACTTAACAGAAAATCGTCAGTTATTCTGACAAAAATAAACATTTTAAGAGACTGTATTCCTTTTGTCTGTGTTTGTGGTATCACTATTTGCTGGTAAATAAAGCTCTTTATATTTATATTTAGGTAAAGGCTGATTTTATTTTTTAAGTCATATTTCATATTTATTAGCACAAAGAAATCGTAGTAGCCATATTTCTATTCAACTTTATATATTTGCTTTGATTTAAAGTCAAGACAGTAGTCATTGAGAAGATACATTTATGATTAAATCTATAACTTCAGTAATTTTTAGACTTTTCAGTCTTATCTCGAAGGTTATACGTAGTGTGAAGAAATCCAGCAACTCATTACAGTTTGCTTATGGTCTGAAAGATTACAAAAATTGATTTCCTTATCATGGAAGATGCCATCGTTTTCTATAATGGAGTACCAGGAGCCGTGAAATCTTTTTGTGTTCAGCTTTTCACTTTGATAGCATTTGTTTTCCCAGGGCATGGTTCTTGCTCCTAACAGTTCAGATTCTGCTGCTAAAACATCAATTAATATTGCAGGGAGTCTTCTGTACTACTGAAAGGACCCTCGATTTGAGATTCCAGTTCTAATTTTGTCGTCGCTCTTGGCGTTTGCCTAGATTCCAGGCCCTCGGCCCAGAACCATATTTTGTAAGAAGACTTCGATGCTAATTTCAAAAAACACATTGGTTCAGAGAAGGAAATGTTTGAAGAAGGAAGTGGGTTAGCTCAGGAAATGAATAACTGCCACTGTACGAGTTTTCTGTCTGTGACTGTTGGGTTTTTTTCCCTCTGTGGATGCCTTGAGGAAGGCTATGCTGAGAAGCCTGTTCGAGGTCTTTATAATATCCCAGCCGAATTTTAATAGAAAGAAATCTGTGTAAGTAGCAACAGCAGAGGATGAGCACAAAATCTGAAATTGATATCCTCCAAATAAATATGCTTACGTAACGAGTCAAGCATTTGTATTTCTTCATAGGCATAAACTTGAAGATATGAAATCCTTGTTGAAATTGTATCTGTTCAAACCACAGAACCTTTAAGGATTCATTCTTTAATTTTTAATTTTTTTTTTAGAGGGAGAGAGCACGAGTCTGGGGCAGGGAGGAGCAAAGGGAGAGAGAGAATCTTAAGCAAGCTCCACGTTTAGCACAGAGCCCCACACGGGGCTTGATCTCACGACCCTGAGATCATAACCCGAGTTGAAATCAAGAGTTGGATGCCTAGCTGACTGAGCCACACAGGTGCCTCTAAGGATTCATTCTTCAAAATGGGGTTTGTGTGGGGATCCTGGCTGGCTCAGTTGGAAGAGTGTGACTCTTGATCTTGGGGTTGTGAGTTTGAGCCCTGTGTTGGGTGTCGAGATTGCTTAAAAATAGAAACTTTAAAATGAAATGATAAAATAAAATAAAATATGGGGTTTGTGCCTTAACAAAAAGCTTTTAGAAATCTCTGACTTTTTGTTCTTGCATACTTTGGGCCTGGGGTGATTAGGATAGATGCCAACTAAACATTCTTATAAATCTTTTCACATGGGCAGAGATAATACAGTTTGCGTGAATACAGATAATTTTTATGAAAATGCCCTGTGCTTGAAGTGGGCATATTACTTATGTCTTTGAGGAAAAGAAAAGTGAGCGGCTTTACCCTCATTGCTTTTAACATGATTGAACTTAGGAAGATTCTAGAAAGTGGGCCAACCAGAGTTTTTTGGGGGAGGAGGGTAGACTTAGGTATATGCGTGAGTTGCTGGTGAAACAAAATTTGGTGAAACAAAAAAGGACAACGCATTTTGCTGTGGTTGAAACTTCATGGGAAAATTTACTTTTGCTTCTTGTTTATTCAGCCTTGCCAATCAGAGCTTTTTCAGAGATGCCTAACGCTGAACTCAGCAACAAAAATCCATTCTAAGAACGTGTCACCCCTCTGATTCTGTGCAGAGGAGAGTTTTGATTATGTTCTGGAAATGACCTCGGAGGTTTTGCTGTAACCTGAGCTTTCTGACAGTCCCTGTGGCCTGAACTCCTTCCCAGTCCATTGTGTGCTTTAGATAGAAAATGGCTCCCAGCCCGTTGGGCAGTGAGATAGACCAGCTTCAGGCCCAGTAGCCTCATGCAAAGACCAGTTTTTATCAGCTTCCCATGTTAGTTTCCTTTCTGGGACTGGTCTGTGGCAAATTATTTGTTGTTGGGTTGCCATGCTAATTACATTTGTCAATTTCTGTGTTTCTCTGGTGAGCCCCCCTCCATTGTCTTAACTTTTTTCAATGCTGTGGCCATGTTATATTACCCAAAGGGAAATGTTGAACAAAGCGGTAGTGACCCTGTTTTTCCTTAATCATGAAAACCAAATTGGAAATAATGCTGAAAACAAAATCTCAGATAATTTTAGGTAGAGGAAAATAAAAATTTTCCTTATGAGCTTCCTTCATAAAGGTTCTTTATTGTGTCAGATTTCTGATTTACTGGTATTTCTTCTTATTGTGAGCCCTGTGCCTCTCATCTCTGTAAAGTATGATTTTGTCTCTGATAAGCCATATGGAGCCTAACGCTTACATCAGCCTTTCCCTGTTGGCTTTGATTTTGTGCTTGTTGTCCCGAATTTTAGGTCATAAATATGGTTGTAGCAGTAATACATAGACAGCCATACATTATATAGCCAGACTTCGAAGTCTCTACTGAAAGTTGAGGTTTTGGGGGGAGAAGTATTGCAAAAGATTCTATTCTCCCTATTTTAACTGAAAATACAGCTTTGGTGAAGTTTTCTCAAGTGAAGGAAAAATTGCAGACCACAAATTTATGGTTGCTTTCCCCTTATTTCTTAATAACAAGCCTTTACATCTGCCCGTCCCTTAAAATGACATAAAATTAAATAAAACTACCATTTATTAAATGCCTACCCTGCTAGTTCCTATGCCACGGAGTTTTGTAGACATGATGTCATTTGGTCTTCGCAGCCACCCCGGGCGGTGAACATTAATGCCCCTATCTTTTTACAAAAAGGCTGAGGTTTGAAGAAGTTAGGTAACTAGTTCAAGGTCACACTACTTGAAGATGGAAGTGCAGGTCTGGCCAACTCCTGAGCTAATGCACCTGCAGCCTCCTGCATCTGGCAGATGATGCTGTTCACGTTCGGCCAGAAAAATGTACAGAAACAAACCAGCTCCATTCCAGCTCAAGCCCTGGATGTAGCGTTGTCCTTTTTTGCTTCACCAAATTTTGTTTCACCAGCAACTCATGCATATACCTAAGTCTACCCTCCACCCCCAAAAAACTCTGGTTGGCCCACTTTCTAGAATCTTCCTAAGTTCAATCATGTTAAAAGCAATGAGGGTAAAGCCACTCACTTTTCTTTTCCTCAAAGACATAAGTAATATGCCCACTTCAAGCACAGGGTATTTTCATAAAAATTATCTGTATTCACGCAAACTGTATTATCTCTGCCCATGTGAAAAGATTTAATAAATTCAGCATATCTGCTAATTGACTTACATGTTATGCAAACCAACTCTAAGAGCTTCCCCCCCCCCTTTTTAAATAAAGGATTCCGCCCCCCCTTCCCCCCCCAGAAAAATGTTGGCAAAACTTTTTGGTTCCCAGTAGCCCTGAAGAAATACGATTTAATGAACAAGTTTCCAAATGTTCCTGTCTATGCAGTAACTATAAGTGCAAAAGAAGGAAAGCCTCAACTAGCAGCTGATCACCTTGCTCGGAGTTTGTACTGCTAACTTCAACATTTCCCAGATGGTCCAAGAGCTCCTGACATAGTTCCATGTAACCATAAAAAGAACTGTGTGCCTGGGAAGGGTCAGAGAATATTGTCTTACCCAAGTCTGGGAGCTTGCATGGACATATCGGTTATCTCGCACTTCCCAGGGAATTCTACTATTGTCTCCTGGCAGCGGGCATCTGCGTGGGGCTCCCCTCAGGCTCAGCCTTCCACCTGCACTTCACCGTTGCCAACTGGGGGCTGGGGTGAGTCAGGTTCCTGGCTGTGGCTGAAAAAGAAAACTGAAGAAATCCAAAAGTATGGGTTCAACAGCCCAAAAGGGAGCAGGAAGGAAAGTGGGAGAAGAGGCAAGGAGGAAAGAGGGTGAACAGCAAAGGAGAAATGGTGACACTCTCTAAGTTACACATGGTCCTGATATGAAATCCTAATGCTTCAAGAAAGTGGCTGAGCATGTGGGCTTTGGGGTGGAACTCGCTGGGTTCAGATCTGTCTCTGCTGCTCATTGCTGAGTGACCTTGGACAGATTTAACATTTAGATGCGTAAGCGGTAGCACAGGGTAAGTAATAGTACCTGTTGGCTGAAGTTAAGAGGATTAATTAAGTGATCTACGTAAATGACTTAAGATAATGCTTGTCAGAGTGATTGCTCCATAAATAGTGGCTATACCTGTAAGCAAGGAGGAGGAAGTTTTCATTAAATAAATGTGTGTGTATGAAGGGTGGGTCAGACATGTTTTTTCAAGGACATGGCCATCATTGTGAGATTTCCTAAAATACTTTAAAAATGAGTAGAGGACAGTGATGCTTCCTTCCAGTCATTTAGGTATGTTTACATGTGGTAGAGGGTTTTTTAATATAAATTTACTTATTGGGGTGCCTGGGTGGCTCAATCAGTTAAGGGTCTGGTTTTGGCTCAGGTCATGATCCCAGGGTCCTGGGATCGAGCCCCACATTGGGCTCCCTGCTCAGTAGGGAGCCTGCTTCTCTCCCTCTGCCTGCAGCTCCCCCTGCTTGTGCTCTCTCTGTCAAATAAATACAATCTTTTTTAAAAAATTTAAAAAAATAAATTTACTTGTTGAGAGTTATGGGGAAGAGGTATGTAACTCAAAAAGACCTTGTTTTTGTTATTAAAATAATTCACAGGTCAAGTGGGGAGAATTTCCCACTGTTTCTGTTTTATGTGAAGGGCTCTAAAGACCATGGGTCTAATATTTGGTCCATGATGATTTCAGATTGGAAAGATTTCAAATTGCCCTTGCATGTCTTCAAAGTAGAAACAATCCGTCTTTTCAAATGGCTCAGCTTTGTAACTTCATGCATTTCCCCGACAAGGTCTGAGCTTCAAGACTTGGGTCTGCTGGTATTAATAACACTGATAAGACTCTAGAAATTAAGCGTCATACAGTCTTCCTCAGTTTGGCCAAGAGGCCCTTGAAGAAGAACTAAATTGGATATTTCATTTCCCATTCCAGAAGGGGAACTCTTGGGGCCCCATGAAAATGCCTTCTTATCAATGAAGACTAAGTGTGAGATGTGGAAGTGAGGCCTGTTTGGACACAGGTTGGTGGAAAGGTCACTCACTGACTGACAGAAATAGCTTCAGAGAAATGCACAGCTCTGAAGAGCTCTTAGTAGAGGGCTCACATCACCATGACCCCACGGCTCAGGGAAACCCATGGCTGTTGCCCTGCCTTTCTGAGCCCTGTCACTGGTCAGGCCTCTGTCCCCTTGATGCACCAGTCATGAGGCTCAGATGACCTTGGCTCGTGTGAATTCAAAGTGTTGTTGCTGCATCCATTTTTTAGGAGGACCTCGATCAGGGGCCTTTCCTGAGGAACTCAGGTTACAGCATAAGCCACTGTGGTTGCCGTGTCAGCTTTCGAGCACGTGGTACCCCTCATCTGCAGCAGGACACGTGAAGAACCCCCACCTTTAATCTCAGAACTAGGGTTCAGAGAGCAGACCTCGGTAGGAAAGACTACTTGGGGTTCCTCTACTTTGCCCCCACTGAGTTTGTGAGTGGGATGTGGTACAGTGGGAGGTTTTCACTGTATCTTTCGATCTGCCTTTGTCAGAGCTGTGGGTACTGCTATTCTACGAGTCAGATGCTTTTCATTCGATTTTAACCTTTGGGTCGTCACAGATAACTGTACAAAACTTGGAAATGCTGTTCTTTTCTCTCTCAAAATAGGAAATTGTGCCTTATCTCTCTCTTGCTCCATTTTCCCTTATTAGTTAGCAGTGTTTTTTTCTGAACTGTTAGGTGAATGCATTAATTACTCCTGCTGCGACTATCTCTAACTATTGAGAATTTATTCCCCACTAGGAAATTTCAGCAAGAACCCTGGAACTGCTAATACAAGAATTGTTCTTACATTTTGTCCTTGAATAGTCCTTATATGTGATTTATTCAGTCCAATGTCTGGCCCGTTTCCCTTTTAAAATAGATAGAGCCTGAGGTCCAGAAGTGGCTTGCTTACTTGCTTTTTTAAATTTTTGTTTATTTTTTCATTTTATTTAAGATTTTATTTATTTGAGAGAGAGAGCACCCATGAGCACAAGTGGAGGGAGGGCAGAGGGACAAGCAGGATCCCCACTGAGCAGGAAGGCTTAACACAGGGCTCGACATGACCTGAGCCAAAGGCAAACAATTAACCGACTGAGCCATCCAGGCGTCCCTTTCCCCATTGACTTTCTGTTAGAAACACAACAGGGTCATGGCAGAACTGATTACTGATGAGAAATCAAACATGCAGGATTTGAGATAGGTGGCATGGGTCTTTTCTTTCCAGATTGTGTTGTTTTGTGAGTGTTTTCCTACTGTAGACGTGCTTTCTTTAGTGGATTTTCCAGGTCCTGTATATTTACCCCCCCCCCTTCCTTTTTTCCCCCTTCACCTGCATTTTAGCCACACACAAGGGAAATGGGAAGAGTCTGATTGCATCAGCTAATTTTTTTTTTACAGTTTTATCTTCTGCTAAAAGGTTAATGGGAGAAATTGAAATGCTAGCCAAAAGAAAATTTGAAATAATTGTGTTCATTATCCCTGTTTTGTGGCTGGCCTCTATTAGCTGTCCTAGATGAAAAGGAGTTGAAATTCCTGAGTCCTAATTTTTATGGTGTCTGAGTCACTACAATAATAAGGTGACTCCAGTNTTTTAGCCACACACAAGGGAAATGGGAAGGGTCTGATTGCATCAGCTAATTTTTTTTTTACAGTTTTATCTTCCGCTAAAAGGTTAATGGGAGAAATTGAAATGCTAGCCAAAAGAAAATTTGAAATAATTGTGTTTATTATCCCTGTTTTGTGGCTGGCCTCTATTAGCTGTCCTAGATGAAAAGGAGTTGAAATTCCTGAGTCCTAATTTTTATGGTGTCTGAGTCACTACAATAATAAGGTGACTCCAGTCTGCGCAGTACGAGCAGTCACGGGCTGTCCGTGTTCACTGTGCTTTCATCTCCTCCGTCAGCAAGGACTATGGCTGGATATTTAGCAAATACCTGTTAACATTTTTATCGTGAAGGTGCTTTCTCTCGAAATTGAAGAGTAATAACTAAATATGCTGAATGGCTTGACTTAATACTTGTCTAACAGCCTCAGCATTTTGACCCGGACGAACCCTAAGAAATGAAACCGTGGTAAGTAGGCAGTGTTTGGGTCAAGGCTTGTGGCTGTCGTGTTTTCCTTTGAACGAGAGCCCTGTAAACTTGGTAATGACTTCAGATGAATAAGAATACAAGGCTGGTTTCATTTCCTCGGTTTTCACTGATGTGCCTTGCTTATTTGAATGCTTTGCATATATTTTTTATTTCAGTGTTAATGATTTCACATATATTCATACCAAGAGGAAAAATCTTGTGTTCAGATCAGTCCGTGGGTCGCTTCTGTTGCATACAGTTGTGGTTTAATACTAAAACCATAGTAGTATACATTCAGTACTATCGAATTTTCCTTTTTACTACTAGCTGTATAGAAAACTTTATTCTCTGTATGTCATTTTTATTTTTTCTTTCAGCATAATGTCTTTATGGTGAGAAAAGCCACCGATTCTCATTTTTAAAGAATTCTCCAATCATGTATTATTTTCTCATTTTCTTATTTTGTAAAATCCATGATAATCCTTTCCTCATCTCCATACCAGTGAGGAGTTTTTTTGCTTTTAACGATTTTATTTGTTTATTTGACAGAGAGAGAGAGAGAGAGCGCGCGTGCGCACAGAAGCAGGGAGAGGGAGAAGCAAACTCCCCGCTGAGCAGGGAGCCTGACCTGGGACTCGATCCCACAACGCTGGGATCATGACCTGAGCTGAAGGCAGACGCTTAGCTGACTGAACCATGCAGGTGCCCCCCCAGTAAGGAGTTTTTAATTGTGATTTGAAAGATTGTCTATTATTTGATCTCTCAAAAATTGGATTACATCATGCTTTTGCTTGACATATCTTTTAAGTTTTTATTTGAAGTTAGAATGGCCTGTTCTCAGATATTATGTAATTGCACTGCATGTATTTCTTAAATAAAGAAAAATTGGATTCGTTTATAAATATTGATTAAAGTAAACTAATATTTAAATGCAGTTGTTTGGGGCACCTGGGTGGCTCAGTTGGTTAAGCATCTGCCTTTGGCTCAAGTCAGGATCCCAGGGTCCTGCTCAGCGGGGAGCCTGCCTCCCCCTCTGCCTCTGCCCCTCCCCCTGCTCTGCTTTCTCTCTCTCTCTCTCTCAAATTAATAACTGAAGTCTTTCAAAAAAAAAAAATACATGTAGTTGTTGGACAAGAATAAAGCAATCAACCAACTTACATTTCCTTTAGAACTTTGCCTCCAACTCTGTGTTTTTTCTTCCCAGCTCCTTTATCCCTTCCGTCCAATTTACAATCCCATCTTATTATTTAATCCTAACTCCAAAACCATGTCTCTCCAGTCTGTGCTTTCCCTTCCATTCCCGCTACGACTGCCTGGATTCTCAAGGTGGGCGTTTGTGCCGCCTTTTTCGGGGGACGCCATCTGTGCAGAGCTTGCTGGAGAATAACATAAGCAGAGGAGGGACTTCCTACAGACTTCAGGATAAACGGCATAATTACAATGAGGAAGAGCCAGTTGTAGCAAGGAAGATAACCTATGCCCCATATTTGTAAATGAGGCCAAAAAACTTAATTGGTGGGAATAAAATGAAGAAGTGGACTGGTCTTATCTTCCACGTGGTCTCCAGGGCGCCCTGCAGGGGTGGGTCCCACTGCCTGCAAAGGCTTGCTGTGCTAGATGGCCAGCACCCCGGCCAAGGCTGTCCCCACATTCTGTATCTTCTAACAAGGCGCACATTCTGTCCTCAGGCACTTCTGTTCCGTTCCACCTGCACACTGTGGACATGATAATATCTCTAAATGATCAGCTGCCTTCTCTTGCTCTTGAAACAGATCCAATGCAAGCTCTGCTCTGAAGCCCTTCCTTTTTTTTTTTAATTTAATTTTATTTAGATTCAGTTAATTAACATATAGTGTGTTATTAGTTTCACTCTGAATTCAGTGATTCATCAGTTGCATGTAACACCCTGTGCTCATTCCATCCCCTGCCTGCCTTAATGCCCATCCCCCAGTTGCCCCATCCCCCTACCCCTCCCTAAAGCATTTTCTGTTCTGTTAAGCTGGAGATTTCTCCCTCCTTTCCTTGTTTATAACAATTGCTATTTTTATTTTTCGGTTATCACCTGGCAAATATTTTTGTGCCGTACTTTGTTCTTACATCCATGCCTTACCACACTGAGCTCTTGGATGATAACGGTCCACCATTGCTTTTGCCTCAGATAGCATAATGCCTGGCATAGTGCTTAAGTTAAAAAAAAAAAAAAGTTTTGCATAAAATGGACCCCCCCCCCTTTCTAGGTAAAGTTCTATGAATGTTAGCCCACGTATAGAGTTTGATAACCACNACACGTATAGAGTTTGATAACCACCACCATAATCAGGGTACAGAGCAGTTCTGGCACCCCAAATAACTGTGTGCTCCGTTTCTGATCATGCCCACCCCATCCAGCCACCCCTTGCCAATTACTGATCTGTTCTTCATCCCTCTGATTTTATTGTTTCTGGAATGTCGTATAAATGGAAACATCAAGCATGTAGTGTTTTGGGACATACTTCTTTCACTCAGCGTAATGCCTTTGAGATTATCCAGGTTTGTTGCTAATATTGCGTTCTATGAATGGAACAGTTTGTTGCGGAACATTTGGGTGGTTTCCAGTTTTAGGCAATTATGAAAAGCGACAAACATTTATGTGCGGGTTTAGTAAGTCCTTTTTTAATTAAATTACTTCTTTTTTTAACTGAGAGCAAATCAGATTTCCCTTTATTTCTGTTTTTCCCATGGGAATGAGGTGGCAGGAAAGGTGTAGGCGCCTGGATCCTAACCTCCCACCTCCATGTGGACCTTTTTCTGCGCCCAGACCTTCCCTGTCTGTCTTTCAGATGTTTGTGTGCTTGTTTTCCTTCCCTGGGCATTTACTATAGAAGCCTTCGTGTCTTCCACAACAGCTAAGGCCCAGGTGCACGGGATCTCTGCTGCAGCCTGGACGATAACCGAGCTGTCATTGTATATCTGAGGTTTTCTGCAATTGGACAGCGGGCTGAGTGAGGGCCACGGCTTGGCAGGCACCGGGACAGGGACAGCTGGGGGCAGGAGCCGCCTGGGCGGACCCGCCCTCGCCCTCCTCCCACTGAGCCGAGAGAGACCTGGTCAAAGAGGTCTTGCTCCACCAAATGCAGCAAGACCCCTTCACCAGGCAGGTGTTTCTTCATCACCGGGAAGGCACTGTCANTGTTTCTTCATCACCGGGAAGGCACTGTCACCCCACAATCAGTGTCACAGGCTCTACCACCGTGCCGCCTGCCCCAGCAGCAGCGAGCACCCCTGTTGCTGCAACATTTCGGTGGCCAGTCTCCAGGCTTTGTTCTTCATGCCTACCTCCCTCCAGGCCTCCAGACCCAGCAGCGCCAGCCACCCTCCCAAGTGCTTTTTGAATAAGCTGGTGAATACGTGACCATTATAGGTTCAACCACTGGGTCTTGTGGACTGCATAGGTAAGCAAAACTCGTGATAGGCCTCATTAGAGTCTTAAAAAACCCAAAACCCAAAACTTCTTTCTCTACTGTCCACGTATCTGACACCGATGTGTGGAATTTCCACAAAAAGCAATTCTCCAAGTCTCCGGACACCAACCGGGTGTCCTGTATTTCAATTCAATTCTGACACGAGGTACCTGGAGTTAGTGCCAGACTCCACAGGTTAAAGCTCAGTCCTTCAAGACTGTCATCTCCCCTCCAATGCCCCCTGTCACCTGTGCTTCTCACTGCCTGTTTATAAATTGGATGTGCCTATGAACCCCTCTCAAGTTTGTTAAGGTGTTAGAATGGCTCACAGAGCTCAGTAAGTTTGCTAGTTTTACCGCTGGATGGAAGAGACACACTGGGCTAGGTATGGGGTAAGGGTGTGGAGTTCATGCGTCAGGCCGTGAGGGCACCACCCTCCCAGCACCTTCTCGGTTGGTATGACCAACCCAGAAATTCTCCAAACCCCGTTGGTGAGGGTTTTTACAGAGACTTCATTGCACAAGCACAATTGATTAGATCATTGGTGGTAGGTGATGAACTCAACCTCCAGTCTCTGTCCCCTCCCTGTAGGTAGGGGGTGGGGCTGAAAGTTCCAGCCTTCTAATCACATGGTTGGTTCTTCTGCCAACCAGCCTTCATGCGGAAGCTCTCGAGGAGCCCCCAGCCATTAGTCACAGCGTTAGTGTAGAAAAAGACACTTATCACTTAGGAGATTCCAAGGACTTTAGGAACGATGTGCCAGGAAAAGGGGAAGATTGTATGTGTATTTCTTACTGTGTACTTTATGTTCTATGTACGTGAAGAATGTATGTGCAGATTATATGTTTATACATGAGTAATTCTAAAATAGATATGTCCTTTCAGATTTCAGGAAAAGGTAGGATTAATTGCGATGTCACTGAAGTATAATCAATACTGTTTGGATTCTGAAATCAAGTAAGCGCCTCCCAGACAGATGCTTGGCACTACGAATCAAGGAAGTACATGAACTTGCATAAAAATTTGTTTATTTTGTGATTTATATAGAATTTATTATTTTTGAAATGCTTGCAAGAAGTCTGGACTGTCAGTTTATATCATTGACAGAATCATTCCCAGTGATTCAGAAATACCGAACACTTTAAATATAAATTACTTAAGAACTTATCACTATCGACATTCTTGGAAATTTCAGTAGAGCGAGACGTTCTCAGAAAAAGTAAAAACAGTGCAAAATATTCTGACTTCCCCTTTTACTAACAGAAGACCGTATGTTTTACAAAGTATGGCAAAGGGAAGAGTGCATTCACTTCCAGCGAGAGCTGAATTTGAGTCACCGATTGACTACAAACTTGCTGAATCACTTCAGGTGAGTCACCCAACCTCTCTGAGCATCTGTTTCCTCATCTCTAAAATGAGAATACTTTTGATTACCACACAGGGTGCTTGTGCAGATTTCAAGAGATAAGGTACAGAAAATGCTTACCATATTATTCATTCAGTAAATGTTAAGTTCCTGCCTTCTTCTCTGAACTTTAACGTCTTTATCTTTAAAATTTGATTTTCAACTAGTATGGGCCAAACTGGAGTATCAAAGAGGATGTAGGACATAATATTTTACTTGTTGATCTAGAAATTTGTGTGCCCAAAAGATTACCTATTCATAATTCACCCAATTATAGGGGGGAAAAAAGTCTAGAGCCGGAAAAATTTTTTAAATCATGTAGTCTTAGCCCCACATTTTCATGATTAGGAAGTTTTTTCTGTCTGAAATTACTTTGGGGGAATGGGGAGAAAGACTAATCACAGAGATCCAGGCTTCCAAATTAAGGGATATAACTTTGTGATAAATAAGGAGTAATGACATTAAATGTTTTACCTTGAACTCAGAGATTCCCAACTGCTGTAGAGAATTTTCAGTCTGAAGTCAATTTTTTTTTAAGGACTTAATTTTTTTAGAGCAGTTTTAGATTCACAGCAGAATTAAAGGGAAGGTTCAGAGATTTCTTATAAACGACCTGTCCCCACATCCTCCCTCATTATCAGCATCTCCCACCAGGGGGTGCATTTTTTGTAGCTGAACCTATATTGACACATCACTAGTCACCCAAAGTCCATAGTTCCCAGTAGGGTTCACTCGTGGTGTGTACTTTCTGTGGGTTTGGACAAATGTATAGTGGCAGGTACCCCCTCATTACAGTATCATACAGAGTGTTTCCACTGCATTTGTTGTCCGTGTCTCGGATTCGGCCATTCCACCTGGGTGTGTAGTGGTATCTCGTTGTAATTTTTATTTCCCTGAGGACATCTCACATGGAGCATCTTTTCTTATGCTGATTTACCATCTGTATCTCTTTGGTGAGGTGTCTGTCGTGATCTTTGGCCCATTTTAAAATCCAGGTATTTGTTTTCTTATTGAATTTTAGGAGTTCTTTGTGTATTTTGGATATCGCTCATTTATCACATAGGATTTTTGCAAAAATTTTCTCCTAGTCTGTGGTTGTCTTATTCTCTTGACATTGTCTTTCACAAAGCAGAAGTTTTTAATTTTAATGAAGTTCAGTTTAGGATTTATTTCTTCCATAGGTTGGGTCTTTGGTGTTGTATCTAAAAAGACATCATCAGGGGCGCCTGGGTGACTTAGTTGGCTAAGCGTCTGCATTCAGCTCAGGTCATGATCCCGGAGTCCTGGGATCGAGTTCCAAGTTGGGCTCCCAGCTCAGTGGGAGTCTGCTTCTCCCTCTCCCTCTGCCTCTGCCCCTCTCCACCTCTTGTGCTTGCTCTCTCTCTCTCACTCTCTCTCAAATAAAATCTTAAAAAAATTAAAAAATAAAATATTAAAAAAATTAAAATATATCATCATACCCAAGGACATCTAGATTTTCTCCTATGTTACCTTGTGGGAATTTTATAGTTTCGCATTTTACATTTAGGTCTATGATCCATTTTGAGTTAACTTTGTGAAGGACCTAATGTCGGTGCCTGGACACCAGTTTTAAAATTAATTCTAAGTAGCTTCTCAGCATGGCTAAGTCTGGCTTTTACTTTCCTCTTAACCTCGTCCCGTACTACCCTGCGGTGTCCACTACTCCATGCCCAACTCTGCTCCCACCTTGCTCACCCACCAGTAGTTCCTCCCTAAGGCCCCATGTCTATCTCCCCAGCAGCTTTCCAAACGCTGCTGTTCTTGCCCAGAATATGTTGACCCCTTTAGTCTGACTTCTTTCCTTGTCCCGATCTGGGTTAGCGGCTCCTTCTGTGCCCTGCCCAGCCCCTCAGGGGTGCATGCATCACTGAATTCATCAGGGCGGGCACTGGGCTTGTCTGCCCCTTCCAGGGGATTGTAAATTCCTTGAGATCAAGGACCTCATCTTACTGTTTGTTGACCAGATTATTAGCACAGAGTCTGTACCAAGAAATGTTAAATACACATAGTCCCTACTAAAAGGCAAATAGTCCCAGGATATATGTCTGCTCACTTTCTTCTGTGGATGTACATGTGTTTTTATCTATTTATATATGGGTTTCTTACTGTGCTAAAATAGTCGAACACCGAATTTACTATTTTAACCGTTTTTTCATGTTCAGCTCAGTGGTATTAATTACATTTACACTGTTGCGCAACCATCATCACACCCTGTTTCCAGAACATTTTCATTAGCTCAAACAGAAACTCTGTAACCATTAGACAATAACCCCCTAGTTCCCTCTTCTAGCCATTGGTAACCTCTAACCTACTTTCTAGCTGTGTGAATTCGATCTAATATTTCACATAAGTGAAATCATAGAATAGTTATCCTCTGTCTGGCTTTTCTCTTGGCATACTGTTTTCAAGGTTCATCCATGTTGTAGCATGTGTGAGAACTTCATTCATTTTATGAATGAATAATATTCCATTATGTACATACCATATTTTATTTTTCCATTCATCTGGTGATGGATGGACACCTGAGTCATTTCCACCGCTTGACTGTTGTGAGTAGTGCTGCAATGAGCGTTGTCATACCTGGATATGAGTCCCTCTTTTAATTTCTTTTGGGTATTCTACCTAAGAGCAGAATTGCTGGATCATATGGTAATTCTGTTTTGTAAGGAACCACCAACCTGTTTTCCACAGTGGCTGTACCATTTCACATTCCCATCAGTAGAGGATAAGGGTTTCAAATTCTCCACATCCTTGCCAAGACTTGTCATTTTCCATTTTTTGTAGACATTCTAGTACGTTTGAAGTGTTAGCACATTGTGGTTTTAATTTGCATTTCCCTAGTGACAAAAGATATTATTGAACATATTTTCATGTGCTGCTTGGCCATTTGTATATCTTTGTTGTAGAAATGTTTATTTAAGTATTTTCCCATTTAAAAATTAGGTTGCTTGTCTTTTTAAGATTGAGTTCTGGGAATTCTTTATATATTCTCGTTATTTAAACCTTACATATATATGATTAACAAATATTTTCTCCCATTCCATAGGTTGTCTTTTTCATTTTCTGGATAATGTCCTTTGATGCACTGAAGTTCTTAATATTGATGAAATCAAATTTATCTATTTTTCTTTTGTTGCTTGTGTCATGTCTTAAGCTCTATCACTAAAACCAAGGTCATGAAGATTTATCCCTGTTTTCTTTTAAGAATTTTGTAGTTTTCGCTCTTCTGTTTAGATCATTGATCCATATTAAGTTAACGTTTTATATGTGGTGTGATGTACTCTGTTCTTTTGCATGTGGGAAACCAGTTGTCCCAGTACCATTTAGTGAAGAGCCTGTTCTTTCCCCATTGAATGAATGTGACGCCCTTATCAGAAATGCATTGGCCATCCATGCTTGAGCTTATTTCTGGATTCTCAATGTTACTCCGCTGTTCTGTATTCCACCTTTATGTCAGTATCACCCTGTTTTGATTACTATACTTCTGTAGTAAGTTTTGAAATTGGGACATGTGAGTTCTCTGACCGTTATTCTTTTTCAAGATGGTTTTGTCTATTTGAAATTTCATATGAATTCAAGTATTGGCTTTTCCACTTCTGCAAAAAGAGGCCATAGGGATTCTGACAGGGATTACATTAATCTATAGTTGGCTTTGGATAGTACTGACATCTTAATTTTAAGTCTTCCTACTCACAAACCTGGGATATCTACCCATTTATTTAAGGTCTTTAATTTTTTTCAGCAATATTTTATAATCTTTGGTGTGCAAGTCTTTTACCTCCTTGATTAAATTTATTTCAACCCATAAGTATTTTAGTCTTTTGGATGCTGTTGTAAATGAAATTGCTTGCTTAATTTCTTCTTTGGACTGTTCATTGCAAATGTATAGAAACAAAACTGATTTTTTTTGGGTTGATTTTGTATCCTGCAGTTTTGCTGAATTTATCAGCTCTAGCAGCTTATGGATTGGAAATCTCTGTAATTAGGATCATGTCATCTGTGAATAGAGTTTTATTTCTTTCTTTCTAATTTGGATTACTTTTATTTCTTTTTCTTTTCTAATTGTTCTTTCTAGAAATTGTAGTATGATGTTGACTAGCAGTGATGGAAGTGATAGTATGCTTTTATTGTTTACCTTATCTTAGGATGAAAGCTTTCAGGCTTTCATCATTTAGTGTGATGTTAGCTGTGGGTTTTCCATAAATCTTTTTCGTTATGTTAAGGAAGTTTCCTTCTATTCCTAGTTTTTCTTTCTGAATGTTTCTGAGTAGTAGTGTTCCTTCCCACTTTCATTGCAATTTCAGTTATTTGTGCCTTATCTTTTTTCTTTGTCAGTCTAATTAAATTTTTGTGAATTTGGTTGATTATTTCAGAGAACTAACTTTTGGTTTTGTTTATTTTCTCTGTTATTTTTCTGTTCTCTATTTTATTTTTCTCCACTCAAATCTTTATTGTGTCCTTCCATCTGCTAGCTTTGGGTTTAGTATGTTCTTCTGTTTCTAGTTCCTCAAGGCATAAAAGTAGGTTATTGACTTGAGATATTTTTTTCTTTTCTAATGTAATTGGTTGCAACTATAAATTTCCCTCTGAGCACTGCTTTCATTGCATCCATACATTTGGTATGTTGCGTTTTCATTTGTTTATAAGCATTTTCTTATAATTTCCTTTGTGATTTCCTTTTTTGGTTCATTGATAGTTTAAGAATGTGCTGTTTAGGGGTGCCTGGTGGCTCAGTCAGTCAAGCATCAGCCTTTGGCTCAAGTCATGATCCCAGGGTCAGTTTTCCTACTCAGCGGGGGAGCCTGCTTCTTCCTCTCCCTCTGCCCAGTCCTCCACTCCTCCCACCCCATTCATGCTCTCTCTCTTGCTTGCTTAATCTTTAATCTTAAAAAAAAAAACAAAAAAAAACAAAACCCAAGAATGTGCTGTTTAAGTCCCACATGTTTGTGAAATTTTCTGTTTTTCTTTGTTGGTGTAGTTTCATCCCCATATCATGATCAGAAAAGATATTTTGTATGATTTCTGTCTTTTAAAATCTGTTGAGACATTTTGTGGTTTTGCATACGCTCTATCCTGCAGACTGTCCCGTGAGCTCTTCAAAAAAATGTGTCCTCTACTGTTGTTGGGTAGAGTGTTGTATATATGTCCGATCTAGTTGATTATAGCGTTATTCAAGTCCTCTATTTCCTTACTGATCTTCTGTCTACACGTTCTGTCCATTATTGAAAGTATATTAAAGTCTCCAACTGTTACTGCAGAACTGTCTTTTTTTCCCTTCAGTTCTGTGTCAGTGTTTGCTTCATATATTTGGGGTTTTGTTGTCTGTTACATATATGTCTATAGTTGTTATATCTTCTTGATGAATTAGTGCTTTTATTAAAATATAAAGTCTTTCCTTGTTTCTTTTTTCTTCTTTATTTAAAGATTTTATTTATTAGAGAAAGAGAGAGAGAGAGGGAGAGTGGGGGGAGGGGCAAAGGGAGAAAGAGAAAAAAGAGAGAGAGGAAGAGGGATAATGTGCTCTGTCCTGGGGCCCTCCTTTCAACACTTTGGCCAGGCTGGCTCTTAACCTAGGGACCAGCCCAAGATGAAGGTTTACAATCTTCTCAGGTTTTTGCTCTGCCTGTGTCTTGCCCTGAGCATGCATGTGGCTTTCTAAATTCCAGTGTACATGACTGCTTTTGAATGTCCTAATTACCCCCCAAAACTTTCCCAAACTTTTGCTTTAGGCAGCCTGTTGTATATTTAGACTGTAATCTTTTGTCCCAGGTGTTGGGAAATTGTTAGTTTGGCTTGCAGTGTTTTTGAGCAATGCGTACCACTTTTCTGGCTTCATTCCTGAGTTAAGCAAAACAGATGATTGCCTTGCATCAGTCCTTCAGGTAGTCCCCAGACTGCTTAGAACAGATATACACAATTCGTGAACAAGATCTGCACTGCTGTCTTCTGATCTAGAGAAAAGGGTGGGAGCACAGGCAGCCACTCCTTCAAGACTAAAATGGCTGCCATGTCAGGGAGGAGATGAAGCAAGGGCAAGTAGAATTGCCACAAAATTTACTTAACATTTCAAAGTGTCTTTTTTTCATGATTCAGTATATGTTGGTAAAGTTCTGATAAAGGTAGTTCTGATAGTTTCTGGTTACTTTTCAGTGTTTCTGTGGTAAATGAAAGCTTGGAGCTGCCAACTCCACTTTTTTACTGATGCCAATTAATGCACGTGTTTGACTCTTCAGTCAGACTGTATGTTCCTAGAGGGCAGGAGCTGTGGTTCATCTTTTTTGCCTCCAGTTTTATTTTATTTTTTTATTTTTTTAAAGATTTTATTTATTTATTTGAGAGAGAGAGACAGAGATAGCGACAGAGAGCATGAGTGGGGAGGAGAGGGAGAAGCAGGCTCCCCGCTGAGCTGGGAGCCTGATGTGGGACTTGATCCCAGGACCCTGAGATCATGACCTGAGCCGAGGGCAGACGCTTAACTGACTGAAGCCACCCAGGCATCCCTGCCCCTACTTTATTGAGATATAATTGACATACAGCACTGGGTAAGTTTAAAGTGTATAGCATAAGGAGATGACTCATGTATATTGTTTAATGATTGCCACAGTCAGTTTAGTTAATATTTGTCATCTCACGTAAATATAAAAAAAAGAAAAAAAGTGGTATATAGGTCATATAGCAGGGTTAACTCTAGTCATCATATTGGATATTACTTTTCCACTCCTTATTTATCTTCTAACTGGAAGTTTGACCCTTTTGACCACTTCATCCAATTCCCCCACCCCCACGTCCCCACCTCAGGTACTTTTGTTGTTCTTGTTGCTTAGATCAGTGGTGAATTTTTATAGTTCTCTCCTTTTCAGCAGTGGGTGTACAGTTGGGTATGAATTTGGATTCAGTGTGTGTTCCACACGAACAAAGCTGTATACATCACTTGCTGAACACTCAAGCATTAAGTGGCTTATTCATTCACTCAACAATATTCATTGACCTCCTCTTATATTTGAGGCAATGTTCTAGCTGAGTGATAAATCTCAATCCGAGACACAAAGTCTCTTTTCTAAAGGAGATTACAGCCAAAAGGAGGGAAACAGACAATACATCCTGAAGCAAAGAAACAGGTTGGTGAGTGTTTGGGGGGGAGTTTCTGTTGGTGGTGGGCTCTTAAATAATGGAAGTCTGAGACTAGGCTCTGGGGAAGAATCTGGAGGTAGCTCCTCTCTTCTCTCTCATTCCTGCCTGGAGTCATTGACCGGGGAGAAGGATATTCAGACACTCAAGGAAGTACTGAAGAGGGACCTTCTCTTAGTTCTCCAGACCCTTTGTCATCTGGTTGGAGACTCTGAAATCTAATTCTTGGCTCACACCCAGTGTTGAGCTTTGGTTTTGATGCTTCTGTAATTTATCCCCATACTTCCTCTCTAACCCCCACCCTCTAAATTGAGGATCTCCTAATCTCTTATTTAATATTTCAAATGTGGATTGCTATATCCTAAAAAAATACTGCCTGCATGCGTAATGATTAGTTGAATTTCTTCAAGATAACAGTAGAGAAATTAAATTACATTTCATTTTTTTCAGAGTCGTTGGGTAGGGCACCACCTGCTCGTCAAACCTTTTTTTCAACAAAGGTTTCGAGAAATTGTATATGCTTAGAGATTGTTGTTTCTGATTGACTTGTCTCTCATATTCAGATTATTGTACAACAACCTACAAATAAAAAACAAAATAAAAATCATAAAACTGCCATGAAACAACAATAAAAAGTACAGTGCTAGTCTCCCCTCTTCCCCTAGTTGTGCTAATTTCAATCTTAACTAATGCAAGTTGGTACAGCCACTCTGGAAAACAGTGTGGAGGTCCCTTAAAAAGTTAAAAATTGAGCTACCCTATGATCCAGCCATTGCACTACTGGGTATTTACCCCAAAGATACAGACGTAGTGAAGAGAAGGGCCATATGCACCCCAATGTTCATAGCAGCATTTGTCCACAATAGCTAAATTGTGGAAGGAGCCGAGATGCCCTTCAACAGATGACTGGATTAAGAAGATATGGTCCATATATACAATGGAATATTACTCAGCCATCAAAAAGAACGAATTCTCAACATTTGCTGCAACATGGACTGCACTGGTGGAGATAATGCTAAGTGAAATAACTCAAGCAGAGAAAGACAATTATATGATTTCTCTCATCTGTGGAACATAAGAACTAGGAAGATCGGTAGGGGAAGAAAGGGATAAAGAAA
>NC_048234.1:29584218-29593338 GCF_002007445.2 Ailuropoda melanoleuca
TGCACTGGGTGTTATACACAACTAATGAATCATCGAACTTTACATCAAAAACCAGGGATGTACAGTATGGTGACTAACATAATATAATAAAAAAATATGATTATAAAAAAAATCTTTAAAATGTTGACCCCTGGGATGCCTGGGCAGCTCAGTCCGTTAAGCATCTGCCTTCAGCTCAGGTCATGGTCCCAGGGTCCTGGGATCGAGTCCTGCAGCTGCTCCTTGCTCAGCGGGGAGCCTGCTTCTCCCTCTGCCTCCCTCTCCCCCTGTTTTTGCTCTCTCTGACAAATAAATAAAATCTTTAAAAAAATGTTGACTCCTATGGCTTGATGGTATTATCTAAATGGAGTGTAAATGCCACACGTTTACACTCAGTGAGTAAGAGAATATTTGTGAAGTTATTTATAAGGATGAGAGAGACTCAGAATGATTTTTCTTTTGCACAAAGCACCATTAAGGTCAGTTAATAGCGGACAATTCCGTCATTATATAATTTTGGATTTAGTACTATCCTTCTGGGAATTTAGAATTTAAATAGATAGTTGAACACGGCCATAGAATAATGGTATGCTTTTGTATTGCGTTTTGACTGAGTTGGCCTGGCCCAAATGCTGAATATTCAAGGATGGATAGCATGGCTAGTGTGNGAGCAGAGAATATTTGTGAAGTTATTTATAAGGATGAGAGAGACTCAGAATGATTTTTCTTTTGCACAAAGCACCATTAAGGTCAGTTAATAGCGGACAATTCCGTCATTATATAATTTTGGATTTAGTACTATCCTTCTGGGAATTTAGAATTTAAATAGATAGTTGAACACGGCCATAGAATAATGGTATGCTTTTGTATTGCGTTTTGACTGAGTTGGCCTGGCCCAAATGCTGAATATTCAAGGATGGATAGCATGGCTAGTGTGCTCCTTCAGAAAAACTCAGTCATTTATTTATTCATTCATTTAATCACTCAACAAATATTTATGGAGTGCCTAGTGTATGCCAGATGTTGGTGGTGAATCCAGGTGACATGGTTCTTGCCTAACTTAGACAAACAGTAAACAAGTAAACAATATGAATTATGGTAAGTGGTATGCAAGAATGGACAAGGTGCCCTGTCAGAGAAAACAGGACAACTTACGTAGATTGAAAGAGTCATTTGAGAAGATGGACTTAAAATGAGACTGGAGGAGAAGGAACTCTAGGCAGAGGAGGGCGGATGGCGAAGTTTCCAGACCCAGGGAAAGGGATGCACCTTGAAGGTGGAAAGAGGTTGTTCTGTTTAAGATATAGTAAGTAGGGTTGGGGGAGCGAGGCAGGAGCCAGATCATCTAGGTCAGTGCCAGTCCTTCAACTGGTCCAGGATGGGATAAATACAGAAATTGAAACTAATCCTGTAAACCTTTCCAACGATTGACAGAGTGGTTTTATATCTATTCAATCTAATAAAAAAATTGAACTTATATTTTGATGGGTTTTTTTCTGGTTTTATCTTTTCTAGTAATTCATTTTTATTATATCTTATAAAAGTATCCACCAGCAAGGAATTGAAAATTAAAAAAAAAGAAAAGAAAACTGGCCCTTTACCATGGATAGTTTGAGAAGTATGTGGGGGGCCTTACAAAGACTCCAATAAAGAGTTAGATTTTCTTTTCACTGCAGAGGGAAGTCATTGAAAAATTTTAAGCAGAAGAGTCACATGAATTGTGACCACAATGGAGCTAGTTTGTCTAGCACATAAGTCAAAAAGTGGACTCCCTTGACAGATGAGGGATATATTCCTTAGGCATTTCATTGACTTGTGAAAGGGAAAAGAACAATAGAAAAGAAGATTAATGACAATGGAAACATTGCCTCTTAGAAGTAATAACAATTGAAACCCAAACAGTTGTTATTGTCGCATAAAGATTCTGTAACCTTTTTCTTCTTTGGGGGAGAAAAAACGGAAATGCATGTGAAAGAAAAGCAAATTATTTTCTTAAGGAGTTACAGTTGTTTCTGTGTGGAGAATGGGTTGAGAATTACCAAGGTAACCATGGGGAGAATGGTTAGGAAGACCATTGCAATGTCTAGTGTAGTTTGCCTTAGGGTTGTGGCAGTGAAAAGATAGAGAGTGGATGGGTTCTAGATATATTTTGTATGTGGACTCAACAACAGAACCTGTCAATAAAGATCAGATATGATGGAACGAGGGAGTAGCAGGAGTTGAGGATGATTCTTGTACGTCTGACCAAATAACTGGTTATACGGTGATTCATCATTTTCTAAGGTAGGGAAGACTTCGCCACAGATTTGGGGGTGGGGCAATGGCTACACAAGGAGCAGTGTTGGTAGGGGCAGAATCAAATACTGTGTTCTGCACATGTTGAAGTTAAGATGTATGAAGAACACAAATAGAGATGTCAAGTAGACAGTTGGATAGATACATGTTGGTGCTCTGAGGAAAGGTTCTTATCACAAGACATACATTTGGTGGTGTAAGTGTATCGGTGGTATAGATGGTATTTAATGATATGGAAAGAAAGTGGTTGCCATTACTGGAGCTTGGGGACCTCCAACCTTTAGAGGTGACGTCAAGGAGAAGGGCCAGAAAAGGAAACTAACTTGGAAGGAGTAGATAGAAGGAGAGAGGAAGAAACTGGAAGAGTGTGGAATTACTGAAACCAAATGAGAAAAGTGTTTAAAGAAAGTGAGAAGAATGGTTAAATGTGTGAAAATATGCAGAAAGATACACTAAAATTAGGACAGAGGGTGGTGACTGGCTTTGGAAACAGAGAGGTAATTGGTGACCTTGTGGCTATGATTCTAAATATATTTCCTGTAAAGATAAGACACATCCTGTAAGAATGATCTGTGTGGAGATGGTGACCTTCTTTCTTGTGGTAACCTCTCCTTTAGTTACCAAAGTTCTTTCCCAGCCTGATGGCCCAAGCACTCCCATCCCACATGCCAATATCAGCTCTTACCTCGTCCTGCCTCACCCAATGCAGAGTTTTGTAGGTACAACGTAAACGCTACAATGTTCAAGGTTCCTACCACTCATTAACTTTTTTTCTGCTTTAAAATATTATAGCTTGTGCATTAACTTTCCTATGCCCCCAAACCAATAGATGTCTAATTTTTTTGGTGTCCAATTGTTATTTATCTCCATCTGCATTTCTTTGTGTGGTACCTTTAGACTGTTCACCTTGGTACAAACGTGGAGGTTCTGTGGGATGGTCCTTTCACCAATTACTCCTCATTAAAATACACTGTAAGACTTGCTTCTCTCCCAAATTCTGCTGGATGGGTCTGTTGAACTGACAAGCTGTTGGCCACCTGGGAAGGAATGGTTAGTAGATTATATATGAATATGGTTCTTCTATGTAGATTGTAGAATTGTAGGGTATAAAAGTAGCCCAAAAAACAGGCACTGAGTTTTGTTCAGACTCTTATGTGATCCCAGAGTTAGAGGGTACTTGATAGCATATGAACAAGCTGTTTACAACTCTTGGTTACAGGAATNCCCAAAAAACAGGCACTGAGTTTTGTTCAGACTCTATGTGATCCCAGAGTTAGAGGGTACTTGATAGCATATGAACAAGCTGTTTACAACTCTTGGTTACAGGAATCCTCTCTGTAACATCCCCGAAACAGTTATCCAGGCCCTGCTACCATTCCTCGAGGGAGTGAAAGGATGCTACTTCCAGAGGCATCTTGTTCCATTCATTGACAATTCTAGCAGAAAGGAATGTTTGTTTTTATTAAACCAAAGTCTACTGCCCTATGACTTCCATGTACTGTGACTCAAGTTTAAAAATTTTTTAAAAATTGCCTTTAGTTTGGGATTAAGTTTGCTTTTCTTATAGGACAGCCCTTGAGATATTTGAGGACAGTTTTTATTGTCACCCTGAATCTTCTCTTCTCCCCTTTCAAAAAATGGAAGTGGAAAGTAGTTTAGTAGGTTATCCCTCCTCTCTCAGGCCCTTTGTCTTTATCCCATAGAAGTAGAATATGCTAGGTGGGGGCTGGGATGAGAGGAAAGTCTTTAACTTGATCTTTGGGGAAGCCCTTCCCTGCTTCTGCCTGATGCTATCACAAGAGATAGCTAGTGTAGGGAATGCTTTATAACATGCCTCTTGAGAAATCTGGATACAAACGATTATTTGAAAAATGTTTCAACATCTCTGAAAAACTAACGTTAGCATCTAGAGTGGCTGTGATTATTTTTTTAAATTTTATTTAAATTCAATTTATTTAACATATACTGTATAATTAGTTTCAGGGGTAGAATTTAGTGATTCATCAGTTGCATATAACACCCAGTGCTCATTGCCTCACATGACCTCCTTAATGCCTATCACCCAGTTACCCCATCCCCCACCCATCTCCCCTCCAGCAACCCTGTGGTGGCTATGATCATTGAAGAAGCCTGGGAAAACATTCCCTGAGGCAATATGGGGTTAATAAAAATGACAAAATTTGTATCAGAAAATCAAATATATATTTACTTTGTGTTTCTGAGCTGATTTTAGGATCCTAAAGCTATCTTGTATCCCATGTTGTGTCCAGTAATGACTCTAAAGATTGCAATAGCTCACAGAATGTGGTGGTTACTGTATAAAACACTGTGTTTTATGATGACCATAAATTCTTTACCATTTCACCCAACGATAGGTAGGGAGGGGTTAATTCTTGTCCCCTCAAATCTATGCTGGCTTTTGCAACATACCTCACCAGTAGATTGAAATAGAAGTGATACTCTGGGACTTGAGACTATGTTAAAAAAAGGTTTCCAGCTTCTGTTCAGGCCTCTTGGAACATGAACTCTTGGAACCTAATTGCCAGACCGTCAGAAACCCCAAATAACCCTGTGGAGAGGCCCACTGGAGAGGAGCCAAGACTTTTGGCTAACAGCCCTGGGTGATCGTCCCACCTGACGGCCATCTTGGAAGTGCGTCTTCCAGCTTCCATGACATCCCCTCAGCTGATGCCTGTGGAGATGAATGCCCAGCCAAACCCTGACCAAATTCCTGATCTGCAAAATAAAATTGCTGTTTTAAGCTGCTAAGTTTGAGTTGCTTTTTTTTTTTATGTAGCACCAGATAACTAGACTTGCAGGTATTAACTTATTCTCACATTTACCCTTTAAGCGAAGTACTATTATTTATGCTATTTTACTGGTGATGGAATTGACCCAGAGGTGTTAAATAATTTGCCGGAGATCCTACAACTAACAAGCTGGGAAGATGGGAATTGAATCAAGGACTGTCTGACCCCACAGACCCACTTCAAATTTTTGAACCAAACTGCTAACGTAATTTCACTGTTTGGATCTCAGTTAACATGAAAAAGTAAATTGGTGTTAATTGAGTGTGTGGGAATTTTAGTTTTTCAGACACCAAGTTGCCTCTTTGTAATATTAGGATCATGGTTGTTCTTAAAGAGATAAGGACTTTTGGAATCACCCAGAAAGTAAGCAGTCACTTTTCACTGATAAAGTGCTCACTTATTCCTATCAGTTTTCTGGATCATATCTGAGATCACTGAGGTAAACACAAAGAGGTTCTGACCAATGAGAAATGAAACAGATACCACAACTTGCAAAATGACACCATAACTTGCAAAAGAGACAAACTGTACCAAACCACGGCATGCAAGAGATCCCTTCAAGTCAGCCCATTCAGACCCCTGTGTTCAAGTGAAGTCATCAACTTGATCTAATAGTAACTGTGTAAGGACTTGTATCTTCCAGAAATAAAAACCATTGGTCATTCCAGGAACTCACCTAGTTACAAATTCTGACCCATCCCTGTGCGGACCTGCTCATTTTCTTCACCTTAAACTGCCTGATTACAAACTCTCATCATTCAGGTGAGTGTGGGCTAGACCTTGATTGAACCTCCCTCAGCTTGAGGGTTGTAAACAACACATCCTATGACTCGTGGACAGGTTCCCTGAGCAATTCTGTGAAATTCACCATCCAAATATTTTCCCCCCAATGTGATTCAAATGAGGACTAATATTCCCAAGTCCAGCACACCCTGCAGTCAGTCCCTGTCACCCTCAGGCTACCTCATCTGCCCTTTTCTCGCGCAAATGAAGTGTATTAAAGGCAAATAAATGGGGGTGATATTATAGGGCTACCGAGACCATTGTGCTTCATTTAAGACAAAAACAACTAATTTGCAAACTTTAGCTATTTGAACCCCAGCAAGCTGTTGGTCTGCCTGTCCTCATATCCTGCAGACTTTGGAGATTGCCTGATCCTTTAATAACTAGTAGAATTGCTCAAACATTAGTCCCATATGCTGTTGGAAATCCAGTGTTCTCCCTAGTACCTCCAGAGATCTCTAGAAACTTACATTTCTTCAGGTCACAGCCCACTCTAATTTCCTGCTGCTTCTGAATCCCCCCTCGTTCCTTTCCAGCTGTGACCTCTTCTTCCCCGAGGACCTCTTCTTTTTATAAATACCAACATGACATTTAGAAAGCCCAATACTAACCACAAGTTTGCATGCTTGACATGAATTCTCTGTACATATACTCATTTCATTTTGTCAAAATTGAACTCTCTTTTGGTCTGGTGATGCCACCTTTCCCACTCGTCAACTCTGTATGGATTTATTCTCCTGTTTATATTTCTTTAATTATTTTAATGGGATTTGGGGGGGAAGAAGAGGGAAATGTGTACTCCCTGTTAGTTATCTTGCACTAACTGCTAGTTTTCAAAGGCAAAAAGATATATAATGATTCCATTATAAGTAAAGGAATTTCAAAGAGTTAAAATTTCCGTATCAACATGTATGATTCACTACATCACACAGGGTTTCTGATTTAAGTTACAGTTATAAATTTCATTCATTTTCATACATTATGAAGTTACTGGAGTTATCCTTTCAGAAAGAAAAATCTTCCTTCTCTAGAAAGTCTGCATAGTTACCCTGATGAAATTGAAATAGTTTTTATAGACTAGTGAAATAAATATTTCAATCATATGTTATTCTAGCATTTCTGAAATAATGTGGGGAAAAGTTGAACAACTGAAGGACAGGGTATTCAGTTCACTTGTCTAGGTATCTCATTTACATATCTACAGTGTCTGACACACATTAGAGTCTCGATATATTTTTATTTAATCAGTGCACAAGAAAAAGGATTCGGGTTGTTTTTTTTTTTACTACCAGTTCCTATATTGGCCGCTAGAGGGCACCAGTTGCAATGATAAAAAATTAGAACTAAAAATTTATATGTAACATTTAACTGTTATCTGTAGTATTAATTCTAAAATCAATTTCATCACACTTTATGTGCAATATGACTTCTGATATTTCATCTCAGAAAGGTAGCTTTTTTTGAGGACTATTCTGAATTTTCTGCTAACAGAATTGCTGTTCCTAGTGTGAATAAGACTGTAAGAAGAGTCTGGGAATAATGGAAAAATTCTCTCTCAGGGAATGTGGAGAGAGAGAAAAAGTTTAGATAGTGGAAAGGAGTACAAAAACATAACAATCAAAAGAGCACAACTATGAGGGGGAGAAAATGAAAAAAGTGCATCTTTTTAAAAAAGACTTTATTTATTTATTTGAGAGAGAGAGAGAATCCTAAGCAGTCTCTACTCTCAGTGTGGAGCCCCATGCATGGCTCGATCTCACGACCCTGAGATCATGACCTGAGCTGAAATCAAGAGTCAGACGCCCCCAAAACTGCATCTTTTGACGTGAAATTTCCTCATTCATTCGTCCTCAACCAGTGTTTCTAAACTTGAGTGTTGTAATGGGTTGAATGGTGCCCTCCCTTCGGGGGAAAGGCTGTTTTCGCAGGTGCAATAACGTAAGGGTCTCCAGGTGGGCGCTATATCCAGTGACGAGCGTCCTTATGAGAAACAGGCGCATACGCGGACGCGCAGAGGGGAAGACCAGGCGGAGACTGGAGAAGGGCAGCCACGAGGAGAGCCGGCAGCTGCCAGAAGCTGGAAGAGGTGAGGAACAGAAGGAGCTTTCCAAGGGATTGCTGTCGTGCCCACACTTCCAAAACAGTGAGAAAATAAATTTTCTCTTTTCTTTTCTTTTTCTTTCTTTCTTTTTTTTTTTAAGCCGCCTGGGTTCTGGTAATCTGCTAGGACAGCCCTAGAAACGAATCGAAGTGTGCGTCACACCCACCTGGAGGGCTTCTTACAGCTTGCTGGCCGCCGGCTCCCAGAGTATCAGATTCAGTAGGTCTGAGCTGGGGCCAAGATTTTGCATTTCTACCAAGTTCTCAGAGGATGCCGTGGTGCTGCTGGCCTGGGAACAACACTTTGAGAAGCGCTGTTCTCAACCTACGGTTTTCCACCCTGGCTTTGCGTTACAAACTCACATGGGATGCTTTCAAAATACCCAGATATTCTGATTTTTAATTGGTCTGTAGTGGGACCTAGGGAGCAGGACGTTTAAAAGCTCCCCCGGTGATTCTAATTCATAGCTGACAAAGAACTACTTTTAGACCATGCCATTTACCTTAAAAAATTCTCCAAAGTAGCCTGTGATACAAAAAAGGGCATTTCTGTGAGACCGTAAAAGCAATGGCATTGAGTCATTAATACAAAGTTAGCCATGAGTATTGCTTTATTTCTAAGAAATCAGAAATGAGAATAATCTATTTTAAAAATGATTTCCTTTTAGGAAATCATTTTTATACTTTTAGTATAAAAAGATCTTGGCAGCATAGTTCATTCTCAGAGGATCCAGGTCAAAGGATGTGCTGCTATTTGTTACCATATGGTACAGAGAAATGGTTTGGTATAATTCTTCTCTGCAGTAAGTTCTGGGTAATCTCTCTAACATGATACTGTGTGGGGCTCTGTGGTGTTAGAAATGCACACTTTGTGGAGTAGGATTTATGGCTTAAGCACCCGAGACATAAAAAAAGACATTGCCTGCAAGGTGGAAGGAGTTAAATCACAGTTTCTGCATAGCCGACCTGAATTGGAATCCTAGCGCGATCAGTACTATGGGTATAACCTGTATCAAGTTACAATTTAAATTATTTGTTTTATTTTATGTAAAGTAGATCCTCATGCTTTAATGATATTCCTTAGTGATTTAGTTTTGTTTTTAAATGATTTTTTATTATGTTAGTCACCATACAGTACATCCCCGGATTCCTT
>NC_048234.1:29593541-29599357 GCF_002007445.2 Ailuropoda melanoleuca
CCCCCCCTTTCTATCCCTTTCTTCCCCTACCGATCATCCTAGTTCTTATGTTCCATAGATGAGAGAAATCATATGATAATTGTCTTAGTGATTTAGTTTTAAGCATGTTCTATTGATTTTCTATTAGAGAAGATGAAGTTCTATCTCTTTTGGACTCCCTCAACACCCATGTCCCCACCAGGCCCATCCAAGCTTCTGCTCCCATCCTCCTAATAGCACGTATTTTTCTGAAATCAGTATTCATGATTTACACTATTTTGATTCTATAACTATTGTTCACAGCATTATCATATAAAATGTAATATAATTACAGTTTCTTTTATAATTTTTGTCCCCCCCCAGGGGTTTATCATTGCTGGTTTGTTTTATTCATATATTTCATTTTCTATGTGCCTATCATTACTTCTTTCTCAGACATTCTGACAGAATGGTAAATGTTCTCTCTGTGTAGCCACACTTATCAGATAATCTATTAACTTTTCTTCCCACATGGAAACATAGAGCTTTCGTAGAGCTTCTCATTCTACTGCTCCAATCTGGGCTGGTTCATTTCTAGGCTGTGGCCATCCAGGGACCACTCTTCCAGATTCCCCTCACCATTCTCCAGTGTTTAACTCCAGTTTCTTGGATCTTGTGACTTCTTGGCTTGCTTCCTCCTTTTGCTGGAATTTATACTATAATAGCTTTCTGGGAAACAATGCTTGGGACATACATTGTTTGGGGAGTACCTTGTTTTCTAACAATGTCTTTATTTTGTCTTTTGTTAGATAATGTGGGTAGGAAAAACTTTTCAGTTGGAAATAATTATTTCCTCAGAATTTTGATGACATTTTCTATCCCCTTCCCCTCCCCCTCTACCCTTATGTTTGCTCTTTAGATGTCTGGTGACATTCTTCAATCTTTGTTGTCTTCTTCCTTTTTTTCCTCTTTAGACACTTACGATCTTCTTTTTTCCTCCCTGGCACACTAATATTTTTTAACTGCATGCCTTGGTCCTTTTAGGACCTACCATGCCTTGGTACTTTGTGGGCCTTCCACACTATAGTTTTATTCTCTGCAGCTCTAAGAAATTGCATTATATTTTTAATAGTTTCTTCTCCACTAGTTTTTGTTTGTTCTCTTTTCACGGAATTTCTGTTACTTAGATGACAACATTTCTCAGTAGATGCTCTAATTTATTGGTCTTTTCTCTGCTTCCTATCAGCATTTTGAGGGAAAACTTAATGGGAGGTTTGTTGATATAATCTTCCCCGTCTTCTTTTGAACTTTTATTTTTGGTTTTGGTTATGACAACTTTAATTTTCAAGAACTCTTCCTTTTTTTTAAAGTTTTCTTATTTTAAAAGTATCCTGTTGTATGAATGTTACACTTCCTCTTATTTTTTTGAAGCTGTTAATTATGACTTAAGTTGTTTTGGTTAATGTTCCCTGTATTATGAGAGTTTCCTCTGAATTCCTTAATTCCATTTTCTTTTTCTGCTTCTGTGTTTCATTTTAGACATGTGTCAGTTATTTACCTGTTGCCTCCAAGCTGAACACTTCTCTTCCATACTTGGTTGGGTTTTGCTGCTTCTAGGAGTCTGCAAACTACATTTCCCAGCTTCCTTTGCCAACTGGCTCCCTCTTAGGTGCTGTCGTTAAGAGCCATTTGTGAGAGTTCAGAAGTGGGCAGAAAAGGTATACTTTTCTGCCTCTGGCTTCCACAGTAGCGACTGCTGGGGGTTGCTGGTGATTACTCTGGGGGTTTTGGGGTTGTGGCAATCGAACACCAATGGTCCAGTAAGCAGCAGTAACACCTCTTTGGCATTTCCACTTCTGTGTTGTCTGGGGAGCCTTCTACGGCCCTAGGCTGCCATCTTGTAAAGAGAATAAAGGAAGCGAAAGGCTCATTGATTTGCTGTTTAGGAAGGTTACATCCAAACAGCTCTTTTTCAAGGAAATCAGCTCCAGAGGGAGTAGAGGGAAAATCAGTTCACCTCACCAATTCTGGACTGTGTTGACAGAATTTATCTAAACTTTACTCTATCATTCTTGAATAAGATGATAGATTACATTTATCTACCGTATTTTTTACATGAACTACTGGAGCAAAAAGCTAAGGGAACTTGTTGGATTTGAAATGATCAGTAACATCTACAGAAACCTTGTTTAATAACACAATATTTTGCCTGGCCAGGACCTGTGCTGCAGCAGGAAAATGTCACATCTGAATAGGAAATAGGGATTTGAGGCCATTTATTTCTCTGTGTATGAAAACGTATTAGTTTTACTTTTCTATCCATACTTGATTATACCTTTCAAAAGCCATGGAGTCTTGCTTCAATGACATTCGTCACCAGGTTCATTTCTCCTTCTGTTACCCAGGTAGTGTGTGTGTCATGCGTGTGTGTGTCATGCGCGTGTGTGTCATGCGTGTGTGTGTCATGCGTGCACGTGTCGTGCATGTGGTGCGTGTGTGGTACGTGTGTGGTGTGTGTCGTGTGTGTGTGTGGGCACTAACTATGTAACATGAATAGTGCTGAGCGCTGTGCCCATGTGGTTCCCTGGAGTTTTTCCATATTAATTACTTTACACATTAATAAAAAAGCAAAGATAAAGGCTGAAGAATGAGAGCCAGGCCTCATGTTTGTTTTTTTTTTNTTTTGTTTTTTTTTCAGTACAACACAGTTTTTCCCTAAATTGGCTGAGTAAGGCAAGCTGGAAAACTCTTACAGAGGCTCTGGTCCACAGGAATTAGGTCATTTGGAAGGGACCCCCATCCCAAGCTGTTAGGACAACGTACGTTGAACTAGAACTACATTTTGTTTCTTGACTCTGTGTCTTGATAAGGCACGTTGTTTAACAGTCAGTCAATTACTCTGGAGTGAGACTTTATTCTCTTGAATTGGGCAATCAACGTAAACTTTTCTGTGTGCGTTTATGTGAATCTTTATGTGTTCATTTCTGTGTTGGTGCAGAATCTCTCTCTAGCAGATCTAAAGTGATCGGAGTTTCCCCAATTTGCCACAGAGGAAACTATATTACTTGGATTGAGGATTAGGAATCTGGCTCCAGGTCAAAGCTAATTCTTGCCCATGAACAACTTCCTAGGAGACTTACCCACAGAAATGTTCATCCACAGTATTGTTTATAGTAATGAAATTTGAAAAAGAAATCATTAAATTTCCAACAACTGGGAATTCTTTCAATAAACTTCGGTATAGTTACACAATGGAATTTATGCGGTCATTTAAAATATTGCTGTAGAATCATATTTACTACCATGAGATAATGTTTTCATATGTAGGATTACTTCATATAATGACTGTTCATTGAAGGATTTTTTTTTTTTTTTGGCCAAATAGCTGTTTAACAGCTTTACCACTTTCCAGGTAAGCCTTTTTTTAAAAAAAATTATTTTTCACCCAAAGAACACTAAATAAATATGCCAGACTAAACATTATGGTTTTAGGCTAATGAGCACTCACCAGTTTTTCTCAGCACAGTAGTTTCTAATCAAATAATACCATATGAAACAGTGAAGTAGGCACCATATTGGTGGATTCCAAAATGATTGCTTTGTGTATGTTCGCTGGTCAAGTGGGATGAAAATAAAGCGTCTCTGTATGCTCTTCCCACGTGTCACTAAGGACCAGTAGCTTTAGCCTTTATTTTGCACTAAAAGTGGTTTTCGGTGTTATAACTTATTTCTAAGTTCAATTTCAGTGCAAAATAATAACNGGTCATTTAAAATATTGCTGTAGAATCATATTTACTACCATGAGATAATGTTTTCATATGTAGGATTACTTCATATAATGACTGTTCATTGAAGGATTTTTTTTTTTTTTTGGCCAAATAGCTGTTTAACAGCTTTACCACTTTCCAGGTAAGCCTTTTTTTAAAAAAAATTATTTTTCACCCAAAGAACACTAAATAAATATGCCAGACTAAACATTATGGTTTTAGGCTAATGAGCACTCACCAGTTTTTCTCAGCACAGTAGTTTCTAATCAAATAATACCATATGAAACAGTGAAGTAGGCANAGTCATTTAAAATATTGCCATAGAATCATATTTACTACCATGAGATAATGTTTTCATATGTAGGATTACTTCATATAATGACTGTTCATTGAAGGATTTTTTTTTTTTTTTGGCCAAATAGCTGTTTAACAGCTTTACCACTTTCCAGGTAAGCCTTTTTTTAAAAAAAATTATTTTTCACCCAAAGAACACTAAATAAATATGCCAGACTAAACATTATGGTTTTAGGCTAATGAGCACTCACCAGTTTTTCTCAGCACAGTAGTTTCTAATCAAATAATACCATATGAAACAGTGAAGTAGGCACCATATTGGTGGATTCCAAAATGATTGCTTTGTGTATGTTCGCTGGTCAAGTGGGATGAAAATAAAGCGTCTCTGTATGCTCTTCCCACGTGTCACTAAGGACCAGTAGCTTTAGCCTTTATTTTGCACTAAAAGTGGTTTTCGGTGTTATAACTTATTTCTAAGTTCAATTTCAGTGCAAAATAATAACCACGAATCCCCCCAGATTTAAAAAGTTGGTAAAGAAAATGGCACCTGGAGAATTTATCTTCTAAAAGAATGATTCCTTCCCAGCTCTCTCTCACTGACACCCACTATCAATACCCTTCTTCCTCATTTTGTGAGAATAATAAATCTTTATTTTATTTTAATCAATGTACAACCATATTCATATCCCTTCAAATATTGTTGCACAGCTTTTATAATTTTCATTTTTCAGTTAGCAAGGTGAACATTGTTTGGGTATCATAGGTTGGGATGAAATGTATCATCATTTTTCCCATTGAAATCAATGAAGATTTAGAAATTACTGTTTTTCTCACTTAGCAAGGTTTTCCAGAACTAAATAATGCACACAAGGGATAGGTGAATGATTAAACAAAGCAGGTTGCAACCTACAGGTAGCACAAGATAGACCTAGTAGCAATATATGCATATACATATAAGTGGATAATGAGTTGACAAGATATATACCCAAATTGTTCCCAGTGATTATGGTGTTGGTTATGGCGCTTTAATTTTTTTGTTATATCCAACTGGTTTCTGTCTTCTTTTATTTGCTTAAGTGGCAAGATGATATTTTGAGATCTAAACTACCCACGCTGCCCTCCACCACTGCCCACAGATTTGATTCCTCCAATGCATTGGGGGAGTTACCTTCATGCCACAGGGTGGGCTGACATGCAGTCCATTTTTAACTTTGGTATTTTTGAAGTTAAGACCAGCAGAACTACATGGTTTGGAAGACTATATGAGCAGTTAGAGCCAGTTTCTGCTGCATAAAGATTGGATGTCTGCCTTGACTTGGGTGGGGCAGAAGACAATCAGGGAAAGCATGAAGGCAATGGGTCCTAGATGGGCCAAGTTCTAGAATCTGGGGGAGGAGAGTGGTAGAATCCTCCAACACATTTGGGGGTTTGAGAGCAGGAAAACAACTTCGTGCAGAGGAATTAAAACTCACAGGTAGGGGAGCCTGGATGGCTCAGTCGTTAAGCGTCTGCCTTTGGCTCAGGGCGTGATCCTGGCACTCTGGGATCGAGCCCCACATCGGGCTCCCTGCTCTGCTGGAGCCTGCTTCTTCCTCTCCCAGTCCCCTGCTTGTGTTCCCTCCCTCACTGGCTGTCTCTCTCTCTGTCAAATAAATAAAATCTTAAAAAAAAAAAAAACAACAAACCTCACAGGTAAACAGAGACATCTTAAAATAATACCAGCTATGCTCTTGTGACCTGTTGGTGTATAGCTTTTTGCATTTGGATGATTATTGGGGGACAGAACGAGGGAGAAGG
>NC_048234.1:29599457-29610344 GCF_002007445.2 Ailuropoda melanoleuca
TTTTTTGATTTATTTGTTTCTCGTGTATTGAGTTTGAGAAGTTCTTTGTAGATCTTGGATACCAGCCCTTTGCNAGTTTGAGAAGTTCTTTGTAGATCTTGGATACCAGTCCTTTATCTGTGGTGTCCTTTGCAAATATATTCTCCCATTCCGTGGGCTGTCTCTTAGTTTTTTTGACTGTTTCCTTGGCTGTGCAGAAGCTCTTTATCCTGATAAAGTCCCATAAGTTCATTTTATCTTTTGTTTCTCTTGCCTTTGGAGATGTGTCGTGAAAAAGGTTGCTCTGGCCGATGTCATAGAAGTTCTTAATCTTTCTTAAGAACTCTTCTTTTTCCTTTTCTCATTCCTTAAAAATTGGCCCTCCTCCGACTTCTGCCTTCAGTGTTTTTTCTTTTCATGTATCCTCATGCTTTTCCTGAGAAATATCATTTATCTTCAAGGCTTTAGTGATCACTTCTATGCTGATTATTCCCAAACATACATCTCTAATATGGCTTTTTCTCCCGAGCCGCAGACTTATATATCGGACTGCTTACTGGACATCTTCACAGGGATCCCCATCGTCTCTCAAACTCTACCTGCCTAGAACTGAACTCTCCCTCCCCCTGAGCCTGTTTCTCTTCTGCTTCTCTACCAGGGACTGGTACTCTAGGAGATCCAGTCAGTACAGTGCTGAATGTTCCATTGCATTCCTTCCCCTCCCCGGATCCCCATCAGTGTTAGCTTGCTTGCACTGCTACAACCAGATACCATCATCTGGGCCGTTTAAACGATAGGAATTTTTTCCCTCACATTTCTTAGGCCAGGAAGTCCAAGATCACGGTGTTGGCAAACCTGGTTTCTGGTGAAGACTTTCCTCCTGGCTTGCAGATGCCTGCGTTCTCGCTGTGTCCTCACAGGGTGGAGACTGGGAGAGAGACACAGAGAGAGTGTGAGTACTCTGGGGTCTCTTCTTATAAAGATATTAATCGCATCAGATCGGGACCTCATCCTTATGACGTCATTTGGCCTTAATTACTTGCAGAGAGGCTCCATCTCCAAATCCAGCTGCACTGGAGGTTAGGGCTTTCAGTATAGGAATTTTGAGGGGGACACAAACATTTGGTCTGAGACCCATCAATCGGCAAGGTCTTTCAATTCTTCCTGATAAATAGTGTTTGAAACACCTGCTTCTCCCACCTCCTACCGTCATGAGTTTAATTCTGAGCGCCATTTTCTCTCACCCCATTTACCACAGCACGTATCCTGACTCCTCTCCCAGCTTCCTGTCTACCCCTGTGTCCTCTAGTCCCTGGGCTGCAGCTAGGGTGCAAATCTGGTCACATCACTCTTCTCTTCCATGGCTTCTATGCCACTCTGTTACTCTCATGCAAAAGCCCTGATCCCTGAATCCTGCTCACAAGGCCCTTTGTGAACTGGGCCTCGCTTGCCACCCTTGCCTCCTCTCTCACCACTCCCAGGCCCTGGCTGCAAACCTGAATGACAGTCAGGTCATTTAATAATTACAATGCTTATATACATAAATAATTACAATGCTTATATACATAAATAAATGAATATATAAATGAATACATAAATAATTACAATGCTTATATACATAAATAAATGAATATAAGAGATTTCTTTTTTATAAAGTTTTGTTTTTTTTTTTATTCGACAGAGATAGAGACAGCCAGCGAGAGAGGGAACACAAGCAGGGGGAGTGGGAGAGGAAGAGGCAGGCTCATAGTGGAGGAGCCTGATGTGGGGCTCGATCCCATAACGCCGGGATCACGCCCTGAGCCGAAGGCAGACGCTTAACCGCTGTGCCACCCAGGCGCCCCTAATATAAGAGATTTCTTATTCTCTGCCTAAACTAAAATTTATGTCATAAAAGAAGAGCTGCACATAATGTGTAAGTCGTTTATCTAGTTATTTTAATAATTTCTAAAGTATTTGTTGGTTTTAGAAAAAAAAATAGTTTTTGGCTGTCCCTGAGTAACTCCTATTTCTCTCTGAGCTATGATATCACACGGGGAACTACATCATGGCCTTTCAAGGATTTTCTCATCCCCCTCGTTGCAGCCGGCAGTGCCTGGTCCCACGGTGGGACCTGGAGAGCCCTTGTACTGGCCACACCCACAAAGTACATACCCACCACTGCTGGTGTCCCAACCCAGGTGCATGTGGAGCTGTGGGGAGAAAGGGACCTTTCTGCCCTTACCATTGTGGTGGGCGGCTGAGTGGCCACCCTTCCCTGCCCCATCAATGCTTCCAGACTCTTTTTTTTTTTTTTAAAGCTTTTATTTATTTATTTGCGAGAGAAGAGAGTGCGCACAAGCGGTAGGGGGGTGCGGGGAGCTGCAGAGGAAGAGGGAGAAGCAGACTCCCAGCTCAGCGGGGAGCCCGAGACAGGGTGCTGATCCCAGCACACTGAGATCGTGACCTGAGCCAAAGGCAGACTTTTAAGCATCTGAGCCACCCAGGCGCCCTCACCAGACCCTTTTACTTGCCTCTGTGGCCCCAGCAGGTAAAAGCCTAGAGAGACATGGGAATGCGTTGGGGGGGGTGAAGTGTCTCTGTTGGCCTGACGAGCTACCAGCTATCTGACTGAATGGATGGCTTTTAGCGCAGGAGGAGGATTCCAGCTTTCAGCAGCAGAGGAATGTTCTGCTGAAGAACCTTCTTTCTTTCTGGTAGGAAATACATAAATATGGATCCCTCATGCTGGCCTAGGGAGCCCACTATAGAACGTTCCAGTCTGTCTCACTGCTCTATGTCGTTTTGTTTTCCAAATGTGCCCTGTATTGCAGGCAAACTGGAGCACTCCTTTTCTCATACACACACACACACACACACACACACACACACACACACACGCCCACCCACCCAGGCTCTTGCCTCTTTGACTGCATTTGGACAGTTGCCTCTTTCTGAATTTTTCTCCCTCTCTCCTCCCCCTTAATTCTGCTTATTAATATTTTATTCTTCCTTCAAGGCATATTTGACATGCTGTCACCTCCTATGAAGGGATTCTTGATCCCGCCAACCGGATTATAATCGTTCTCTTATTTGAACTTCCATTTAGTCCTCATATGACCTTGACCCTACTGAATCTTATATTTTAAATTATCATTTGCCTACTCTTTTTCCCCCCCAATCCTCTTGATTTTTGTTAGACTAAAGCTCTTAGAAATGTGTTCTATTTTTCCTTTTTATCCATATAAGGTCTTACTATAGTGCCTGCACAGAGCTGATACATAACCCTTTTTTTGATGGGGGTTGGAATTATTTTTCTGTGGTATGTGAAAATGTGATCAAGGAAACGTTTCAGAACCAATGTGAAAGCTACTGAAGAAATGTTTCTGGTTTGTTTATTTCTCTAAGTCTCAGATGCCTCCTCTACTGAAACGGGGCTGTAATGATACATGCCTCGTAAGGTTGTTGTGTGGATCGAGATCCTACTTGATGTAGCACAAAGTCTAGTCTACGCAGGAAGTGATCAGTAAACAGATGCCCTTCTTCTTATTACCGTGGTCCATAGTAAGATCTCCCTAGTAGGTGAAGATCTGTCCAAGGATGGAAAAATCTGCTCTACAATTCTTCCTTTTTTCCCTGGGGTTAGTTACTTATTCTTTCATTCACCTTATATTTATAGAAGCTTATGATGTGCCAGGTCAGGGCTAGGGGCTGAAAATCCCATGCTTAGAACAAATGCCAGGTATGATTCTTGCCTTCATAGAGCTCAGAGTCCAGGGTGGGAAGTGGTATTCATCCAGCAGTTATGAAAGGGCAGGTGCGTGTCCCCTTGGGAACCTGGTTCAAGCAGTCTGGTTTAGTGAAGGAAGATGTCCCCACAAGAGCCAAGCACCTGGGGGAAGCGTGTTAGGGGGTAGTTTGATCAGGGTTGAGGTAGAGATGAGGTGAGAGAGGCATTCATTTCAGGTGCAAAACTTAAGGGGACACAGAAGACTCAATAATCAAGGAAAACAATATTTTAATGCAATATTTTAAAAATGCACAAAAAATTAATGCATCATACTTAATGGTGAACAAAACATCACAATTTTGAAGAAAGACAGGATCAGGGATCGGTAATAATACTGCTCTGAGCCATAGTGGAGCCTTAAGCAAAAGGAAAAATCAAATACTGCACCTTGGTCTTAGCCCTGGGTTTGAACAAATAAAAATAACCTGAAAAGTTTCTTCTTACCCAGAGAATCTGGAAAACGAAGTCCGTTCACATGGAAACTTCTAATTCTATCCAGCAGAGGGCAGTGATACCTAAGTAAACAGGCACTTGCCATCTCCGTCATTGTCATTATCATCATTATTATCAAATTCTTGGAGTTACTTTAAAGGTTAAACGTTTTTTTGGGGTGGAAAGATGTGCTGTGGAAAGTTTGTATAACTGTGAGTTGAAAGACCAGCAGACTCTTACCAACTGCATTACATCAAGCTTTCTTTTTGATGGATACGTTGTTGCAGATCTGATTTGAAAGGTAGCCAAATCCAGGACCTATAAGCCACGTGGTAAAGAGCAGTCTTTTTTTTGTGGGGCAAATATTTGGAAGCAGCAGTTGATATCTGGCGGGTTTTCTTTCTTCCTGCTTTTTCTTCTTGCAATATTATTAATTGGAGATTTGGAAAGGAAATTGAAAGTCACGTAGATGGGGATCGTCTGCCAGGTGAGAAAACTAAAGCAAGGGCAGCTGGTTTATTTACTTCTTAACTTCATTTGTTCATCAATTCATTGTCCCATTTATTCAAAGGTTTACAAATATTTATTGTCTACCATATGACAAGCACTGTGGTGTCACCAGGGACACAAAGACTGACATAACTCACCGTTCTCATCTTTGAGGAAAGCTTCCAGAGAAGGAAACACTGGCAGAAATAGATATTTAGGAGACTTTGGGTAAGTGGGTGTGTGGACGTGTGTGCCAAGCGCTCTGGGAACCTGGTGGAGAAGCAATAACAAGTATTCATTTGTCCAGTTTACTGTTATGAATGTGTTTAGGGTCTAAGTTATGAGGTTTAGTACTTTGTTTTTATGTAGCTGTGTCTTTGGCACAAAGCATATTTCTAATTAAGCTTCATAAATTTCCCAGGTTCTAGTCCAATGGGGGCATCCATCAGATATTTTTTTTTTTTAAGATTTAATTAGTTAATTAATTTAGAGAGAGAATGCTAGAGGGGGAGAAGGGCAGAAGAAGAGGGAGAGAGAGAATCTCAAGCAGACTCCCCACTAAGCTCAGAGCCTGACGTGGGGCTCGATCTCACGACCCTGAGATCATGACCTGAGGTGAAATCAAGAGTTGAATGCTTAGCCGACTGAGTCCCCCAGGCGCCCCTCAAATGTGTTTTTTGATGACCATCTGAGAATCCGGACAGAAAGGCTTCGAGAAATCATCTAGGCACGTGGTGTGTAGGCTGGGCTCTAGTAAACTCTGGGGCAGCATTTTTACAGTGTTGTCCGTATCACATGCGTATCAAATGCTTTGCTGTACTTGTTGAAAATTCTGCTTTCCCTTCTTGAGACTGAGAGAATCAGCTGTTGGAGGACTGGAGGCGGGGGACCTGTGGTTATACTAATGTTCCAGATGATTCTTAAGCACAGTGAAGAACCCCAGGGAACTGTTCCCCTTGCCCTTCCCAGCTCCTACATGCCCTTGAACCAGAGCGCTTCTTCTGAGGTGTAAGTTCCATGAGGTCTGAAGTTTTACGTCTATTGTGTTCCCTACTCTTTATCTCCAGTACTTCAAACAATGCCTGGTGCACGATAGACATTTGTGGGTGGAGTAAATGAAGAAATACAAATGGGATTTCTACCTAAAAGTCTATTTTGAATAAAAGTTTCTGCTGTCAAAAAAAACTCAAAAGTTCCCAGACTAGGAGTTTGGATTATTCTTTCTTTAAGGAAAACAAATATAGCTGAAGGCCCCGAGGTAATTACACAGAGCAAAGAACCTAATTAACTACATTTTCAAGGCCAAGTTTCCGTTTCATTCTAATAATAATCTGTAAAGGACAAGTATCACCCCAGCATTAGTCCGGTAGAGATTGCGATTTGCCAAATGCAAGTGTCAGTTGCTGGTGAGTTGGATTTCCAGTCCAGCTGTCCGGGCTTGCGGGCCAAAGCCTTAACGCTGGCATGCCTGACACTCTGGATTCAGGCTGAAGCATGGAGGTAATGTGACGCAGGCTGTGTGTATTGCATTGTCAGGGATGGAGCTGGAACTCGGCTCTTCTTGGATCCTCACATCCGCTACAATGGCCTTTCCAGTATTTATCTTGCTTTTGTGACCCATGTGCTCAGTTCTGCAGCTGGAAGGTAGCCATTCATCCTCGTATGTTTTCATCCATGAGTAAGTCTTGTTTGAGCATCTCTGCCTAGGAGTGCCTTTAACATTAATTCAACTTCATAGATAAAACTGGGCAGTCTTTTTTTTAATTTTTTTTAAGATTTCATTTATTTTTGTGAGAGAGCGAGAGAGAGCATAAGCATAAACAGAGGGGAGGGGCAGAGAGAGAGGGAGAAGCAGACTTTTTGCTGAGTAGGGAGCCCGATGTGGGACTCGATCCCAGGACCCTGAAATCATGACCTGAACAAAGGCAGACGCTTAACCAACCGGGCCACCCAGGCACCCTGGAGTTTTTATATTTATAGGAACAATCTACTCCTACTTGCTATTTTATTACATGACTTCCAGGGGTCTGCGGCTGTGTTCGTGTGGGTGCACCGCTAGAAGCAAAGTCTTGAATAGTGCAGGGGGTGGTCCATCGTTCTGGGTTCTTTCTTCTCCGTGTAATAGAGATCAACCATTTTCTTTGTGTGTGTGTGTGAATTACAGAGACAAACTCTTTACATCCATGGGAGTTGGAAGTAGAAAGGAGGTAGGAGCGAGGGAAGGAAGCCATGTGGGGTTAAAACAACCTGCTCGGAGGCGGTCTTCGTCTAGGTTTTCCCCAAAGCACGTGCTGAGACAAGGATCTGGGTGCAAGTAGTTTCTTTGGGAGGGGACCCCAGGAGGTCCTGGGAGGAAGTGGGGGAAATGAGCCAGAGCCGGAGGGAGTGGGGGAAATGAGCCAGAGCCGGGAGAAAAGATCAGTCTCACCCGCAGGATGGACGAGCCTCCCAATGTCACCATGAGTGATGAGGAATTTGAGATTATCCACCAGGTTCCACCCTCATTAGTTAAGGGTTGCTCTGGAGCATTCCCTTCCTGGTACCTCCAGTCTGTGCTTTTCCTCCCTTGTGTGGTCAGAGGATGCCCTCAACTACGGAGAGGCTGTAGGAAGCCACGGTGATGCATGGGACCTGTCTGCAAGTGACCCCTGTGCGGGGCGGGGGAGGGCTTTGAGATGATGTGTGGATGTATATGCTTGATTTCTCCTGGCTGGGATCATGGCGGTAACTACTTTTGAAACGACTTTTTGAAAAAAGGCCAAGTCCTACTGGGGTCACGGATTTTATTTTAATTCTGAAACAGATTGACGTTCTAATAAGTTTTCTGAAAGTTGGGAAATGTTGTGCTTAAATATTTTCTGAAGGTAGCCAAAAGTATAAGCCCGGACAACTTTAAGCTCTTAAAACCCACTATCACCAATGACAGCAGGGCTCTCAATTCAGGGGTGTTTTATTATGAATGACTGGGGTATACAGTGGTACAAATCTGTGTTTTTGTTTTTGTTCTTTTTGGGATTCTGTATGTAGGCTACAATTTTTTTTATGGTGGTTTAGTTCATAGTACCTTCTGTCACTGAGAATATTGCTGTTGAAGGCATATCTGGCCCTTCTCCGATGAATATAGAATGAATTTAGTATTTCCCCAAAAGTACTAAGGCACCTCATTCTTATCTCTGATTCTTTTGGTTAAATCCCTGAAAACGACTCTTAAGAATAACTCTGGATGCAGGATAGTAAAATAAATGTATTCTTGTTTGCATAGTCTGAATTATTTTTTTTTATTACGTATACTTCAGTGTTTTGTTACATGTCAATATTCCGTTGGAGTGCCTTGAACATCAAAAAGGGCTAAGCCAGAAAAGAGGCATTAAATATGATCTTATTTTCTACATTAAAAACCTAATTTCCAGAGCAGCCATTTGTATGAAGCCACTAATCAGATTACTCCCTTTATCTCTACGCGTTTCCCAGATGGAAGAGCCTATATAATAGCGTATTATGCAGCTTGCGTTGGACTTATATCAAAACCCATTAGCTTCTTTAAAAGCTCCACTGGGAAGATAAGAACTAGAGTCAGGATGAAACTTACTCTTTGAAGAAGACTCCCAACAAGGTAAAGCCAAATATGTGGGGAAAAGCAACTTTTGAAAAAAATACTTACCAATCGTATTTAATATTCTTGGATTTCCATTGAATGATCAAAAGCAGAGAATTAGTGATGGAATAAATTATTAAGTAAGAGATGAAACTGGGGGGGGGGAAGGTTTTCAGCTCTCCCTCTTTTCCTCATGACCCCTTGCCTATTATTCGACCAATAACAGTTGCTGCCTGTATCAGTCAAAACTCTAGGAAGTGAGAGCATAGCCAAGCTTGTAGGAGAGGGAAGCTGGGAAGAGGGATAAGTAGAACCGAGGACTTGAACAATGGCAAGATTGTCTTACCCTGAAATTCAACTCCTCACTGGGTGTTGGCCTCATTCTTTCTGAGCATAGCTACTCTTCACGAGGCAGGAGACAGGACCGTTGAGAGTTTCCAAGATTTTCATCTTTAATTTCACTTGCTGGAGAGAGTTTGGCTTAACGTGCATGGACTCAAGGAGTTACGGAACATAGACACACAGCCCTCCCCAAACTGGGGGAAGGCACTCATTATTTAGCGTGGGAGCCCTTGGCCTTGGGTAGGCTTCCACCTCTGAGTACCCACCACGTTCCAGGCAGGCCCTACCTGGGGATATACATACATTATCTCCAATCATGGGATTTGTGAGGGAAGTCTTATTATTTATTTCTCTTTTCCAGATCAGACTCAAAAAGGTTAAATTACCCACAGTCACACTGCTGGAAAGTGTGTTTATTCAAGGTAGACCTTGGATTTGACCCGCAAATCAACATTTGTGCTCTTTCCTCGGCACCATGGTGCTTTGGTAAAAAGTTTTTGTTGTTGTTGGTTTTGTTTTGTTTTGTTTTGTTTTTTTTGTTGTTGTTGTTGTCACTACGTGACATTATAATGCAGTTTGGTCACCAAAATGCCCTTTTGCCTGTTAGATACCTTCAGATTTCATCACGTTTGCTGTTATCACCAAGCAGTGGAAAGAAAGTCATCTAAAGTTTTTTCAACTTCAGTGAGTGGTAAAATGGTCAAGTATGATTCATCTGAGTTTTACTTAGAGAGATTAACTAGTCACACCAGCCTCAGTAACCAGTGATATCATGAAGTTGTGTTTTTCCTATGAGAGTCTCAGGTACCCCATTATTTTTCCCCCTCAGAAGTTCATTGAGGCTGATGACGTTGAATTTCATCTGAGCCCTGAAAACACCAGCAGTTAAGCTGTCCCCGTACCCTTTTGTCTTCTGAGAAAGTTTGCCACAAAGAACCACACTCCATATGATTTAGGTAATGCTCGCTGACTCTTTTTCATGACCTCTATCAGACTCATGGATGACTCTTTCATTTACCTGGGACTAGGCCAGTCACAGACCTTTCCCCTTCGGCCTGAACCTGCTGACAATGCAAAATGCAGACGCTCCAACTTTCCATGCTTTGTCTCACGAATAAATAGGTCACCTGTCTGTCTCCTTGAAACTAGCTAGACATAAACATCTCCCGATCCACATGGGAGAACAAGTGTGTGTGTGTATGAGAGAGTCCATGTTCTCAGAGGAACAATGGAGGTTATCCCAAATAGAAGCAGCACAACTCAAATTTGACAACAGAAAAATCCAGAATAGAGTATATATTGGTGTCACCATAATAGACTCAGAGGCACACTAACTCTCCTTAGATGCAAACCTTACCAGTTGTCATTGCCATTAAGATCTATGCCAAGGACCAAGATAGCTTGATGTCCAGGTCCATCTGTATTTTCTTTATTTTTGGAGTCCATATGTATTAAATGTGCTCTGGGTCTTGCTCCCACCACCCATAGTTGGCACCTGTATATAACCAGAGCACCGTGAGGCCTAGTCGTTATTAAGTATAGATTGGAAGAAATAGCAGGTGTAATGGTAACAATCAAATCTTAGAGTTTCCCAAGAAAACATCCAAAGGAATCCTTTTACAACCTGAAGTTATACTTTTTAAAAACCTTTCTTCCTGCTTTTAACCACCTGAAAAACCTTTCAGTGGACATTAACTATTTTCTCCCTCTACTCCAAACACCCAAGGACACAAGGGAGACAAGTAGTTGATTAATATGTAAATATATATAGTGTTCCCGCCTCTCCCATCCTCTAGGGAAAGTTCTGTTTTTTTCCTTATTCAGTTTCTTGGCTTTTATGATGCCCCATTCAAGGTAAGAACTGGAAAAACCAGGGTGGAGGGAGGCTTAGCTCTAGGAGGAAAAAAGAGAAAAATGGCCCCAAAAAAGGGAGAAAAAATTGAGAGAAAAATGAAGAGTGATTTAAAAAAATGTGGATGCATAGCTGTGTGTAGGGGGTAGTGAGAGCACAACAGGAAATCACAGGCCTTATGTGACTCAGTTTTCTCAACACAGAACTTTGTAGATGGTAAATTTAGAGCGACTATCAGAAATAGATAAATGGCTACCCACTATTTTTTTTTTTTAAAGTCAGTGGANACAGAACTTTGTAGATGGTAAATTTAGAGCGACTATCAGAAATAGATAAATGGCTACCCACTATTTTTTTTTAAGTCAGTGGAATCATTTTTTTTTTTTTTAAGATTTTATTTATTTATTTGACAGAGATAGAGACAGCCAG